>NC_059334.1:64423302-64749552 GCF_018350155.1 Leopardus geoffroyi
CTGAAGGGTGAGACCCCAGGAGATCAATGCAGGTAAAGAATGATATGTGTTATAATCTAATGTTAGCCAACAACTCCTCTCGCTCTACTTGGTATTGTTTGCAATTTAATAGTCCTCCTTTGCTTTCCCCCCTCCTTGTTTGTCACTCAGTATTCTTATTCCTAAGTTTCCATTTTAAGCTTCCATATTTCCTATGTGTTGTACTACTCTTCTTATATGATACTATGCCCTCCTCCATTCTGAGATTCCTGAGGGGCATACCAATAAAAAATTCAAGTTTAGAATGTTCAAAACTGAGTGCACTTGATTTTGCATATTCCAGCTCTGTCTTCTGTTTCAGAGAATGTTATCAACAGCTTTTCAAAAGTACATGACAGTAACTCAAGGAAATAACTTTGACGAAGACTAAGGTAAAAAAGTAGACTTAACCTACAAATCTTGAAATGGTTTAACTTTAACATACATTTTTTTCCTCTCCCCACCTCTTCAATAGCAGTCCTCTACTTTAGCACAAACTCTTTCTTACTTCCTAAATTACTGAAATAATCTCCCAGCTGTTCTTACCTTGAGTCGTCACTGTCTAGAAGCCATAGTTCCTCTCACAGAATAAGTGAACACTCAGAGACACATGACCATTTATACGACTTCCCTATACAAAAGTGTTCTTTGTGTTTCCAATACATTCAAGGTCAAGTTTAAATTCATTAGCTTATCATATGAGGGATTTATAATAAATAAAAAAACATGGCCCATTCCTTCATGGAGAATCTAGAGCAACAGGGGAAAAATAGACAAGTAAACTCATGGCTGTAACCCAGTATGATGAGTGTGCTGATAAAGACATGAATGTGTGTCATGGGAGCACAGCAGAGGAACAGTTTAATTGGACTGGCGGTCACGATGGGAGATTAGAGGAGGGAACGCTTGAGCTGGGTTTTATAAAATGAATAGGGACTAACCAAATGGAGAATAGGCAAAGGCATACAATGCTTGGCATTTGCTAAAGGAAAAAAGTATGTAGGCTAAACGTATGTATGTGTGCATGATTTCATACCATATCATGGACCTTTACCAAGGCCAATTAGGCCATCTGCTAAATGCTTGGAAGACATGGCACTCTAGATCTTGTTTCTAAAAGGTAAATTAGAATCAATGATCATTCTATCATTAAAATCTTAGAAATTCAGAAACATAAATATTAACATAAGGACATTTATTTGCAGGTGTAGATGGGCAAACTGAATATGGATAATTAAAACAATCCATGAGAAGTCTAATAAGGCAATTGGACGTTCCCTCTTAAGCAATGGGGGTCTGGAATTTCAGTTATTTTAAACCATATATCAACTCCCGATTATTTTGGAGGAAGTAATTTCATAGGTCTTCAGCCTATGTATCTTTATCTATCAATCATAGTACAGGGTGACAACATCCTTTTCTGCTGTCTTAGAACATTTTATCATTCTTCTGGTAGTTATGTATTATCTGTGACTTTCTGCATATTTGATTTTACAACTGAAATCTTCAGTTTTTATGGACCAGTTCTGAAGAACATCAGAGGTCAAATGTTTATATGGATTTCCCAGAATTAAAAGTGGATTTTGGGGTGGGGGGGCCCTGGGTGGCTCAGCCAGTTAAGCGTCTGACATTGCCTTTGGTCATGATCTCGCGGTTTGTAAGTTCAAGCCCCACGTTGGGGTCTGTGCTGACAGCTCAAAGCCTGGATACTGCTTCAGATTCTGTGTCTCCCCCTCTCTCTCAGCCTCTTCCCCACTCACTTTCTCTCTATCTCTCTCTCTCTCTCTCTCTCTCAAAAATAAACATGAAAAAATTTAAAAAAGTGGATTTTGGTATAAAATATAAAATACATTATCTAATGTTTCATTCATCTTGCCACATCTGCCAAATAGAGCCTTTATAGAAAGCAGGTTTTGTTGGCATTATTTTTGGTAAAGGGCTGGAATCACAGGAAATTGAGAAATGCTGGACAGGGAGAAGAGATTTCTTGTGAGCCCCATAAATCTTGGACAGAAGTGAACCCCTGGGAAACTATTTTATGTTTCTTACCTAGCTCATTGGCTGTACAGGTGGAAATAAAATTTCCCAAGTGGTTGATGAAACTGTATAAATCACCCCAGCACTCTATGGGCCAGGCTACTCGAAAAGAGTCAGTGATGTAAGATTCACTTTGATCTGTCATAGGGTGTTTTGCTTCCTTATTAACATACCCACCTCCTTATAGGGGTCTTCTAGAATTAACTGGCAGGCAATAGTGCACTCAGCTCTGGTCTTTCCTGGTGCAGGCGAACTCCCCCATATTTCCCAAAGTTGATAATTGTTTATCAAATGCTTCTGTCCTCTCTGGAATAATCACACCACTTAGAAACTATGCTCCCTACTGAAGCAAACTCTCGGAAGTGCACATAAGCTGCCTGTTTCTGCTCCTCTCTCCGGCCTGGTGACTGGTGACAATATCTTGGCTTCACAATTTACTTGTCAATTTATAGACCATGCTTTGCAGAAGGGGCTAAGGTTTGACTAGCTAATATTTTTAAGGGAATCTAGGATCCAAAAAGAAAAAAATGAAGTTTATTATTAGAATTATATAAAGAACAATAGACACAAAGAGGAAATTCATACTGTGTCTGTTCACTATTAAAAACAATGACAGCCATAAATACATGTTGAGTAATATTTCCCAGCCATATACCTCTTTCCTCCCAAAGGAAAACAAAGGGCTTGATAAGTATATCAAAATGAAATACTGGGCACATGGGAGAGAGGGAAAAAAATAAGATCCTTAGTAATGTTGACTCACTCTATCATTTTTGTTGTCCTTTTATAACTCAGGAAAATTACATTTCTCATTAAAAGGCCATATTTCATTTTGCTGGAACATAATGGGGGCTAAGTCCTTCCAGTACTTTTTTTTTTTATAAAAAGCCATGAGAATTTAAAAGTTAATGCCAACCTGCTTTGAGTTTTCAATCATTCAAGATATGCCCTTAATGTTATTTATTTTACCTCATTTAGAAATGTAGTTCTATGCCTCCCTTAAAGATGAAACTAACAAAGAAAACACATCACCCTTCTATTGAAGTCTTGTAGTGGATTCAAATCAATTCTACATGCTTCTTTTCCTTTCTCTTTAATATTCCTTGTCATTCATGAGACTATCGGCTTCATAAAGTGGAAGACCATATACATATTATTTTCTATAACTGAGCTAACACCATTCTGTATAAAAGAGAGTTAGTGTCCCACATAAACACGAGACCTCTCAGGGTATCATAATATGCTATAAGTGAGATGTGTAGTCACCCGCCACGTGGTATACTTCTCACTCAGTGAAAAGTCCACGTCCTAACATGGTACATGCCCTGCTCCCCTTTCATATGTCTGATCTTTTCTGCTAGCACTTTGCTCACGCTATTACTTCCATATTGGGTTCTTTTCTCTTCCTCAAACCTACCAATCACATGTCTGCCTCAGGCTTAAGGTCATGCCTTTCCTTCTACTTACACTTTTCTTCCTGCATTTATCCTCAAGCACTCTATGCTTTCTTTTTTTTCAGAAGTCCCATTCTCAGTGAGGTGTTTCCTGGTTGACTGATCTAAAATATGCTCTGCCCTCTCCTCTACAAAAATATTCTGTTGCAGTAATCCCCTTAATATTATCCTTAATATCTATCAGTATCTAATGTAACATACATTTACTTATGTACCTTGTTTATTGCCTATATCATTCATTAGAACATGAGCTCCATGAGAATAGTTTTTCTGTGTATTTTGTTCTTTGCCATTAACCCTATACCTAGGACAGAATGTAGCACATAGTAGGTGCTCAATTAAAAAAGTAAATGAATGATGAATGAATGTGTGAACATATATATGCATAAATAAATGGGTGAATGAATAAAGACTTCTGAACTGGTACAGATCAGAAATCAATTCTGGATACATCTCAGACACACACTTGATGTGTGACCTCGATCAAATCATTTAACCTCTCTGAACTACAACTTTATCTTTAAAATGTTATCCCAAGGCACCCGGGTGGCTCAGTTGGTTAAGTATCTGACTCTTGATTTTGGCTCAGGTCACGATTTCATGATTCGTGAGAATTTAAGCCTCGCATCAGGCCCCACACTGACAACACTGATCCTGCTTGGAATTCTCTCTCTCCCTCTCTCTCTGCCCTCCCCCACTCATACTCATGCACACACTCTCTCTCCCTTAAAAATAAAAATAAAATGTTATCCCTTCTAAATAAAAAGAATAACTAAAGCTGTATAGTTTCATGGTTCTAAAAGTAGAAAGTTGATCTTTACTTGGGATATAAAGGACCAATGTGTATACTGCATGACAAATTCAGCTTGATACATATGTCACTAAGAATAATGTGAGGGGCATCTGGGTGGCTCAGTCGGTTAAGCACCCAACTCTTGATTTTGGCTCAGATCATGATCTCCTACTTGTGAGGTCGATTCCAGGGTTGGCCTCTGTGCTGATGACAGTTCAGAGCCTACTTGGTGTTCTTTCCCTCTTTCTGCCTATCCCTCACTTATTCACTCTCTCTCAAAATAAATTAAAAAAAAAAACCATTAAACAAAGAATAATGTGAAAATTTATGAATCTCTTTTTACAGGGAGCAGAAATAAATGCTGGGACCAAAATACTACTTTCTCTGGCAATCAACTTTACTTTTTCTTAAATCTTTGGATTCTGTTGGTTAATACTGGTTTCAGTCAACAAGTCACTTTTGATCTTGGGTCAACATGTGACGGTAGTAGTAAATCTATGCAGTGGACTGTCAACAAATATATTGGGGCAGAGTTTAGGGTATTTTGAAGAAGTTGGAGATTCCTGTGGAGGGACATGTCTGTATAAGGATACACATTCTTTGGAAAACTATCACATGCAAAGAGGCTCAATATCACTCATCATCAGGGAAGTAAAAATCAAAACTTCAATGAGATATTATCTCATACCTGTCAGAATGGCTAAAGACACAACAACTATTGGTTTCTTTTGTGTGTGTGGAGGATGTAGAAAGAGGAATCCTCTTGTACTGTTGGTGGGAATACAAACTGGTACAGCCACTCTGGAAAACAGTATGGAGGTTGCTCAAAAAGTTAGAAATAGAACTATTCTATGACCCAGCAATTATACTACTAGCATTTACTCAAAGAATACGAAAATCTTCATTCAAAGGGATACCTGAATCCTGAGGTTTATAGCAGCATTATCTACAATAACCAAATTATGGCAACAGCTCAAAGGTCCATCAACTGAAAAATAGGTAAAGAAGATATGGTGTGTGTATTTATATTTATATTTATATTTATATTTATATTTATATTTATGGAATGGAATATTACTCAACCATGAAAAAGATTGAAACCTTGCCATTTGCAATGAAATGGATGGAGCTAGAGAGTACTATGCTAAGCGAAATAAGTCAGTGAAAGACAAATATCATATGATTTCACTCATATGTGGAATTTAAGAAACAAACAAAACAGGAAGAAAAAAAAAGAGAGAAGCAAACTAAGAAACAGACTCTTAACTATAGAGAACAAACTGAAGTTTACTAGAAGGGAGGCGGGTAGGGGCATGGGGGAAATAGGTGATGGGGATTAATGAGGGCACCTGTGGTGAACACCGGGTGCTGCATGGAAGTGTTGAATCACTAGATTGTACAGCAGAATCTAATATGATACTATATGTTAACTAATTGAAATTTAAGGAAAATTTAAAAAAATAAAAACACTTCCATCATAAAGGAAACACATGAAAAACGAGCTAAGTACCCTACTTGGTAATCCTTGGACCTAATTTTCTTTTACTTTATTTATTTATTTATTTATTTATTTATTTATTTATTTATTTATTTTTGAGAAAGAGAGAGAGTGTGAGCAGGGAAGGGCCAGAGAGAGAGGGAGACACAGAATCCCAAGCAGGCTCTGTGCTATCAGTGGCTCAAACCCACAGACTGTGAGATCATGACCTGGGCCCAAATCAAGAGTGGGACACTCAAACTGAGCCACTCGGGCACCCCTGGACCTAATTTTCTATCACACCACTTATCACGTGAACTATATGAAAATTCTTATCTATAAAATGGGGCTACTTATACTGTCCACCTCATAGGGTTTTTGTGAGGACTGCATGATATGTTAAATGTAAAGTGCCTGGAATAATGCCTGAAATGTGTTAAGTTCTCAATAGATGTTAATTGTTTTGATTTTACTATTATTACCATGCTCATGGGTCTAACTGGCCTTCACACTCCTCTAGGTTCTGAACTCTGTGGGAGCAGGAAACATGTTCATTTTTTCGGCACACCAAAAGCGCTTTATCATTATATTGAACAAATGGATGCTTTTTAAATGCAGTGGAATCCAAAGTTATGCAACAGGTTTTTGTTTTCATTTTGTTTAGTTTTTACATTTGTACAAATGAAAGGATGATGCTCTTTGAGTCTCAAAAACATGACATGGTGTACAGACAAGACTTAGAATTTAAACTTGAGAGCTGGTTAACTGCAATGCCCTCTTCAAAGACAGAGTAATAAAGATTCATGGAAAATATGAGAAAGCAGACCGTTGGCTCAACTAAAGAGGGCATGTGTTATACAGGTCATTCTCAGGGTTATCATAGCATCCATGGTAAACCCGAACAGATGAAGGACAGGAATAACTATCATAGTTATACCATTTCCTTATATCTGGATAGTACTTTATGACTTTCAAACATTATTCACATTCATTGGCTACTAATCTCAGAGATTTGTTAGGAAGACTTAATAAAACATATTTTTAAAATCTTGCCCAGAGAGCCTATAATATGTTATCACTTAATGAATATCAGCTTCCTCTTGTTCATTTGGATCTCATTAAAATTATAGGAGGTCCATGGTGTCCAAGGTGGGTATTGTTTTTTTGTTTGTTTCTTTGTTTGTTTTTCCCCTCACCTCCACTGCTCCCACCTTTGTCCAAACCGACATCACAGCCTTCCTGGTACATGCGGTAGCTAGCTTCCTCTCTGCTTCCTTTATGGTCTCTCTAAGATCTCTTCTTCACATAGCATTAATCTACTAAAAACATTAACCTAAGTCTTTATTGCTTAGAACTGGTTGGCACCTAAACATGGATCTTAGGATAAAATCCAAACCTATTGCAGTTTCTACAAGGCCTTGCGTGATCTAGCTCTTGTCTTCTGGTCTGTTCTCAGCTCCTCCCCCCACTGCTTACTGCTCTAGCCAGTCGGAGCTTCTTTGTGCTTCTGCACACAGTAAGTACAGCTCAGCCTTATGGACTTTGCAGTTTTGCCCTTGGCCGGAAGGCTCTCCTCCAAAGTTGTACTCGCTTGCTTCTTTTGCAACATGCATGTTTCAGCTCTCATGTCAACCCCCCAAGGAAACCTTCTCTGTGCACATAATAAGGTAGCCCACTGTACCCCACTGGTGTCACAGCATCTTGTTTGCATAGTGGATCCTTCGCAAATATTTGATTTTCCTTTTGTTCACATCAGAAAAAAATATCCCAGAGAGATTAAGTGTATTGGCCAATCTTCTAAGCAGTACGCTTGGAGAGAACCCAAGTCTCAAGAGCCCTAGTTCAGTTCTCTTTCCACACCCACATCATCATGCATTACTTTTTATACTAATACATTTTCATGTGCCTAAGATACCTGAACAAATGTCCAGTGCAGTGATCCAACGATACCCACTTTGTTGTTGTTGTTGTTATTGTTTAGGGGGTTTCCTTTAAACTTAATACAAGGCTGGCAAGGGCCAAACTTTGCCCAGTGAATAGTCCCCATCAGAAATGGTATAGATACACCTTAAGACAGCTGCGATATTTGTGTCAGAAAGATGTACTTTGTGAAAAGTTAAACAAAAAATAGCCAGGATCAAATAGTGTTTATGGCTGTGCACTCGGTGAATAGATTAGAAATCAAAGTACTTGTGAGAGGGGTGAATTCCATGGCATGTGTGTTATATCTCAATAAAGCTGTTATTAAAAATGATGATGAAATATATTATTCTTCTAACCCTACCCTTCAACTTAAATTAATTTAAATTAAAGGGGTTACTGAAAACCTGTTAGGCTGTGTCTCCTTCTCTATAAACTTGACTCCACTAATTAGGTCTCATGGCTGGGGAAACTTATCCTTTATGGTAGTGCTTGTTTATTGGAAGATCCTCCCTGGATTTCCTCATTATAAACCACTATAACATATATTCTTTCCTTTGGGGAAAATTTTACATATTTCGCATATAGTGTTTATTGTTACATTGCTTTATTAGGCAGCTGCAGAAACAGAATTGCATTTTTCAGGTCCCCAAAGGGAAGAGAAGATACTTATTTACCAGGCAACAGTGATAAGCCAGGGCCCATTTGAGGACAGAACTCATTAATAATCTTAAACAAGCAGCTTTATTCTGAACAGAGGTGTGCCATCCATGGATGGCATCCAGCACACCAGCTTTTGGGTGGCAATGGTGACTTGAGCACAAGGTCCAGACCCTATCCCTTCCTGTTTCTGAGGTCTATTAATCTCCCCGCTTTGTGTGTCTGTTGTTACCTGCCAACGAAGAAATTAAGACCCCCCACAGAGTACTTGGCTGAGAAAATCCAAATGATCTGGATTTCTTTTGGAAGAAGTCCTGACTCAGATGAGAGATCTAGAGAGCCACTGGAGTTCATTTTCTGCTGGATCATAGCTCTGGTCCTACTGTACGTATTCTTGCTATAAATACTTTAATCCCTTTTTTGCGTCTCAGCTAGGAAATGCTATCAGCAGATAGCGGCCATGAGACTGAAACACTTCCTTTTCAGAAAAAGCAAATTCACTCAGGTTTATTAATCACTTCCAAAACAACAGGTGGCATAACTCAATATCAAGTGCGAATTTCAAAATTTTTAATGTTTACTTATCTTTGACAGAGAGAGAGAGACCAAGTGCAAGTGGGGGAAGGGGAAGGAAAGAGAGAGTGAAGGAGATACAGAATCTGAATCAGGATCCAGGCTCCAAGCTGTCAGCACAGAGCCCAACGTGGGGCTCGAACCCCCAAACCACGAGATCATGACTTGAGCCAAAGCCGGACGCTTAACCAACTGAGCCACCCAGGCGCCCCTCCAGTGCTAATTTCAGATAAGATCTTGATTGCCAGATGGAAAGCTAACCAATAATGGGAAAGCCATCTATCTGGATGTAACGGCATTTTTAATACTAAGCAATCCCTCCTCTACCTATACTTCTACAAACCGTCTCAGCCATGTATACACTCTCACACACACATTCCAGGCCCTGCTTTACCACAGACTACATACAACTTCTTACCATGGATCTCGATTGTGATTCCCTACTTGGGAAGACAGGAATCTGTTGCCTCCCACATGCAGCCTTCAGGATGTAAAACATACCACATAAAATGCCAAGGTGTTACATGGGGGTGTGATGACAAAAATATAGGAGCTGCCTTCAGCCACACTGCTGCTTTGCAGTATGTTTTTTAGTAAGTCATTGTCTTTGGCTTCAACGTCTACCTTAGTCTCCTAGGTGAGAGGCCTTCCACCCAGTCATTGGATAGTTAATGCTTGGTTCTCCAAAGGTGACTACAATTTTATAACACCGCTAATATACTCTATCCAGATCCAAGCTCCATAACGCTGATTCCCAAACTTTCAGATTCTAGATGGAAAACCTCCGAAATAGGTTAAACATCCCAATAATACCAAATAGGAAACATAAAATCCATTCATGCTGGAAGATCCTCAGTAAAATAGCATGTTACTCAAAGCCAAATTATGGCCTTTAGTATTTAATCAAAAATAAATTTCGTTGGGGAAGGGAAAGAACCAGCTATGGTCCTTCCTGAGACAAAAGCCAGAGACATTTTTCTCTGCCACAAAAAGAACCTTTTTTAGAGCTAGGTTTCTTTTCTGTAAGACAGGGATTTACTTTTGGTTTTCCTGTGCAATCTTTTGAGTCTCCCAGTTCCTGTGCCAACAGATTCCTCTAATCTCATTCACTAATTTCCTTTCTTGCCAAATTAACACTTTGTATTTAAGCATCCCCTTAATGCCTTTCTCTCTGTTCTTAGCTGCAGCCCACCTGGGGAGGCTAAAATAACACGCACCACATTAACACTTCTCTACTGAGATGTTGATAACAGACACCTGTGCAGCCTAAGTAGCTCTTGACTTATTCCTTTCCGAATGTGTTAATAATTGTGGCCACGTTTATTTTCCTCCAGATGTGAATTACAAATGCCGCAAGGGCCAATTTCACTGAAAACTTGGAAGTGTATAACACTGCTCCCTCTCCTTCCCCCTCCCCAATTCCATTCTGCCATCTTTCAAGTGCAATGCGGAGCATGTCCATCAATCAGAGAGCTGCTGGGCATCCTGGGAGCAAACCGCAGGTGGCAAATTTCACTGCACACACCTCAAAGTGCATCCTCACCTAACCGCTCATGTCAATGAACACTCTGCTACTGAAACTGCAGCCATTGCCTCCTGCAAATATAACAATACCAATTTGACTCAAGTATCCAGACTGGTCCCCAACCTAAGCATCACAAAATAAGGAGGCAAGACTGTAATCCCCTCTGCCATTTTAATCCTTTAAAACGGTTTTTTAATCAACATTTGCTGCCTTACCAGCATTTTTCTTTCTCTGGGTTAATATTTAAAATAGCTAGTCAATTCGCGAGGCATTGGTGCAGTCGTTAAAGTAAGTTACTCTTTGGGCTTTCCAAATTTCTTTGATGTGGCCCATGCCTAACCACTGGGGCTGGCTCTGCATTAAATTTTCTTTTAAGGGTATTTTTTTTTTGAAAGCAGCTTTGCACTTTTCTATCCACATGAGATCAGATCTCCTTTTGTGGGTTAGCTTACAGCCAGAGCCTCTATCGATTTTGAAAGCTTATAAGGGAAAAAATCCAGAGAAACAGTCAGATAGTTAAGCCAAGACACTTCTTTCTTGGTTGTGTTGTTCAACCAGCTTCAAGAACTGCCTTCCACCTTCACCCATCCATTTACTTGTAAGCTGACATCTCAAGTACCTCCTCTAACCTCCCTACCACCCACCCACCCCCCACACACGCACGGTCCCTTAAATATTAAAAAGCTATACACAGCCATATGCACTGAACACTAAGCCATCTAATAGTATTAGTCACTGGAGGGGACAGTTAAAAGCAGTAATAATAAGGGATTAAGAAGAGAATGAATTGCTCTCTTTTGTGAAGGCCTTTACCCTTTTTAGTGCAGTTGGGTTCCATTTAGCAAATGACCTCCTTCTGAAAACGAAGGGAAAATAATGACCAGGGCCAAGAAGGATAAATTATGTCTTTCACTCAAGAAATGTTAAGAACTCCGCTTGCCTCATACTATACTTGTGGAGAAGTGGATGTGTGGCATTATATTTCTACAGCCTTCCTTACTGTTATGATAACATAGTGATTGTTAAAATTTGGTATTTCATTCTCTCCCTGGGCAAGGGGATTTCTGAACTCTAGAAGAGAAGTATCTGCTCTTACTAAAGCTACTACATTTGGAAAAGGAACTTCATTAATGTAGCTATTGGCTGTTACATTTCCCAGGTTTCTTACAAAGCTGACATTAAAAGAAAATACTTTCGTATGAAAAAGAAGCATCCCCTGGTGAAGAATATGACCCACATCTAGGAAAAGTGGCTAAAAGAAAGAATTCTAAGGTTAGTAGGGTCAAATTGATTTCATGGCAAGCTATTTAATGGCACTACTATAAGAATAGGTGTATCATTAGAGTTGGTTGACTTTTTAAGATATCATTATCTGTTAAAAAGTTTGTGTCCTGGGTAAACTATTCTGGAAACCTGAGCCATTTCTGCTAGACCATACTCATCTCTAGGAAATACTCAGAAGTAACAGCAGTCTCCTCAATGGTCTCTTTAATCCAGCCTTGCCCCTCTCCCATCCTGTCTGCATACTGTAGACAGGATAATACTTCCAAGATAGTCAGCTGATTGTGTCAGTCTTGGATTAATACCCATCAGAGACTTCACAAATGGCTGAAGTTAAGGTCCAAATTCCTCAACATATTACTAACATATTTTTCTAGTTTCACCTTTTGCCATGTACTACCTTATCCCTAACACTCCAGCCAAACTGAACTTTGAGGAAGGAAAAAGGCCCAAATATTGAAGGATTTAGTAGACTGTATAACCTTCCCTGTGCATTTGGCCTGGTGATTACCCACTTTGTCCTCCAGATCTCATTTACAAAATCACAGCTTATTGAAGAGTTGTTCTGATCCCCTTAGAGCAAACTGGGTTTGTCTATTCACCCTTCCCAGACCATTGTATGCACATTATTCCTATCACATTTTAGCCTTTTTGGCTCTTGTTTACTTGTTTGCATTCTCTACTGACAGTAAGTCCCCTTGGGGCAACGACTGTATTTGTTTTACTCAAGAATTGTACGACTTTATTTTGTAAATCCTCATTGGTTCATATGATGAATGAATGAATGAATGAATCCTAGTGGCAGAAAAGTTGAGAAAAAGTAGACGAAATTACACCAGACTGTTACAACTTAAAAGGATTGACTTAGTAGAAAAAAATTAATATGTACAGAAATGGAATCAATTCAGGCATCACAGAAGAAATCCCATCCCAAAATTCCAGCTTTATTTTCCCACTCTGAATACATTTCCTGTATGAGTTCTGACATCTAAAATCCTACAATTAGAGATCCATTGAGGGACTTACTTTTCTGTCTTCTGTGAAATGCCCATGGGAAGTAGCACTCCACATAGTATAAATGCATCCAAAATTACTGGGAGCAGTTCTCAGAAGTCAGAATTCTTTTACTTTATGTCTGAGTGCATGCAGGGAAAACTGAGAAGACCCTGTTTTTCAAGGGCCATAAATGAAAAGTTGAAGAAAGAGCAAAATTAACTCAAATGCTGAAAAAATGTTGTCTACATGCCTAGTGGGGAATTATCAAGTTCTAAAGACAGCAGATAGTTCAGATTTTTTTTTCCTGATGTTATGCCCAGAATTTGTGATCCCCAAAGACCACCAGGGAGCCGAGTCTTTGCAAAAGCAAAGAGCTTTTATTCGAGCTAGCTCGAGCTCAATCCCCTACCTGCAGGACGCAGCGGTGAGATGCTGGGGAGAGAGAGCGAGTTTCAAAAGCACAAAGGTTTTATTGGGGTCTAGGGGCAGTTGGTGAGGTAATGGCTGTGGCCTCAGCCGATTGGCTGGGAAAGGGTCGTGGTCTCAGCCGATTGGCTGGGGAAGGGTTGGAGTCCCCTTTCGCAGGTCTCCGGGTGTGTTTTGATCTGGAAGTTTGAAGGGGTGAGCAGGTGGTTACTCAAGGGGAGGAGGCGTGGTCTGAGGTTTCTGCGATTTTCCCAGAAAGGGGGCATGTCGTGGACATAGTCACTCAAGGTGGAGGACACAGAACAAGATGGAGTCGGCTGGTGTAGGCCCGCCCCTTCACTGACTCCATCTTCCATATTGCCTTCCATTACTCTAAGATCCATATTCCATAAGGAAGACCTCAGGACATTACTATCACTTACTCAGTTCCGCCAATATTTCATGATGTGGAAATTCCATCATCTCTTGCCTAATTCTGAATTCATTCCTTCAACAAATATTTACTGAGAACCTACCAAACATCAGATACTCTTCAACTCTAGGATTCAACAGATTTTTAAAATTTTATGTATTTTGATTGATTTATTATTTGGCTCTCCTAAACTCATGTATATAATAGGAACTGGTTGAAAGCTTATTGCATAAAAGCCTTAATGCATGATTAAACAAATAAGCTGCTATTATTAAGGAACAAAAAACCTGAGTGCCCTTGTTATTTCTCTTCAATTTCCACAGAGGCAATATACAATCATTGTTAATAACTTAGACCTGGAGTCAGAGATAGAGCCAGGTTTCAATTCCGGCTCTATCACCTACTAGCTGAGTGAAATTGTGCAAGTTGTTTTATTTCTCTGGACCTCAGTTTTCCCACTGTAACATGGATAATTTTATAGGATTGTGACCTTATACAGTTGTGGTGGGAATTAAAAGAGAATCTATCAGAAAACATCTGGCAAATGAGACGTCAGCACAATATCTGACAATTTAGAGGGGTATTCTGCAATGTTAGCTATTATTTCTTGTCTCCTAAGTTCCTAACTTGAATCAGTAAGGGGAAAGTTGATTATTATCAGTGTCTTTTGCTTTTAAGTAAAATAAATTCACATAGTCCTGAGGAATGAAATGTTAACATTCTCAATTGTTAGATCTGATTCTCAAGGCAAAGCACACTAACTTCTCCTGCTTTCCCATTGACAGCACCCTATTACAGAGCAAAGCTCACATCAGGGGATATGGGACAAATCAGCCCGATTGCTAAAGGATGCCACTTCCCCAGCATGCCTGGTGGGGAATAAGAATGCTCTAGAAACAGCAAAGAGTAAACGACCTTGGAAGATGACTATATAAGCAGCAGTATTTTGTGCTAAGAGAATTATCCCATTCCCAGAAAAGTGCAAAGGCCTGTCTGATGCAAACGTCTCAGACACTCTAATTAAGTAATTATTTATTCTAAACCATCTTCTCCTCTTCTTTTAGGAGAGAAAGCATTTTTGTTTTTTTTATTAATTTTACATCTGGGAAATATACAGAGATACATATACTCACATACACTCACACACATGAATACCCACATATGTAAATATTTTTCCCTTTTGGCCATGGTCTCAGAAGAAAAAGAAATATTTTTCCTTATAATGAAAAGGCTTCAGAGAAATTGATTCTCCTTGTGATACATGAAATATGGGTTTGGAAGGACAGTATGATTAGACCAAGACTATTCATAAACTTTCATCCTACTAGAATCACTTGTCTTTCTCAGAAGACAGAAGGTCTGTGGAAGAAATCTGCACTTTTATTTGTTTGTTTGTTTGTTTTAAGTTTATTTATTTTGAGAGAGAGAGAGTGAGAAAAAAAAAGCACAATTGGGGAGGGGCAGAGAGAGAGGGAGGAGAGAGAGAATCCCAAGAGCCTGATGTGGGGCTTAAACTCACAAACCATGAGATCATGGCCTGAGCCAAAACCAAGAGTCAGAGGCTTAACCAACTGAGCCACCCCATGCCCAAGAATATTCACTTTTATTTTAATTTTATTTTTTTATTCTTTAAAATTAATTAATTAATTAATTAATTTATTTATTTATTTATTTTTTTAGAGAGAGGGAGCAGGAGTAGGAGAAGGGAAGGAAAAGGGGGGGGAGAGGGAGAGGGAGAGGTAGAGGGGGAGAGAGAGAGAGAGAGAGAGAGAGAGAGAGAGAGAGAGAATCCCAACCAGGCTCTATGCTGTGAGCACAGAGCCAGACATGGGACTCAAACTCACAAACCATGAGATCAAGTCCTGAGCTGAAATGCAGAGTCAGATGCTTAATCTACTGAGCCACCCAGGCACCCCAGAAATCTGCACTTTTAAATATGATTTATTTTTTCCCCATAGGACCTTTGTATTCATATGCATAATTTCTCATTAAAGTATCTTCTTAATACATTTTATGTATTATATATATCAGAAAGAGAGAGAGAGAGAGAGAGAGAGAGAGAGAGAGAGAGAGAAGGTGGAATGTTACTGTGTCTAAGAAAATAAAGTTCTCTGCTTCTCTTATCCAAGGATCTTTCTGGGAAATTTGTATAAAACTCTGTAGTTAGTGTAATCTGCTGAGAGAGAGGCACAAAGATCATTTTGTTTTATAGATGAAATGGAAGACATACCTCATTTTCTTTAATGGGCTGATTTGAATAAAAGAAATGAGCAGTGAGTCCACGATTTTTCTGTCACTAATTCTGCATCATGGAAAGTTATATAGTATTTTATAAAATTTAACTTGAGGATAGAATTTTAGACATCACTGGAAAATCATTATACTTTGTGATAATTGTCTTAAAATGATTAAATGCAATTTTAATCTCCATTGTACAACAATTTAGCAGAATGCTTTTTTGCCAAGGTGTCCTTTCAAAAAAATTAACATAGAGCTTTCTCTTCATGAGGACTTCTGGGAACTTATCTTTTTTTCCCTATTTTACCTGGCCAGTGAACCCACTTCCCAGTTTGTAGAAGGTGATGGCTGGTCACCTTTCAAGTTTGCTTCCAGCTATTAAAATCCAGTAGCTTAAAAGGTATTCTCCTGAAGCTTCCTGGATATTATTATTTTTAACTTGTTCTTACTGCAACATTAATGTGAACAACATTTTTTTTTTCCTTAAAATGAGCATAAATGAAAGCAATAATACTTGGCAAAGAGGATACAATTAAAAGATTTATAATTGACTCTGTTGGAATCTTAGCATGTGGACTATTCCAAACACTCTAGGGTAATAAGTTGAGATAAATCCAAGAGTTTGTTTAAGTTAGAAATATTACCAGAAGAGAACCAAAAAGGCAAAACAAAAATTAGACATTATGCTCAGAATTTTGTTTTTCATATAAGGATTCTGAAATATTTCATCCGTACTTAAATCCTCAATAAGATAAATAGGCTTTGGACTAGCGTTATGATGAGATAAAATTAATTTATGCTAAAAATATGACCACATTACTTCTAAGTTTATCAGGCTAAATCCAGGAAAGATCAAGATTTGCATCTTTTCTAGTCGATCATTTCTAGTACCTTCATGATTTTGCTTTTTTAAATAAATCTCTTTCAAAGTAGTATTCTATAGAACATTTGTTTGAATGACATTAATAAATACACCCAGGGAAAAAAAAAACATTTTTAAGTGATCCAGGGTCAAATACATTTTGGAAAGATGGCATACTCTATTTCCCTTAGACTTACAATTCCTATTAACCTATTAAAAGCTCTGAGTACCTGTGAAGTAAGGATCGTTGCTCAAAATATTGAATCTGATGTTCTTAAAATTAGTTGATTTGTAAACATGCCTTTTCTTGATATTTTCATCAATATTTTCTGGTGTAATTTTTTTGGAAAAGAGTTTGGGAAATTATCCCAGAAAAATCTGGGATCAAACAGTGTTGGCTCCTGGAGGGAGAGGTTTATGGAAATGTTCAGTTCTTCAGAGACAAATCAGGACATATCCAGCCTTTGAAGACTGGCCGATTCTAGATGTTACTAAGTGACGTAGTCCTTTGTTGGGCAAGTCTGCTGGCAAGAGGTATGTTGGAATTCAGAATCATTGCTAATCTGGGAACTGCTTCCTGTATGCTTATACCTAACCTAGAAATTTAAAGACATTTTGCTCTTTGAACTCTACTAAAAATGAGTTCCTCAAATTCCAGGTTCCAAATTCTCTATTCCATTTGTGTGAACTTCTTATTGTCCTGATCCTCAATTAAAAACAAACAAACAAACAAAAACAAAAAAACAAACAAACAAAAAATACAAAAAGACCTTACTTTTAATTGAAATGTGGTTGACATATATTAAATTAGTTTCATGTGTACATCATAGTGATTCAACAGTTACATGCATCATGAAATGCTCCACATAATGTATATCATGATGTCATTGACTATATTCCCTATGCTATACTATTCCTTTCTAAAAATTTTTTAAAAATTATTTTAAGAGAGACAGAGATAGTGTGAGTAGGGGAGGGGCAGAGTAGGGGAGACCAGAGACAGTAGGGGAGACCAGAGAATACCAAGCAGGCTCTGTGCTGCCAGTGCAGAGTCCTATACAGGGCTTGCACTCACAAAACTGCAAGACCATGACCTGAGCTGAAACCAGGAGTCAGATATTCAACCACCTGGGCCCCCCAGGTGCCCCCCCCCATGCTGTACCTTTCATCCCTATGACTTATTCATCTTATAACTGGAAGTTTGTACCTCTTTATCTTCTTCATCTATTTCACCTGTGCCCCCATCACCCTCCCCTTTGGCAACCACCAGTTTGTTCTCTATATTTTTTAGTTTACTTCTTCTCTCTTTTTTGTTATTCTTTGTTTATTCATTTGTTTTTGCTTTTAGATTCCACATATAAGTGAAACCGTATGGTATTTGTCTTTCCCTGTCTGGCTTATTTCACGTAGCATTATACCCTATAGGTCCATTCACATTATTGAGACCCTCCATTTTTAAAGCAGAGTTTCATTAAAATGTCAGCGTGTCCCCTTTATCTTAGACTGTAATGGAATGAACTTTTCATTACTTTGTATCATAAAATCCTCTTAAGGAGCTACAAATATATGTATGTCATCTAATTTCAAAAAGCCTCTAGAACCCTGTTTACCCACATTTAGAAAGGGCAGAAACATCTTTTCTCTGCTATCTAAAATTACCATTCAGTAACAGTTATTAAGTGCTGCCCTTCACCCTGCAGTGTATGTAAACTGCTTCAAATGTCCTCTGTCATATTAAAGGTGTCTCTAACTAGCTTGTCTAGAGACTTTAAATTATTTAAGAAACTCCGTGGGTGGGAAAAAGTTTCACGTACATAAAGATAAGTTGGGGCTCCTAGACATGCTCCCTTTGTGACAATAGGCTTTGTCTCATTTGCCTTTGTGAGTCTCTGTCTTTTTTTCTCTCATTTCTTTCTCCCCTATTTGTTTGGCCTCTATGCCTATTTTTCTATTGTCTCCTATTTGACCTCTCTGTTTGGAAATGAAAACATCACCTCTGTCACTGCAGATGTGTGACTCTAGAGTTAGCACACTAGGTTTTGTGTTTCTTTGCTCTGGAATCTAACTGCATTCCTAGCATCCTTGTCCATGGTCTCAGTTTCTATTTAGTGCATACATATGTATACATACCTGAAAATGTTATATTTATTTTAGGGAGTATTTATTTGAACATAGACTAGATGATTCTTTAAGGCTTGAGCAAAAAATTAAAATCACATGTAGCGGGAAAACTAGCATAAACCTTATAGAGCACATATTACATAGCTCTATATACTGATAAAGTAATATTTATTTTAGGCTTGGAAAATATTCCTGCCCTTCAAAATTAATTCCGTATCAGTGTCCCAGAAATATGGAGGGACACAAAAGGTTTGGAAAGGATTCAGAGGAGATTATTAAGATGAGCTGAATTTGCAGAAAAGAAGCCAGATGGCTAATCTAATGTTGGCAATGGGTATATAGAGTGTGGTGAATGACGGGGAACAAGGGTCACCTCATCTCCAGCTTCACTATTGACAAAAATGGAGACATTTTCAGGAAAAGGAAAGAGAAAATATTGTTCTGATGCTGGTGGTTCTAAGTCTTGAAATCTCTCTCTCTCTAAGAATTTTAAAGTTTATTTTATTTTATTAGGAAGCTAGTATGTTTAGATGTCCTGAATGGCAGAGGGACAGATCAGTTAACACCTTAGCAAATTCAGTTCTTCAAACTTGCAGCTGGTTTACTAAAACCATGAGAAAGTATTAATACCCCTCTTCCCCTTTTTACAGAAAGCCACAGGACATGAGATGTGCTATATTTTGCCTTATTGGTGAATAAATAACGTCTTCCCTTCTTTACCTTCCCTCTTTACCTACTGATCCCCGGGGCAGCCACAGCTGTTTTGGTCCACTGTAGAAAAGAAACACAACTAGTGAATATAATGGTGTTTCATGCTCCTTATATGCAAATGAAATGTCTGTGTCCATGGCACCATGCTAAAGGCAGAACCATGTGGCGTGAAAGTTATATTCAAAACTCCTCTGGGCTGATTCTGTCTCCATTTGTGACTAAGACAAATTAAATAGCAATTGTGTGAGACAGTCTTTTGTTTTTGTGAAGAACCAAGATGTCTTTTATACATGAGCTGATGTTTTATTATCATGTGCTCTTGCACTTTAAATTAATGGCCTAGTTAATTATGGTTGAATTCAAGTCAAAATTCTATACAAGTGCTAGTAAGTGGCATTCATATTAATACTGAAGAGTTCATCAGGATTCATTTTCTTACAGTAAATACCAAGAAAATTAACTATGATTAGGTCATTAATTTAAAGTGTCCTAATTTCAACATTTTTCTCTTCTGGACAGTTGTGTTTTATAAGAATTGGGTAATTTGGACATATTAGATAGGGTATTGCAATCATAGATTAATAAAATAGTAAGAAAGCTCATGGGGTTTCCCAAGTTGGAGACACTCCAAGACACATGTATTAAAAATAGCTGAGGTTTGAAAAACAATAGGTCGCTTTAGTTGAATGCCCATGGATTAAAGCTATTCTTGAATGCAATTCCATTACCACCCAAGTTAGTGTCAGTGTTGCCCTGGGCAAAGACAATGGGCACGGGGAAGAAAATTTAGGGAACAGTATGATTGCTATGGAAATAGATCTTACCATAAGCCCCCCAGGGCTAACTTGGAATGAGATTGCCTCTCCCATATACAGCATCAACAGTCATGGCCCTATACTAGCGTTCAAGTAGGAGCTCAACATTGATGCCTCTAGAAATATTTTTGTGAAAACTGCTTCTGAAGGTCCGTGTGTCAGATGTGCATTTAGCACTGATTTTATATGCTTAAGTAACATTGGGAATAAAGTGAATTTAGCTTTCCATATCACGAGCATCATTTCTTAATGTCCTTCACACACATATATTTGGTTTATACTCTTCCCATGGTGGAAAGCAGCTACTATGAGGGATGTGTACACATGAGAAGAGGTGAGAAGGAAGCCAGGACAGTAGGGCTCTGGGTCCCATTCCCTGCTGTAAACATCTATTTATGCCTCACCATTCTGTGTACAATTGCATTTGGAAAAAAATATTCCACTGCTAAATATAATGGTGGTTCATATATAATGTATACAATCATTTTATTTATAATGATAATAATGCATAGCATAAATATATATTTTAAATGTACGTTTATATATTTCAAGTAAAAATAGTGCATAATATATTATGACATAAAATATATTGCATATTATATTATTATTTCCAAGAATATATAAATATAAATATATATGTATATAAACATACATACACATGTATGTATAAACATATATACACATGTATGTATATATAAATATACATATTTATTTATTTATTTATTAAGGAAGATGTTGGTAGACTTAACATGTAATTTCATTTCCCCAACTCAAACTACTTAAAATAGCATTAAAAATGATATTTAAAAATAATTTAGCCATAATTCCATAGGTGGGATGGAAGGTAAGGATGCCATCATCAGAGCAGAAATTGTGAGAAATTTTTGTAAGATAAAAGGCAAATTGGTAAATTTGTTTCGCCATTAATCTTACTTATCTAGTGAATTTTTCCTATCTAATGTATTTTTCCCTTATACTCTCTTGGTTCACCTAATAGAAAAAGCATGTTGTATCATTGTTATTTCACTTTCCATGTTCTTTGTCTTCCTTCCTTCCTTCCTTCCTTCCTTCCTTCCTTCCTTCCTTTCCTCTTCCCTCCCTCCCTCCTTTTCTCCCTTTCTCTTTTGTTCTTTCTTTCTCTTTCTCTTTCTTTCTTTCTTTCTTTCTTTCTTTCTTTCTTTCTTTCTTTCTTTCTTTCTTTCTTTCTTTCTTTCCTACTTATTTGTATTTACTTGTGTTAATAGTTTATTCAGTCCTCTTAAAAATTGGAATCTTTGGTGTTTTCTTAAAAGTGCATCCTAGAAAGTATGAATTATTCGTCCATCAATGATAGTTGCCCCCCCTTTTTTTTCTTCAGCTATTTCCTTTTACTGTTTGCCTTTAAATTTTATTTTTGTTGTTGTTGTTTTATTTTGTTTTGTTTTCAATCTGTAAATTGGAGAAGGAATTTTGGACATATACTGTACCTATTGTCTGTGGTTTTAAAACACTTAACAAGCTAAAAGTAGTAAAAAGCATTCACAACTTCATACTTGGAAGGTACATTCTAAATTCATGGTGTTCACAGTTATTTTATCAATAACATCAGTGAATCCCAATAACACTTATTCCTATATTTGATTCCTAAATTGTATAGAAAGATTAAATTGATCATCCTCTTTTTTAACATTTCTAATTGCAAGCTACTATCCAGATTTTGAATACCCCATATATTATAAAGAAATAGATTTAATACTTTAGACTTTGTGAATGTTCAATTTGACAGTATCTTTCGTTTTTTAAATGAATGTAATTATCTTTGGCTATGAAGTGTGATAATTCACTTATACTGTACTTTGGAATTAAAGGCATTTCAAGACAGTTGTGGGCAGCTCATTGGTTATAAGTGGGATGTCAATAAGAAGAGTATCTTAATTTAATCATTATTGTTTGAATTACTGCACATAGATTGTATTATTCTTCTGTGAAAAGGGATATAATATGCTTTCAGTTTTTTAAGGAAGTTCTGAGGAATATGTGAAAAGCACATTTTCATATTAAGAGAAACTTTTCATATGTTTAGAAATGGTGATCTTACCTTTGCAGTTACAACCAATATTAGTGACCAATAATTTGGGTTGCATCTATGCTAGAATCTGCCCCAATTATTATTATTATTATTATTATTATTATTATTATTATTATTTCTTTTTGCAGATTTTGAAGAACTGTCTGCCAGATAAGAGAGTTTTATTCTTGTCCTTAATATTAGCATTGATTTTTAGCCATTATTATTAATATGTTATGACTATGATACATTATAAATCAATTAAACATAGTTTGTGTCTCTCAAATATTCATTATAAGTGAAATTAGATAATGTCACGTGATATTTTTATAAGATTCTAATCCAATTAGGAATTATTTTTTCTTTATGCACATATTTTCTTTATATGTGTATTAGTTGAGTTAGGTATCTGCTGTTTGTAACTAAAATAACTCAGTCTATTTTAAACTAAAAATGGAATTCATTGGTTCATAAATTTCAGATTCTCATTCAATGAGAATCTGCATCATCATGCAGTAGTCTTTTTTTTTAATTTTTTAAAATGTTTATTGATTTTTGAGAGAGAGAGACAGAGCATGAGCAGGGGAGGGGCAGAGAGAGACAGAGACACAGAATTCAAAGCAGGCTCCAGGCTCTAAGCTGTCAGTATAGAACCTGACATGGGGTTTGAACCCGTGAACGGTGAGGTCATGACCTGAGCTGAAGTTGGAAGCTTAACCGACTGAGCCACCCAGGCGCCCCTGGAGTAGTCTTTTCTCTATCTTCACTGTGTTTTCCCATGTGCCGGCTTTATTCTTAGACAAGCAAGGTGGTTAAAATAGCTTCAAGTTTACATCTAAGCTTTTAAACATAATCTAGTGGAAGGAGAGCATCTCATGTTGGAACCTTTGGGAATACAACACAGGGATGGTTTTGAGCCACATGCCTATTCATAAAACAATCACTGTGGCCAAAGGGATGTGGTGTTTTGATTATCCAAAACTGTACTTTTGTCAATTTCTGAAGCCAAAAATTAGCTTCATGTGAAGAGAGAGAGTTCCCTAAAGGAAAATTGAGGTACATGTATAGGAAGGGGAAATAGATACTGAGTAAACAAGAACACAAGGTATTCTCCATAATCAACCAGGAGACTCCCAGCATGTACCATGTGCTTTAATTGTATTTCTCCTTTCACAAATTGATCAGAAAATTTATAGAGATATCTTTTTCAAAAAGTCTTGTTGAAATATTATTCTAGATGAATTCTAGA
Source organism: Leopardus geoffroyi (assembly GCF_018350155.1). Taxonomy (NCBI): domain Eukaryota; kingdom Metazoa; phylum Chordata; class Mammalia; order Carnivora; family Felidae; genus Leopardus; species Leopardus geoffroyi. The sequence continues at coordinate 64,446,918 of NC_059334.1, forward strand.
CTGTATCCTTATATATAAGACTGAGTAAACTGCAATATGAATGATCCTCCATTTTGCAGTAGTCAGGGGATCCAAAGACTAGGGCTCATTTACAGTAGGGGTGTCCACGTTTCTGTGACGTTATTCTCAGCTATCAGGCCTGGTCTGAAAACAATGTCCTGAGCCCTGGTTCCAGGTCTATGACTAGGGAGGGGAAGATTGACCAGAGAATATGAACTAGAATCATTACTTGGATTATCATATAATAATGGTAAAATATGTTCTCTAACATATAAAAATTGTCTGATAAAATATTTGCATTAGCCCTCAGTTTTCAAAAATTGGAATTTCAATCTTCAAGGACTTTTTTTTACTTTAAATTTCTATGTTACTTGAGGTGATAGCCTTCTTTTCCCTTCTAGATTCATCCAACTTGGATGTTTCTCCTTCTCTAAAGTCGCCCCACCCCAGTCAACCAGCACTTATCTTGCAAATCATTGATTATGAGCCTTCTACTTTTGTTTTTCTGTTGATGGCATTTGTATTTTACTAATAGGTGTTCTTAGCTTCATATATTATACTTAAAAGATAATATCCACATGTTCTATGCTGACTTGAAGAAGCTATCCAGTCAGGTCTCCTATTTCTGCCCCATAAAAAATAGTCTAATATACTTGCTGACCCCCCATAACACCTTTTACTTCTCAGACTAGAGCTTTTTGGAGGTGTGGAGGAACCCATTGGACTTTCTTTTAGGGATATTAGATTAATTCATTTTAAGTCATAACACCACCCCCAGCCCCACCCCACCCCACAGTCTCCAAGTTTACCAGCATTTGAGCTTTTATTTTGATGATGAGATTTGTTCTCAGAGCAGTCAGGGCACATTAACCCTTCTTTATGGGCCACATTATTACCTTAAATTGCCACATAAAGACCTGGTTTTCTTGCGTTTTTCCCCAGTGATATTTGGATTTTATCTCTTTCTTTCTATGCTATAAAACTTTAAGTGAAGAGTAAATATTTCTGTTTCCATAATGAGGCCCACAGATTTCAGGAATCTAAATGATCCAGAGGAAAATCAATCATTCCAATTTAGTTTTAACAAGGACTACCTTTATTGCCTATTGATTTTCATCTTCACAATCAACCTCACATGGAGAAGGGGGATTGGACTCCAACATGGGTCCCATCACTGCTAGCTTTATGAGCCTCTGGAAAAATCTATACTGCACAACTTAGAAAAACAAATATTGTGTAACAGGACTTACATTCAAGTGCTCGTCCCCCTAACCCTGCTCTTTGTTTCCAACCACATCTACACCTGCTATACTTACATGGCCCCTCTCCTTCAACCATTCTGATCAACCAACACACTGCAACTTAAGCACACAGTATCTCAGAGCAGAGATTTCTTGACGTGGAAAAGAAACTTTGAATTCAGTCTTGAAAGATGACTAGATTTTAGTGTCCAAATATTGCCCAGGGCACCTGGGTGCCTCAGTCAGTTTAGTGTCCAACTCTTGATTATGGCTCAGGTTATGATCCCAAGGTCCTGTAATAGAATTGCGCTGAGCATGGAGCCTGCACAAAGATTCTCTCTCTCTATCCCTCTGCCCCTCTCCCCTGCTCATGTGTGCTCTCTCTCAAATAAAAAATTAAAAACAAATAAAATAAAAATAAATAAATAAATAAATAAATAAATAAATAAATAAATAAAAACTTTGCCCATACCTCAAAGCTTCCTGAACACTCCTAGTGGTATCACTATCTTGCCCTTGCCCTTTAAAAACAGGGAGAACAAATGGACACCCGTGAGACACCACTTCCAACTCCATACACCACTTATAGATTACAGCAATCTTTCTGCTAAGCTCAAGTATATTTGTTATCTATTTTGCTTATTTATCTGTGTATTGGCTCTCTTCCTCGCTAGAATGAAGGCATGGCTTTTTGACATTTTCATTTACTGCTATAGCCATACCATTTAACAGTGTCTCACATATAGTAGGAAGTCACTAAAACTTTGTTGAATGAATGCCGCTCAGAATCCTTCTCAACCCAGAACTACTGTCCTGCACTATGAATTAATGGGCATCAAAATTCAAAATGGAATTCTATCTTCTGTGGTATTTGCCACTTATCTTAGGCTACACTATATTTCATCATTGGTCATGAATGTACCTTATCTCCCCCATTACTAGACACCTATATAAAGCTCTGTAACTAAATAATATTAGTAATAGCTAATTTGTTTAAAGAGAAAATCATGAATAATGCACAGATACCAGTACTTTTGGGTTAATGGGTTCATACAGGGGTTGCTTTGTAACATGTCTACTTAACTGGACTGAAGTACATCTCCAAAATTCCCTTTTTTGTAGGTTTCTGATTTGGGTGGGACATAAAAGAGATTTTTTTATGAGATTTGGAGGGAAGAAGTGAAGCAGCACTTATCTGATAGTCATACATATTGTTGTTTATTGGCTTGCTTACCTTACAGGCATGCGTCCCAAATGGGTGCCACTAGTCCCACCTTTCCCTGACCCTCCTTTAGTTTATTGAGCTCCTGAGTCAAGTGTGTGTGTTCCTCCATGACAAGTTCCATGTGTGCCTAGCTTCTGTAAGACACCCACGTCACTGAGGCCACAGTCAATAAGAACTGATACACGGTTTAGTTTTTCTTTCTAACTTCCAGCTCTTGCTTTTAGGTTCTAGTTTGTTCTTGTTATCTCCAGCTTTACATATATCTTGTCTTCCTGCCTGCCAGCATTATGGGCTGCAAGCTTCAGCACCAGTCATGAGGACAGCAGTCTTATAGAGATTGTTTAACCAGCTCCCAGGATGATTGCCTAAGGTCAAATCCTTGACCGAGTGCCTGCCTGCTTATCTATCTATCTATCTATCTATCTATCTATCTATCTATCATCTTTTTTAAGTTTATTTATTTATTTTGATATAGAGAGAGCACACACCTACACAAGTGGCAAAGGAACAGAGAGAGGCAGAGAGAGAATTCCAAGCAGGCTCTGTATGCCATCAGTGTAGAGCCTGACGCAGAGCTCTAACCCACAAACCGGTGAGATCTTGGCCTGAGCTGAATCAAGAGTCAGACGCTTAACTGACTGAGCCACTCAGGCATCCCACCTGTTATCTGTCATCTTATTGGACCCTTACTGTTACACCTGCTATATGTCAGAAAAGGCACCATTATCTTCAGCACTTTTAATAGCTCTGTATGTTATAATCATCCCCATGCTACAAAAGATTCAAAACCACATCTGCTTGATTCCCAGATCTGTTATCTTTTCATACTCCATATAGTCTTCTTAACTACATATTCCTTTCTCAAAATATTTATAAAATGAAACATTTCTGCATCATAAATATATTAACATGATTCCACTAGCTCCTGCCAAAGCATTTTGCATTTTGGAGCAAAAAAATAAGAAGTTGATGGAAAACAAAACATAAACAGCAGAATGTTTCCACTCAATGAGGTCCATCTAGGAACTTTTCCAATGTGAGCTTTGAGAACTTGGACGAATTTTGATTGAAGCACCAATTTTAACGTAAATTTGGGCTCTTAAAATTGAAAGCCTTGTCTATAGGGTTGCCATTGACTGTATAAAATAAATAAAAAGCTTAACTAAATAAGTTCACTGTTTATGCTTGTACAATTATTTTTGACCTGAGAGTTCCCTACTTGGTTTTTAGGCATTATTTATTTCTGAATCCTCTAGTTTGAAATAGAATCTCTCTTTTGAAGGTGATAGTCTAAAACTGATGCCAAACAAAACATTCCTTTGTTGTTGTTGTTATGAGACTGAACAATGACTTCTTCCTTACTTCAAACCCCAACCCAAATTATAGTAATCTATTACCAGCCACAGAGAAATTCTCCTTAATGGGAAAATGCATGTAAAGTGCTTGAAATTATGCTTGGAACACAGTTAGTTCTGACAAATATTAGCCATTATTATTTTTATGTTAATTATTGTTTTCTGCCATTATTTTGCTGCAGCTGGTAAGAGACTCTTCACTTAATCTCCACTAAATAAATTCTGCATCCCATAGTCCCCATGTGTTTTCCCTGTTCCTGTCATTATGAATAATGAGACTTCCAAAGTATGTGTTGTACTCCATACTGCCAGCAGAGGGAGCAAGGAGTTCTTCATAAAAATAATCTTCTTTCTGCCTCAAGTTGGCAGAACAGTGATAGTGTTCATCTTTGGGGCGGGGCGGCATTACCTAGACTAGCTTCACAGAGAAGCAGTTTTTCCATTTCCAACTGTGGAAGGGGGAAAAATGGTGTCTCCTCATCTCCCAATTTCATGGGCCAATGCTTCCTCTCCATCTCCATAGAAATTACTGAAAAACCTACTTCACCACAAACAGTTCATTGCTTCACTACAAAACTCATTCAACTAACAATTTATTTACGCATTCACAATTCATAATTCACTCATTCACAAAGATGGGTATTTAACAAAGACTTACCAAATCCTAACTGTGTGGTTGAAAATATGAGCCATGTTTGGAGGAGTAAAAGAAAGATCAAGTCAAATAATAAAAGAGAACAGAAATGAGAGAGGTTTGGATATATCTTCTGGGTGCCAGTTTGAAGCCAGCTCCAATATGAGGCTAACAAGCTATTTAATGATCTGACTTCTCATTAGTGATAATTCATTAGCTCATCAATGTTATACATGTCTGTTAATAACCTCCTGCATATGGCTCCCCCTAGAGGACAACGAGATTTTTAATTTTCAAAACAGCTTTCTTTGACTTTTTTCTCCATGAATTTGCTTAACACCTTAAGTTTATGCTTCTCAAAGGGAGTTGACACACATAATAACATCTAATTCTTGCAGTGGACCTGAGACTCCCAGTCATTATTGTTAACTTTATTTATACACTAGTCCTCTGTTATCTATTGAATAGGGGAAGTTAAGTATAGGCTGTTATTAAATAAACTAGAACTGTAATTTACCATCTTGATTTTTTTTTTTTAAATTTTTTTTTCAACGTTTTTATTTATTTTTGGGACAGAGAGAGACAGAGCATGAATGGGGGAGGGGCAGAGAGAGAGGGAGACACAGAATCGGAAACAGGCTCCAGGCTCTGAGCCATCAGCCCAGAGCCCGACGCGGGGCTCGAACTCACGGACCGCGAGATCGTGACCTGGCTGAAGTCGGACGCTTAACCGACTGCGCCACCCAGGCGCCCCTACCATCTTGATTTTTAACCCAATATGATATTCATGGTAGAACTATTGATAGTAGGTGCTCAATAATTATTTGCTGATTGCATGTCTGGTACTATTCTGCCTCACTTTGTTTCAGGGACAGCTTCAGATACTTGCTATCAATTAAATATTGAGGAAGCGTGGGAAGAGAAGAGAGGGAATGAAAGGTAGAGAGAAAGAGAGGAATAATCATCAAGAATATGGCTTTAAAAATAAATGGAATGGTGGAAAAATTCTGGAACTAAATAGTGGTGATGGTTGCACAACATTGTGTATGTATTTAATGACATTGGATTATGCACTTTAAAGTGGTTAAAATGGTAACTTTTATGTTATGAGTATTTTACCACAATTTAAGAAAATGGTGTCAATAGGGGGTTATTTGCATTCTGACCACAGAGGGAACCAAATACAGGGAAGTGTACAGGTATACTGAAGTCTCTTTCTCTCTGTCTCTTTTTTTTTAATGTTTATTTATTTTTGAGTGAGAGAGAGAGTGCGAGTGTTGGAGGGGCAGAGAGAGAGGGAGACACAAGATCCAACGCAGGCTCCAGGCTCTGAGCTGTCAGTGCAGAGCCCAATGCGGGGCTTGAACTCACAAAGGGTGAGATGATGACATGAGCCAAAGTCAGACGCTTAACTGACTGAGCCACCCAGGAACCACTATACTGAAGTCTCTTTAAAAAGCATTCCTGGGGTGCCTGGGTGGGCTCAGTCGGTTAAGCGTCTGACTTCGGCTCAGGTCATGATCTCACGGTCCGTGAGTTCGAGCCCCGTGTCAGGCTCTGTGCTGACAGCTCAGAACCTGGAGCCCGTTTCAGATACTGTGTCTCCCTCTGTCTCTGCCCCTCCCCTGTTCATGCTCTGTCTCTCTCTGTCTCAAAAATAAATAAACGTTAAAAAAAATTTTAAAAAAAGCATTCCTACTCTGAAGAAGAGCTGGCCTCGTATTTTATGTTGGTCTCAGCTATGGATAGTGATGCCTGAAGGCACCCACTGGGCTCAAGATGAGCCCCCAAAGTCATTTGCTCAACTGGAACCAATGTTGTGGCAGGACTGGCCCTTGTGGTTCTAATAATGATTGCAAGATGCACCTCAGCAACAACAATCAGGGAACTTTGGAAAAGCAAGGTTTATTACGAACAAGTACGGAGGGTACGTGGCATGCCTGGGCAACACAGTGAGGTTGCAGGATGAGAGAAAGAGAGAGAGAGAGCACAGACCTAGGGTTCTGCCTTCTTATTGGGGTTGAGGGTGAGGTACCTTGGGTTTCATGGTTCTAATCTTTATTGGTGAATTTAACACATAAGAGCAAGAATTAGAACACAGAAAGGGAAAAACAGGTGGCCAGTTTTCTAGGTCCCTTAAGGATTTCTAAAAGGGGAGCTTCATGGGTGGACCGCATGGCTCCTTACGGAGTACTGTGGCCAGCAAGGTGTTTGCTGGAGATGCATGTCTTTGAAATGGAGGCTTTGGCCGTCAAAGCTTAATGTCAGGCACGTAGATTATAGCCAAAATAGCTGTCAGGCGCTGACACTACACCTAATGATTTTTCATAGTCCTTTACAAAGATCAAATTTTATGTTTTGATATACCAGTTGATCAGCATGTTGAATGAGTGTTACATTTTTTTCTGAGAGAAAATTTCTTCTAATTCTACGCAACCAATTTTTTATCAAAAAAAAAGACAACTGTTGAAACCTGGAGCTAGTTCTTTCTCATCATCCTTCGGGACTGAGAACATAATCCCATATAAATAAAAACAGAAACAAAAATAGACCCTGTTGGGACCAGGGCATTTGTTCAGGGGAGACTCCACGTCCTCCTTAAATTGGCTCATAATGTCGGTGAGAGAAGAATCATCATATTGGTTTCCAAACAGTCCTGACAACTGTATCAGAAGTCATCGTGCTGGTGTGAAAAGAATCGTCATGATGTTCAAAACATTTTGAGTATTTCTGTGCAGCCAGCTGAAGAGAACAGTTCTTTTTGCCTTAACCACATGTATCCTAAGCTTTTCTGCTCGTCTGTTTCCTGATGTACGACAGACAGGCCAGTTCCCAACCTGTAATCAGCTTTCTCTAGAATGGACAAAAAAAAAAAAAAAAAAAAAAAAAAAAAATCATGCCACGTGCTAAGGAATTCAACTTTTGCGGTTACATGTTAGTTTTCCTAATTGATAAGATTCCCTACTTTAAGGACGTAAAGCCCTAGGAGCAACTTCCCTGTTTGAAACGTTCAGTTTTTTACATGTGCTTCCATCTGTGCACTATTCCTGCGGTGATGTCTGTTCACACACACAGCAACACTCGTTCTTGATGTCCAGGCTCAGTCAGGTCTGAAGAATGGCTGTCATTTCTTAGACTCACCTGTGAATCTGTGAGAAGTGACCGGAATGAATCAGACAGAAACTGATGGGATTAACTTCCTTTTGTAATCTGTTTAACTTACTAGCTTTGCTCTCCTCTTCTCATAGAAAATTATTACTATTTTGCATATTGCATGTTTGCAGAGCTGTGTAAGTTAATGTCTCACATTATCAAAAGTCCCTGTAGTCCTCAATGAGGGCAGCCAGTTTGTTGGTCAATTAGAAAAGAGCAAAAGTACATACCTAGAAGGGAAAGTATTCAAATCCATCCTTTGTATCTCAACATTTTGTGTCCCCAAAATATTCATTTCCAGGGATGCATGGGTGTTGAGGTACTCAGCAAAAGTTGGGGTCTACTAGTGGACTTCAGGTTGCCTGCTAGAGTCTCCATGGCACTCCCAGAAGCTTACATGTCACATTCAGCCTGCTTAAAGACAAGCATTGGCACCTCCTTATGCATCGGGCTCCTCAAGATTCAGCCGTATCTTCGCTACATGGACGTGCCTTTCTTCTTCCCATACAACATCCTTTCCACTCAATTACATGAGAGGAGAGAAGAGGAACGAGTTGAGGATAATAAATCCTGACCATCTTGCAGATGAACTAACCAACCTGAGCACAAGAGGAACAGGAGGATGTGAACAGGCTAGAAACACACATAACGTGAGGCTGGTCTCCCTGCTCTGAGCAGCATTCAGGCATCATGTACTGGGCAGACTTTATTCTGATTGGTTGGTGTCTTTGCCATAGGATTGGTTGAATATTTTTTCTATTTATTTTACACCCTTTCATATTTTCCACTTTTACAAAGATATTATATTTATATATAAATTATAAATATAATAAATATGTTTATAAATTATAAATATATATAAAATAAATTATAAATTATAAATATATATAATTATAAATTATAAATATAGTAAATATATTATATATATAACATTGTGCAAGCTTAAGATGCACAATATAATTATTTGATATTTATGTTTATTGTGAAATGATTATCACAATGCATTTAGTTAACATCCATCACTTCACATAGCTATATCTATTTTTCTCATAAGGAAAGCAATTTTCAAATATTTAATACAGTATTAGTAACTTTAGTCACCATGCTGTACATTAAATTCCCAGAACCATTTTCTCTTATAGCTAGAAGTTTATAATCGACCACATTTCCCAATTTCCCCATCCTCCTACCCCCACCTCTGGTAACCACCAATCTTTTTTTCTATGAGTTTGGGTGTTTTTTTTAGATTCCATATGTAAGTGAGATCATATCATATTTGTCTTTCTATCAGACTCATTTCACTTAGCATGATACCCTTAAGGTTAATCCATGTTGTTGAAAATGACAGGATGTCCTTCTTGTTAATAGCTGAATAACATTCCATTATATATGTACCACATTTTTTTTACACAATCATCTGTCGATGGACATTTAGATTGTTTTCATGTCTTTGCTTTTGCAAATAATGCTGCAATGGAGATGGGGCTTGTTGTCTTGCAAACTCGAGAGTTTCCTGGGTGAAATCTGAAGCAGGTCCCTGTACATGGAGGGCAAGGAGAGACCAAAGAATGAGGCAGGCCATTCCTTTCTTGTATGGTCACAAGACAAGTAGATCTCCTGACTTGCTCAACAGAACCTTAGTTTATGCAGAGGCCTTAACTGGGTTCAGTCAAGTATTTAGTCCATTAGTCTTTCAAAGCTGCATTCCTGAAATAGCTCCAGCTATGGGAATGGTGGGCAGAGCATACCTTCCAAGGACAGGGAGGGAGCGAGGAGCCTTCAATCACCCAAATTTCGTATGGGGGTCAACCAGAAGTCACATCCTCTTAATTACCTCTTCCAACAGGGATAGAGATAGCTCACTCAAAATAGAGATTTCATTTCCTTCAGATATACACCAAGAAGTAGAATTTCTGGACAATATGGTAGTTATATTTGTAATTTTTTGAGGAACCTCCATAGAGTTTTCCACTGTTCTCACCAACAGTGCATGAGGATTCCCTTGTCTCCATGTTAAACAAAACAAAACATCCTGTCAACCTGATATATTTTATCTGCAATGCTGTCCTTCAGAAATGAGGGGAAAATAAAGACATCCCTGAAGAAACAAATGCTGAAGAAGTTCTTCACCACTTGCAAGGAATACTGACAGAAGTTGCCAATTAACATGGATGCCTATTAACATGGATGCCAATTAACAATTATATTTGTAAAACTCACTGGTGATGGTAAATATATAGTCAAAGTCAGATTCTCTGATATTGTAATGGTGGTACATAATTCATTTACAATATAGTTTAAAAGTTAAAAAACAAATGAGTTAGACATAACTATACTACAATAATTTGCTTTTGATCAAATATTTTGAGTGGTCACCTCAACTACTGTCACTTGGTTGAAATGCCATGTATCATTTCATCATTTTCAAAACCACAGGAAAGTTTTTTTTTTTCCAAACAAAGGTGAAAAACCTGAGATCACAATATGTTCTGGTCATTAACTAATTAGTTAAGAGGCTTAGGACAAGCCACTTTCTCTGTGGTCTAGTTTCCTAATCAGAAATACAGGGATGGAATTAGATAACACTGAAAGTTTAATCCAGATCCAAAGCTGTGTTTATCTGGTTATGTATTTACCAAATACAAAAACACAAGTTACTGCTGCTGATTATGGAGGGTCATTCTTGAGGAAAGGTCACTGTGTCCCATAGGGGAGATGCTCATGTATACAGAGGTATTCATTCATTGATCAGCTATTTATTGAAAGTCTCCTAAGTATCAGGCACAGAGTTAGATGCTAGGACTATTTGCAGTGAGAAAATACATCTATGGACCAAAATTAAGTGAGTTTAAGAGTTACTGGGCAGACTTATCCTCTGCAAGAGACCATGGGCTTTGGGTTCAAATAGACTAGCTTTGAATTCCAGGCCTGTCCCTTAGTAACTGTCATTCAGACCTTGGAACCATACAAGATTTACAAGGGATTATTCAGTGTGTTTGATGGGCTAAGTTTCTACTTGGGTAGCTATAATAAGCCACGTGTTCATTTGCATCTTGCAAATAAGCTCTTTTAGCTAGAGATTTTCATTACTAGTCTCTTCCTTGTGGGATGAAGTTCTTGTAAGTTGGTAATTGCATCATGCCTTTAAGCAGGAATAAGTAAGTTTAAATGTATTCCTGATCTATAGATTTATTAACGTGTGAGCCCTAGTTAATTTGAGCAGCCTTTGAAAATATTCTTAGGAAACCTAGGAAATGAAGGAGAAAGGAGGCCTGTTTGTGAACAGATGGTGGGAGCAGGTAGGAAGGAGGATGAGATTGAATCTGTAATGAACAAATACTCCTCTTCATTTTATATTAACCAGACAGCTTTATTATTTGATGAAATGAGTTGCCCCTTTATATACTTCTTTTCTGGTATTTAATAACTGAACTGAGCATTGCTTCAGTGGTATACTATGTCTGGAAACTTCAGTCCCAGAATTATAAGAGTCTATGATTGAAGGAGTAGGGTAATCAAGGATAGGGCCCCCATATTCTAGTCCATCTCTCAGCAGTGTTCTCTCCTCAGGAAATGCAGACAAACTGGATCAGAAGGGTGGACAATAAGAGAAGTAACAAACAAACAAGAAATCCACAAAAATTTTACATTCCAAATTATTAACACATATAAATTTATGGTTCAGAGAGAGAGAGAGAGAGAGAGAGAGAATACTGTAATGGTTAAAGATAAATTAAAATAACAACAACACAGCCTAGATCCTAAAGGTTTTAGATTCTAAACCCTGGATCCCAGTGTTTTTGATTGTTCTTTTTGTTTTCTTTTGAGTTTAGTTTTATTAGTATAAGAATACTTAACATGAGATCAACCTTCTTAAATATTTTTATTTTTATTTTTAACTTTTTTTAATGTTTATTTTTGAGACAGAGAGAGAGGAATAGAGAAAGAATGAATGGGGGAGGAGCAGAGAGAGAGAGAGGGAGACAGAGAATCTGAAGCAGGCTCCAGACTCTGAGTTGTCAGCACAGAGCCCAATGCGAGGCTCGACCCCACAAACTGTGAGATCATGACCTGAGCCAAAGTCGGACACTTCACCGACTGAGCCACCCAGGCATCCAAGCCTTCTTAAATTTTGAGTGTACAATACATTATTGTTGACTATAGTTACAATTTGTGAGCACATTCATCTTGTTGTATTGAAACTTTATGCTCATTAATTTAATAACTCCCTTTCTCCCCTTTCCTAAGCCCCTGGAAACTAGCATTCCACTACTGGATTCTATGAATTTGACTATTATAATGCATGATATAAGTGGAATCATGAAGTATTTGTCTTTCTGTGATTGGCTTATTTCACTTAGCCTGTCTTCTAGGTACATCCATGTTATTGCATATCATAGAATTTCCTTCATTTTTAAGGCCAAATAATATCCACTGTATGTATACACCACATTATCCTTATCTATTCATTTCTCTATAGATTTAGGTTGTTTCCAGAACTTAGCTATTGTGAATTATGCAGTAATGAACATAAGAGTGTTCATATCTCCTCAATATTCCAATTTTCATTTTTCTGGATACCCAGAAGTGAAATTTCTGGATCATATGATAGTTCCATATACATTTTTTGTGAAATCTCCACACTGTTTTCCATAGCAGGGACACCATTTTGCATTCCCACCAATAGTGTACCAGGGCTCCAATTTCTGTACATCTTAGTCAAAAGTTATTGTCTTCTGTGTAAGGTATTATCTAATAGTGGTTTCGATTGTTATTCCCCTGATGATTTGTGATGTTGAGCCTTAAAAAAAAAATACCTTTTAGTCATTCGTATGTATTCCTTGGTGAAATGCCTACTCAAGGCCTTAGGCCATTTTGTATTTGGATTATTAGCTTTTTTCACTGTTGAGTTGTACAAGTCCCTTATATATTTTGAAGACTAACTCCTTATCATAAACATGGTTTGCAAATATTTTCTCTGCCTTGTACTTTGCTTTTTTCACTCCTGATTATTTTTTTTTGCTGTACAGAAACTTTTAAGTTTGATTCAGTTCCACTTGTTTATTTTTTCGTTTTGCTTTGTCTGTGCTTTTGTTACAGTATCCATGGAATCATTGCTAAGACCACTATCATAAAGCTTTCTTTTTGTTTTCTCCTAGGAGTTTATTATTTCAGGTCTTGTATTTAAGTCTTTAGTCCCCTTTGGGTTTATTTATATAACATAAGTATCTAATTTTATTCTTTTTTTTTTTCCTGTATATATCATCTTCTCAACACCATTTGTTAAGAGATTATTCCCCATTGTATATTCCTGGCACCCTATTGAAGATGAGGTTACTGTATATAAATGGATTTATTTCTGGACTCTATTTTGTTCCATTGGTCCACTGCATATGCTTTTTTTTTTTTTTATGCTGATACCATACATTTTTTATTGTAATAGCTTTGGATGTAATTTGAAATCAGAAGTGTGATGCTTCCAGCTTTGTTTTTCTTTCTCAGGATTAATTTAGCTATTCCTTACCTTTTGTAGTAAGGAATTAAAAAAAAATTTTTTTTAATGTTTATTTATTTTTGAGAGACTGAGAGAGACAGAGTACGAGCAGAGAAGGGGCAGAGAGAGAGGGAGACACAGAATCCAAAGCAGGCTCTATGCTGTGAGCTGTCAGCACAGAGCCCAATGCGGGGCTCAAACTCACAAGCCATGAGATCATTACCTGAGCCGAAGTCAGATGCTTAACTGACTGACCTACCCAGGCGCTCCCATATAAATTTAAATTTTTTTTTCTATTTCTATAAAACATGCCACTGGAATTTTTGTAGGAATTGAATTAAATCTGCATATTGCTTTGGATGGTATGGACATTCTAACAATATTAAGTCTTCTAATCTACAAAATGTGTTTTTATTTGTAGCTTATTTAATTTCTTTCATCAGTGTTTTGTAATTTTGAGTGTACAGACCTTTCACCTACTTGGTTAGTTTACTCCTATGTATTATTTTTATGTGATTTTAAATGGGAATGTTCTTCTAATTTCCTTTTCAGATAGTTTATTTTTAGTGTATAGAAACACAAGTGATTTTTGTATATTGATTTTATATCCTGGAAATTTACTGGATTCATTGATTAGTTCTAACAGCTTTTTGGTGGACTCTTTAGTGTTTTTTCAATATAAGATCTTATTGTCTGCACACAAGAACAATTTCACTTCTTGTTTTCTGATTTGTATGCTCTTTATTTCTTCTCCTTGCCTAATTGCTCTAAGACTTCTGGGACTATATTAAATAGGAATTGTCTTTTTCCTGATCCAGGAAGAAAAGCTTTCATTTTTTCAAAGTAGATATTAGCTATTAATGATGTAGGCTGTTGGCTTTTTATATATGGACTTTATTATGTTGAAATAACTTACTTGTATTCCAAGTTTACTGTCAGCTTTTGATCATGACAGGGCATTGAATTTTGGCAAATATTTTCTGTATCTATTGAGACAATCATGTAAATTTTAGCTTTTATTTTGTTTAATATGGTGTATCACATTAATTGAGTTTCATATGTTGAACCATCTTTGTATCCCACAGATAAATCCCACTTGATCATAGTGTATGATCCTTTTAATACGTGGTTGGATTTGGTTTGCCAGTATGTTGTTGAGGATTTTTGCATATATATTGATCATGGATATTGGCTTATAGTTTTCTTTTCTTGTGATGTCTTTGCCTGGCTTTTGTATCAAGGTAATGCTAGCCTCATTAATGTGTTTGGATGAGTTCCTTCCTCTTCAATCATTTGGAAGATTTTGAGAAGGAATGGCATTGATTCGTCTTTAAATGTGTGGTAGAGGGGCGCCTGGGTGGCGCAGTCGGTTAAGCGTCCGACTTCAGCCAGGTCACGATCTCGCGGTCTGTGAGTTCGAGCCCCGCGTCGGGCTCTGGGCTGATGGCTCAGAGCCTGGAGCCTGTTTCCGATTCTGTGTCTCCCTCTCTGTCTGCCCCTCCCCCGTTCATGCTCTGTCTCACTCTGTCCCAAAAATAAATAAACGTTGAAAAAAAAAAAATGTGTGGTAGAATTCACCAGTGAAGCCATCTGGTCCTGGGCTTTTCTTTGTTGGGAGATTTTTGATTACTGATTCAATCAGGTTTTTTTTTTTTTTTTTTTTTTTTTTTTTTCTCTCTCAACCGCTTTGGAAATAGAGAAATAGAGCTTAGGAAATATAAATGTGTATCAGGATAAAATTCCCATGGGACAAAGTGTTTTGGAGTTAAATATTAGTGTATGTTCAGAAGAATGGCTAATAGGTAATTCTAGCCTTGTCCTTTGACCCCCTCCCACACACACATTCGCATATACACACCTTTTCCCCTTTTTACCATATTAAGTGGAATCTTGTGGTCACACTTTTGGGCTATCTCCTCTAGTTAATCCTCCAGGCACATAAGAGCCTAGTACAGGCTTCTCTTATTTTCTGTATTTAGAACAGTCACTGACTCGAGATGATAAAGCAGAATGTACACACCTAAGGAAATGTTGTGGTCTGGAGACATTTGCACTCGCCCCAGCTAGGAATATTTATTTTATTTTTGCATATATGAAAAAAATGCCTTACTCTGTCTGGAAGGAGTCTTTGTGGTTTTCGTCAAAGAGACAGAAAAGAGGGCACTGCAAAAGTGGGTGAAAGTTCTCTGAAGATCCAGGAGGTGCTCCTTGTTCTCCACCACCATGTAGAAGAGGTGAAAGTGAAGCAGAGTGAGATAAACCCACTTGCTCAAGGCCACACTGGCAGGGGGTAGAGGTAGAAGGAGTATTTTCAACTTCAAACGCTGGTTAGGTTTTTCTACCGTACCATTCTCAAAGCCATCAGAGGAATACATTCTGTAGTCCCAAACCTCTAATCTGCCTATGTATGAAGAAGAAGTCCTTCAATATCAAATGTGTAAATGTGGATAATATACTCAGTGTCAGGACCAAGCACTGACCACTGGCATGGAGAAGTATGACATAAGATATTGCCTAATGGTGGTAACATAGCTACATAAAGCTGTCTATAATTATTTGCTTAATCTCCAAAGAGGCCAAAGATGCTGGCTATAGATCAGCCAGCTATATGGAAGGGTGCCTTTTACTTCATTACACACACAAATGTTCAGCTGGGCATTGTAACATTCCTGTTTGTCCCTGGTTAAATATTTTTCAATGCAGGCTTTGGAAATCAGTGCAACCTGTGGGCACTACCAGAGAAAAATAAACTACATATATTATACCACTAAACATCAAAAGAATGTCACAGAAGCGGGTTGGGGTCAAAACTGAATGGGAAATGGGGAGAGGGAAGACATTTGGCCTGCTGCTCAGAAGGCAGTCAGCACAGGCTCTGGATTTAGATTGCCTGGGCTACAGTTGTACCTCTGCCTCTGTTTGAGATAAATATTCCGGGAACCAGATTCTGATACAGGGATATGGTTACATTGTTGAATCAAAACATGTAGGGGAGTAAAGGAGTAGGGTGAGGCAGAAGGAGAAGTTGAATAGATACAATGCAGGGCAGTAGAGAGTCTCCAGGTTGTTCTGGAATTAGAATGACCTACTGGGATCACTCTGTGAAGCAGCGGTGCCAAACCTTTATATCTCTATACTAATAAGTCATTTGACACAAGCAGTTCCTGGAGAGGATTGTATTCTGGGGCGAGGTGATCTCTTTCCAGCTGAAGAAAGTCCCCCAGAAGGTCTCAGCTGATAGCTGTCAGCTGTCAACACTTCCAACAGCTGAGGGAATGAGTACATTAATCGTGAAGTTGGAATCTTGGTGATGCACAGTGTCCTCTATGGTCCACTGCTTGTAGCACTCAGATCCAATTGTTTCATATAATTTGTGAGAATAGCACAATTAGGTTTATGTTGTTCTCTTTTGCTAAAGAAATTTAGAAGAAAAAATTAGTGGAATAAACTATTGGCCCTGTTACTGCAGCTGACCTTGAAGGCACAACTTAATCTCGTCTTGCCTCTTCCCTACTATCCATTCTCAATTCTCTGCACCCTCAGCTAACACTTCTGGTAGTATTAGAGCTAATTTTGTGGGGTGACTGATACCTGCATCTGATATGAAGGACATGAGTGCTTGGTAGCCATGCTTTCCTTAGGCTAAGGCCACTGGTCTTCTGTATTTACCATCAAAATTAGCAAGAGGCACTATAGTAGGTGATCTGAGTACCTAAAATAGTCTTCCCTGTTTATAGTATATAAGAGCTACCTCCATCAACAAAGACTACCTTATGTGTTTATTCTAGTCAAGATGAATCTTTGTACTTTCTAGGGTGAAAGAAGTCCAGTTATAATCAACTCATCATCAAATGGTTGTGTTTTTCTTTGTTTGTTTTGCTTTGTTTTGTTTTGTTTTGTTTTTATAGTTGGTTGGTGTTCTTGAGATGGGATGCCATCTGTTTTATGATGGATGCCCTCTGGTTAGTGTTGACGTTAACATGTGATATTAGGATCATTACACTTCATACCTACTCTCATAGGTCCATCCACATTTCTTTTACTTTAATTCCTTGTTCCCAATCTTTCATTTTTATGCAAAGTCTGAGCCACAAAACAAATTAGTTGTTATTGTTCATGGTCAGTGTGTATATTCTTTCCCCAGGCCACTACTCTATCTATACAAAGAGGAAAGAAAGTACACTGGCCAAACTTTGCCCAATGGGAGTATTGTACCTCCTTGTCCCTTTTAATATCACTGATGAGTGTGGCTGAAATTTGGCTTTGTTCCCCTTCTGTCAGCTAGGCTTAAGTCACTAACCCATGTAGCCATAGAGCTGAGCTAAAGGAGAGGAACCCACAAAACACTGGTGGTTGACACGGGGGTCCGGACTACCTTCTTGTGCCATTTATTTATGCCCTCTCCAAGAGGTATTTGTTATATATTATGACTTCGTGGGTCTTATGAACTCAACTCATGATGGATAATTATGACACAAGGTTACTTGAAGCCCTTTTTTCCAAATCTCAGAATATGACTAGTGATCCCCCAAACTATATCATGTTTCTCCTATTGTAGCCTCCAAAAAATTCCCTATGACATTCTTTCCCATCATAGATATTTCTAATATCATAGGATCTGCATTATATATATAGCCCAAGTAGCAGAAATACTTATATAGTAGCCTAAACATGTTGGAGACCCCTTTCTTATTTTAAATCCCAAAGCTGATAATGTTTTGTATCACTTGGAAATGGTTCACAACAGTATTTCTAAGTATGAAATAATCTACCTCCAAAATCTGAACAGGCTTACCAGGATGCCATGCTCTATTAGCGACTTTCATAGCTTTCTATATAGTAAGACCATATAGTTGCCAGCCTACGTGTTCATTGTTATAGACTAAATTGTGTCCCCTACGAATTAATACATTGAGGTCCTAACCTCCAATGTGACAATATTTGAAGGTATTTCCTTTGAGGAGGTACTTAGTGTTGAATGAAATCATAAGAGTGGAGCCATAATGTGATAGGACTGGTATCCTTATGAGAAGAGAAAGAGACACCAGGATTGTGTATGTACAGAGGAAAGGCAATGTGAGGACCCAGAAGGAATCTCCCTGAAAACCAGGAAGAGAGACCTCACCAGAAGCCAGCCCTTTTGGTACCTAGATTTTGGAGACTCCTGTCACTAGAACTCTGAGAAAATGAATTTGTTATTTTAGCACCCAGTTAATGGTATTCTATTATACAGCCCGAGCAGACTAATATACTCATTATGGTACTTGTGCTTACCTTGCTTTTAATGAAAATCTACCACCTAGCCTCTATTATTGCTATTACTGAATCCAGCTCTGTAACAACATCTACTACTGTAAGTGCTAGCCTGTGGAGGACAGCCACCACTGAGCTTCTCAGTGATACTTAATGATTCTTCTCTCTAGTGTGGTACAGCCTCTCCCTAAGGAATGTGGTGAAAACCTCAAGACAAGGGAAGGCAACCTGGCTATGTGCACGTGCATGACAACATAGACCGCCCATTCAGACTGTATGTTACCATATATGGGAGACAAAGGAGCAAAAGTTGTACAAAAGGCTATACCCTACTGTGCTTTAGGTTCAGTTTTTCGGGTATGAACCCACTGAGCCAATGCCAGCATGACTAATAAAGTTGCCTCCTGGACAGAAAACCTCAGTGTCCCATTTCTCTGTGCAAGAATCCTGCTACATTTCTTGGGGACTCACGTCCATGATTCAGAGACAATGCATTTCCACCTCCTTTGTCACTAGGGTGTGAACCTTGGAGTACCAGGAGAAGCAACCTCACCTGGCGCCATCAGACTGCTTGATCTGTAGGAGACTAACCCCTCCTGGTGTCCCAGGGGAAGGGCGCCGGATGCACAAAGGAACCTGGTGAGGTCCAGGAACTAGCTCAGGGAGCTCCACCTGTCAGACTGGTAAGAACCTGGGTTCATTTTGGTAGACCTGCCCCTAAGAGGCAGAGGGGGAGCCAGATCACCTCTCAGTTGCCTGAGTAGTTCTATAAGGAACAAAACATCAACTCTAAGGCACTGGGCAGTGGGTTGGAGTTGATGTGTGACTGTGTGTGAATGAGATGGACAGTGAAAAGATTCCTACCTGCCCAATGGGCAAAAGTGAGTGTTGAGTCCCAATCTCTGGCTCTGTGGCCATCTGATATGGCTTAGGGAAGTGTCAGACTTTCTCAGGAGTCTTATCTGGGTCAGGGCTTGATACTGAACCCGCCAATGCTAAGAGGTGCCTGAAATATCTCTGAGAGGAAAGCAGCCAGAAATGGACAAAGCAGGTGTGTGTCCTCTCCAAATTGTCCCTCCCTTCCTCCTTTTTCCTCTCTTGTGCATGAAAGTTGTCCATTAGGGGGAGGAAATGGATGGAAAGTAGAGTAAACTAACTCCCCTAGAGTGTGTGTTGAGGAATTTCAAGAAGGGATATTCAGGAGATTATGGTGTGAAATTAACTCCTAGAAAGCTCTGGACATTCTGTGAAATTGGCCATCATTCAGGGTGGGCTGGCTCTCCAAGGGCTCACTTGATAAGGAACTAGTTGGCCTAGTGTTCAGGGTCATTGTGGGGAATCCAGGCCATCCTGACCAATTTCCTTACATTTACTGTTGGCAAGACCTGGTCCTATCCCAGCTGCCTTGGTTAAAGTCTGTATTGAAGAGAACTGTAAAATTATGAGGGCTCGTGTCATGGCTTCCTCCAAATGCTGGCCAAAAACCGAAAAACCTATACACTAGGAAGATCCTGGGGAACCCCACTGCCATATTCCCCACTGTACCCCTCACTGCCACCTGTGCCTCCAGCTGTCTCGACTACTGAGACCCTACCAGAGCCTGCCCCTAGTTCTCAGGCCTCACCACCTCTCCAAATGTGACCAGCTCTCCCGGAGTACCAGTCATAAACCCATATACCTCTCCTGGAAGGCAACTACAAGATCAGGCCATAAGAGACAGTCCCTCCCTGCAGCAACACTGGGGAGCCCTATAGATGCCACTGAGGAAAACTAGGTTACCCTTCTATTATGATAAGGAAGGCCAGATCCAAGGAGGCCAGCATGTTTTTGTGTACCAACCCTTTACCACTATGGACCTCCTAAATTGGGAGTACCATACTCCCTCCTATGATTGAAGCCCCAGGCTATGATTGAACTAATGCAGTCCATAATTCAAACCCATCAACCTACTTGGACAGACTGCCACCAGCTTCTCCTGACCCTCTTCAACACGGAGGAGTGTCACTGAATTACCCAGGCTGCCCTAAAATGGTTAGAGGTGAATGCCCTGGCTGGGATACTGGACACCCAGGCCTATGTTCAGGCTCATTTTCCTGGGAAGGACCCCAAATGGGACCCAAATGACTTAAGTGTAGACGGAGGGCTTGCAAGGACTAAACAGTATCAAGAAACCCTTCTAAATGACATGAAGGAAGGAGGAAAAAAGGCCATAAATATGAATAAAACATCAGAAGTGCTCCAGGGACCTGAGGAGAGCCTGAGCTAGTTCTATGAGAGACTATGAGAGACTAGAGGCACTTTGTCTCTACGCCCCTTTTGACCCAGAGGTGCCCATTAACCAGTGGATGGTCAATGTGGCTTTCATAGGTCAGGCCCAAGGGGACATCCAGCATAAGCTGCAAAAGCTAGAGGGTTTTGCTAGTACACAGGCCGGTCAGTTGCTGGAAGTAGCTACTAAGGTGTTTGTCAACCATGACCAGGTGGCACAGAGGAAAGAACACCAGAAGATGCAGAAAAAGGCAGACTGGTTAGCTGCTGCCTTGGTGGAGCTGTCGAATGCTCCCAGAAAGGTACCCTGCAGGGCCAGGGTTGGGGCCAAAAGGGGAATGGAAGGGAGGATCATCTTGCCCAGGACCAAAGTTAGGATGGAACTGGTGTGCTCACTGTCCTCAAGAAGGCCACTAGAAAAACGAATGTGCCCTGCAGCTGGGTAATTCTCAGCAGGGCCCCAAGCAAAAAGAAAGAGGTCATGTGGT
This sequence comes from Leopardus geoffroyi, assembly GCF_018350155.1. Lineage (NCBI taxonomy): Eukaryota > Metazoa > Chordata > Mammalia > Carnivora > Felidae > Leopardus > Leopardus geoffroyi. The sequence continues at coordinate 64,468,029 of NC_059334.1, forward strand.
CTGGGGCAGTAGCTACCAGCATCAGGGCCTCAGGGGCCCCCAAAGATGATTTTGTGGGGCTAGCCGCCATGGAAGACTATGAAGAGGACTAGGACAGACCAGAGTCTATTTTGTTAGGCCCCCAAGAACCTATGGTCTGAATGAATGTGGGGAGCTGACCCATCGACTTCATGGTAGATACTGGGGTGAAACACTCTGTGGTAACCCAACCCGTGAGCCTCCTCTCACAGAGACAAGCCACCATTGTGGGTGTCATGGGCAATCAGACATGCGGTCCCTTCCTGCTGCCTTGGTGATGCAATTTAGGTGGCCGTGAAGTCACCCATGAATTTCTGTACCTCCCCAACTGCTCCATGGCTTTAATAGGCCAGAACATGTTGAGAAAACTGCAGGCCCCGATAACTTTCAACTCCCACAAACAAGCTGCTCTGACCCTACGAAAGCCAGAAGCAAAGATTATGACTCTCACGATTTCCCAAGAGGAAGAATGGCACCTTTACAGTCTCATGGAGGAGCCACAACAGGGATCTGAGCTGCCCTTCAGAGTAGCAGGGGTGTGGACTGAGGACAACCCACCAGGAATGGCCCAGAATATACCTATAAAAATTGTAAAACAAAAGCCAGGGGCAGAGCCCATCCACCAAAACCAATATTTCATCCCTTGTAAGACACAGATAGGGATATGGAAGCATCTGGAGAGACTTCTAAAATACTGGATCCTCCAAACCTGTAGGTCATCTTGGAACATGCCTCTCCTACCAGTCTAGGTGACATGCACCGATGACTACTGGCCAGTCCAAGACTTGCACACAGTAAACCAGGCCGCCGTCACCCTGTACCCAGTTGTTCCCAAACCCATACACTTTCTTGGATCTTATCCCCATCAAAGCTGCCTTCCTCACATGCCTAGAACTCAAGGATTTTTTCTTCTACATCTGCCTGGCCTGCCAGAGTCAACCAATATTTGCCTTCCAGTGGGAGAATCTTGAAAATGGTGATAAGGGCCAGTTGACTTGGACCAGATTGCCTCAGGGGTTTAAAATTCCCCAACTATTTCTGGCACTGCATTAGACTCAGACCTAAGAGCCTTCCCAGCAGATCAACAGGGCTGTGTTTTGCTTCAATATGTAGATGACTTACCACTGGCTGGAAGGTCTCAGGAGGATTTCATGAAAGGACTCAGCAACTTGTTACCCTCCTATGGGAAGCTGGCTATAAGGTCTCAAGGAAAATGCCAAAATCTATCAAAAGAAAGTCAAATACCTTGGCTTCCACCTCTCCCAGGGGCAGCACCGACTCAGCCTGGAGAGAAAACAGGCCATTTGTTTGATCTTGGTTCCATCTACCCGACCCCAGTTTCAGGAGTTTCTCAGGGCCACAGGTTTTTGTAGAATCTGGATACCTAACTTCCTGGTCTTGGCAAAACCCATCCATGAGGCCACAAAGAGGGGAGGGCAAGAACCTCTGTTATGGGAGCAAGTACAGCAAAAGGGCCTTTGAAGAGATCAAACAGGCCCTCACCAGCATCCCTGGTTTGGGTCTCCCAGATATGTCCAAAACTTTCTTCATGTACATTCATGAACATACTGGTGGGAGTCCTAACCCAGATGTTGGGGTCATGGCATCATCTGATGGCATATCTCTCCAAACATCTTGACTCTGTTGCCCAAGGCAGGCCACCCTGCCTACGGGCACTTGCAGCCACGGGCCTCTTAGTGTCTGAGTCTGACAAGATAACTATGGGACAAGAATTGACAGTCCGAGTGCCACGTTCAGTATTAACATTAATGGAATACAAGGGACAATACTGGCTAACCAACACCCAGATAATCAGATATCAGGCAACGCTATGTGAGAACCCACCCATTCATGTAGAAGTAGTGCCAACCCTAAACCCTGCAACCCTACTGCCTGTCAGTCCAGGTCAACCAGATCATGACTGCATTGAAGTCATGGATCAGGTGTTCTTCAGCTGACCAGACTTGAAGGACCAGCCCCTCAAGGACCCCGATGCTGAGTATTTCACCGATGGTAGCAGTTTTGTGAAAGAGGGAGAACACCTCACAGAGTACTCCATGGTGACCCTGAATTCTATCATTGAGGTCAAACCCCTGCCAAAGGGGACTTTGGCACAGAAGGCAGAGCTCATCACGCTAACCAAGAGATATGTGTTAATATATACACAGACTATGGGTATGCCTTCACCACCCTCCATGTACATGGGGGCATTCTATAAAGAGAAGGGTCTAATAAACTCAGGAGGAAAAGACATAAAGTATGATAAAGAAATCCTTGAATTCGTAGATGCTGTGTGGGCCCCTAAAAGAGTGGCAGTCACGCATTGTCAGGGACATGAAAGGGGAGACACCATGGATGCACAGGGAAATACTAAAGCAAAACAAGAAGCAAAGTTTGCGGCCTCCAAAGGAACAGTGGAATCCGTGGCTTTAACCACTGCAGTGTTCCCTAGTCCACTTGCAGAATGGGACCCTAACTATTCTCAATATGAGAGTACCTGGTTTAATACTGAAAATGGAAGCTACCTCCCAGGTGGATGGTGAAAATTTGAAGACAGCTGAGTAGCAATTCCTGAGCAATTCCTGGCTCCCCCTTTTGTCAAGCAGTTCTATCAGGAAACCCATATTGGCCAGACAGCTCTTAAGACTCCATTAAGCCAACATTTCTCCATCCCTCAATTCTCCAGAATAGCCCAAGCAGTATGCGAACAATGTGAAATATGTGCCCAAAATAACCCACCTATATTAGGAAACCCATCTACACTGGGACTAAGTGTTGCCAATCACCTGTTAGCCCCACTAAGGGTGGGATTCTCCCTTTATGAAATCCTTTATGGCTGTCCCCCGCCCCCCATTTTCAAGGGAATAGGGGATCTAAATGAGATAGGCAATATAACCCTAAGGCAACAGATACAGGCCCTCAGCTCTACCCTAACCACTTTACACCACTGGGTTAGGGAGAAATTACCTGTCAGTCTGACCACAGACACTCACTCCTTTAAACCAGGAGATGCTGTATGGGTGAAGGAGTGGAATGTCCAACCTCTAAAACCCCTCTGGAGCGGCCCATTCACTGTCATTTTGTCTACCCCTACTGCAGTAAAGGTAGCCAAAATGGGTCCATGGATTCACCACAGCAGAGTGAAGCTAGCATCTCTAAACTGGGAGTGCATTCCTGATCATCAATGCCATGAAAGCTGACCATACAGAAGAAGCAATCTACAACTCCAGAGGCTCTGGGAGACTGCAGCACGTCTTTAGTCACTCTAGAAGTGGACTAATTTATGCACGGCAGAAGTTTGAGGAATTGACAGTCCAGTGGAACAAACAGACTGTCCTTATCTTCTATATGTTTCCTTACTGTGATGCACTGTCACCCCTTGTTTCTCAATGTTGTTGTGATTCTTGCTCTACTTTTCACCATAGGATTGGCAGATGCCACCTGGGCCAGCTGCGGGTATAGTAAGAGGTTTCTGTTAGCATTTACCTTCCTTTTGTGGATAGGATGCTTCATTGGTATTGGTGGCTTCTAATCTGGACCTCTTTTGTAGACCTAGATTCCTCATTGTGTGACCCACATATTCGCATAACCAGCTCGGGTCAGGGAGTCACTTGGACCTTACTATACCATACCCACTTCTCATGCCAGAGAAAGATCCTGGGGACCTGCATACACATTAAGACCACTTATTCTATCTTCCAGATAGTGTATTGACTGGTTTCAACCCACAGTATTCGCTGAGCAAGAAGTCCAGAGCCACCCTCCAGGCAAGGGCAAAATGAACCAAAGGATACAACTCACTAACCTAAAACAACCAGTGTCAATACTTTTTGATGTGTGCTTAATCATAGTTGATGCCCAGTCAACCTTTGCCAATGCATGTGGAGGACTATCTCGGGAATGGGAATACAGGCTAAATGATAAGTACATGTGTGAACTGTTCTCAACTGGGGCCCGTTTTGGGTGTGCCTGGGACTGCCCAGTCTTAATGTTCCTCCTGGAACTACATATCATGGGCCAGGGAGAAGACAAAACAGCACTCCTTCAAAAGGGGATGACTACACCAAATTGTCAGCTGGGGACCCCTAACCCAGTTAATTTTACTGGTCTTAACCTGGGAGACCCCAGATGGAGAGGTAGCTGGCAGATCAGGATATGTATCCATGGACAGGGCACAGACCCAGGAACTGTATTGTAGTTTAAGAGAGTTACTGTCACACATAAGGCCATGACCCACCAGGTCTTTCATTCCTTTTATGCAGAAATGGAGAAGGATCTTCCACAATGAAAAATCTGTTTCTGGCCCTAGCAGAGACTATAGCCCAGACTCTAAAGATCTCTTCTTGTTATTTATTTGGGGGAACAATGGCATTGGAGGCTAGCAAATTAGATCCCTGTGAACCTTATAATGGGACAGAATGCCCATTGGGGTTTGACTCCTCAAAACCTCAATTATTGGGGAAAACTGTCTTGCCTTGTGGGGAAGGAAGTTCACTGTCTCTGTTGGAAGCTTAACATGCCTAGGCCAAAGATTTATAACTCAGCTGCCCAGGAAGCCCAATGGTGGGGGACCCCAGATCACCTTGAGCTAGATCCCCACCCCTTGTCTAACTTCCCTCATCTCCGAGAGGCCTGGGTTAATGTTGACACAGCCATCAAATAGCAGGCCCTAGGTGGACTATACTGGATATGTGGAAGGACAGCCTATACAGAACTTCCTTCAGCAGGTCAGGGTCATGTGTGCTGGTAACTATTCATTGATCTTTCTTCCTGCTTCCACTTGCCAGAGGGAAACATTTGGGAGTCCAAGTGTATGGGGACAGAAAGTCTCAAAGGAAATGATGTGCCCTGCAAACTGGCAATTGGAAAGATGCTGAATGGCCTCATGAGTGTATAATTCAATATTATGGCCCTGCCACCTGGGCAGAGGATGGGTCCTGGGTCTACCACACTCCCATTTACATGCTAAACTGCATAATCAGGCTGCAAGAAGTTGTAGAAATTATAACCAATAAAACTGCCAGAGTTCTTAACTTACTAGCCAAGCAGGAAACCAAAATGCTCAGTGCTATCTACCAAAACCACTTGGTCTTGGATTACTTGCTTGCTTCTGAGGGAAGAATTTGTGGAAAGCTTAACCTGATCAACTGCTATCCACAGATAGATGATGAAGGAAAAGTCATAGAGGTGATCACAGATCAAATGAGAAAGGTTGCTTATGTCCCAGTCCAGACCTGGAAAGGTTAGGACCCCAGGGAGTTATCTGGAAGATGGTTTTCAACTCTTGGGGGATTCAAAACCCTCACAAGTATTATCCTCTTGATTTGGGGATCTTGATTAATCCTAGCTTGACTAGGTCCTCTGGTTATACAGTCTATCTCCAACATCATTGAGATAATGATCAAAAGGAAAACAGTTATGCATGTGATTATGTTATGGAAATATAAACCTCTGAACCAAGACGATACTCTTTGACCCCAAATAGGGGGTCTGAACATTAAAGCAGAGAATGTGGTAGAGCCCCTCCCTAAGGAATGTGGTGAAACCTCAAGATAAGGGAAGGCAACCTGGCTATGTGTGCATGCAAGACATTCCTCATGACTCTGTAACATAGACCACCCATTCAGACCATATGTTAACATACATGGGAGACAAAGGAGCAAAAATTGTACGAAAGGCTACATATACCTTAATGTGCTTGGGGATCAGGTTTTTTTGGGTACAAACCCCACTGAGCCCATGCTGGCGTGAGGAATAAAGTTGCCTCCTGGACAAAAAGGCCTCGGTGTCTTGTTTCTCTGTGCATGAATCCTGTGACACTAGCACATTCCTTATCACCATGGAACATGGAATACCTTGTAGGCTCTCATCCTGAATCATTCAGCTGGTATATCTTCCAGCCTTAAATATATATCTATTAGAGTATGCTCATTCTCTAAAGTCTTTTGATTCTTTCTTCCAGCGCCGTCTTTTATTCTTGCCAGTTATGGAATTTTTACGTCACTTTTAGAAGATTCGTTTGGAGTCATCCTAACTTGTTGGAAACATCTCTTGAAATCCTTAACAGGTATTAAATCCCGTATCACAGGAAAGTGCTCACATATCAGTAAACTCCATTCTCCAGTTCTAGGTTCTGCTCTTGTAAGTCTAGCTTCTTCAGAATCCTGTCCCATATGTTTTCTTCTAGCTCCAAATGCCACATGTTGGCTGTATCCTGTAGCTCCTTCAGTACATAATCCTTTATCCCTTAGAAGATCCAGCAGTTCTGTGGCCAGGTTATGTAGTGATTTGACTCTAGCTTTTTTTTCTGATGGCAAGCTGGGAAGGGAGGTGGAGGTAAATCCTGTGAGGCAGGGACTCTGAATTTTCTTCAGGGAAGGAGAAAACTCTGGCCTTGAATTGGGAAGAATGAGCCACTTCTTCCAGTGAAGAATGTGGAAAGGGAATCTGTGGTTCCAAGGTTTTTGTATGCATAGACCCAGATCCAGTCTCAGAATCCAATTCTTTCAAACTAAGTCTCCAACCTTTGCATAGCAGATTAGCTAAGGCTGACAAGACAACCTTCTCTGGAATTCTGCTCTTAAAATTAAATCCTGGAAGGGAGCCTGGGTGGCTCAATCAGTTGGGTGTCTGATTTTGGCTCAGGTCATGATCTCATGGTTCATGAGTTCGAGCCCCGCATTGGGCTCTGTGTTGACATCTCAGAGCCTGGAGACTGCTTCTGATTCTGTGTCTCCCTCTCTCTCTGCCCCTCCCCAGACTCATGCTGTGTCTCTCTGCATCTCTCAAGAATGAATAAACGTTAAAAAAATAATAATGATAAATCCTGGAAGGAAGCCTCAGTTTTCCTGCGTCAGGCTCAAGTCTCTTGATATGCTGCCAGTGAGTCCCTTTAGCTTTCATACTTCCCTTTGAGTTGGTGATTAATCATTCTCAATCTTCTATTGTCTTTCTGAAATACACCCTGGGTACTAAGCAAAATCCATCAGATTACATGGGCATTATAATTAGTATTTACCAGATCTTATATTGCTGCTCCCAGTACTCCCTTCCACCAGTTTCTGGTCCAGGATCATAACCTTGAAAGTTTTCACAAGTGCATCATTATAGCTTGTTAGAGTTGATTATTACACCACCAAACCCTGGGACTTTTTATTGCCAGTGAGATGGCTAATTCAGCTCTAAAGCCCATTGAAGAGGTTTCCCCCAGCTCCTTGGGCAAGTTCTGGTACCAATTGTTTTAGGTTGATTTCTCAAAAATAGACTTTCAGAAGGAGATTTGAGTGTAAGAATCCCCTGGGAATGATACCTATGGGATGCAAAAGCACTAGGATTGGGCAGAAGGAAGATTTGGGCTATGATGCACTTGCAACAAAGACCTCAGCCAATTTCACTGGGAGCTCCGGATCTGGGACAAATCTTCACACATTCACCTCTGGTGACAGAGATGTCTGGTGGCAGACTTTTATAGGCCCTCACCACAAGGCATTGGCTGTAGGCTACCTCCAAGGAAGGGACATGACTTTGGGCTTGGTGATTTCTCTGCTGAGGACAATGTTCAGAGAAAAACTCAGCTGTGAGTAGCCAGTCACCAATGCTCCCAACAGCTCAGGGAAAGGATATCTTATATCTCATAAATTTAAGAAGATACTAAGATTTTAGGTCACTAAAAGGATTAGATAGTTTAATTCATATAAAGTGCTCACTAGTGTATAGGAAGCATTCAAGAAAATGTTATACCCCAACAAAATATGCTAGTGCTTTAGTAATAATACTAACCGTGACATATGTGAGTTCAAACTGTATAGACTTAAATAGAGATGTGGTACTCCACATTGTATTAAGTAATCCTCATTACATTGTTTTAAATAATTCACCTTGTTACCTTAACAGTCCCTAAATAAATAGAAGTGACATTAATGAGGACCAACTCCAGAAGTTTCCTTTAAGAAAGTTTTTGCTACCATCTTGCCATATTATTTGGCAGGCATTAACAGAAGAGTATAGACTTACTTGGCCTAGAACTGCCATTCTATAGGACATTTTCAAGTCATAGTTTATAGATAAGGGTGCTTGTTCTGGATTCTAGGAGTAGTGAGAAAATTGAGGGAAAATGGAATAACTGACTCAAGCAAGAGATCAGTGTAAAGAGTTTGGGGCAACTGGGATGGATATTGAGGAACAGTGGAAAAAATATTTATTGGCTGTTATATAATAAAGGGAAGTAAAGCATTGGTATTTCCGGAATCAGGCTTGTTTGTGAATACTGTGTCAGATTCTTAGATCTAAAGGTTATCTTAATTTGTGCAAGTTTAGAAAGTAACTGCTTCTCATGAATTGTTAAAGGAGCATAATAATCCTGCCTAGCTCATAGATTTGTTGTAAGAATTAAATAAGACAAAGTATTTAAAGTGCTTGGCAAAATTCTCATCGGTGCATGGTAAGTATAAATATTTACTGGTTATTAGAATTATTATTAAGCATCTATAAGAGTAAGACCATCGACTCAAGCAATGGTGTTGATAATGATAATAAGTAATAGAGCATATAATTGAGAACTGCCTAACCTAATCTTTGTCCTCAAGGAAATCACCTCATATATATTAGGGTGTTTGAAACAGTCTCTGGACTTACCTTGATGAAAGTTCACAGTCAAGCTCTGTATTTAGACCTTGGGAGAAAGAAAATGGTACATATTTCAGATATAGAAAAATGTTTTAATGGTTTGCCTTTTAACCAATCCTTTCTAGCTCCTATGTTCCCTCTCTTGTTTGTCTCTTCCTTTAGCAAAGTGTTAAAGCCCTTTTCTTTTAATGGCGGGCAGTAAAAGGGCACTGTGTTTCTGCAGGACCCAGCTAAAATCTGTTGACATTCAGCGAAAACTGGATAATCCATTCATTATTTATAGACCTGTTCACATAATGCAAGACGTTTCTTTTCCTTTTTTTTAAACAAGCCACACAATAAAAATGTTTAATTAATGGCATGTGCAAGTCTTAAGCAAAGATTTACTTGTTTTGTGGATTTAGCAAATTCTTTCAGCCGCTTCCTCCCAGATGCTGACAAGCCTGTTTGTTTATATTCATTAGCTCTTTTAAAACCCAGCCAAGTATTAGGATTATTTTTGAAGAAGCTCAGGTAGTCTCTGAAGTAGGGGATATAGGTCTTCAGAATCTCACCTCCCACGTATAGACCCTTTATGAAACATCTGCTGGTCTTCAAAGGAGGTGTTAGATGAACTTGTCCCAGCTTGCTGGAATATAGGGGAAAAAAATTTCTGCATTAGATAGAAACTTTTATCACCTACCCACTTATAGACACATCAAAAATGTGTTTGTAAAAAATCTTCCACTGGAGTGCCTGGCTGGCTTAGTGGTTATGTGTCTGACTCTTCTTGGTTTCAGCTGAGGTCTTGATCTCACAGTTTGTGAGTTTCAGCCCTGCACCAGGCTCTGGGCTGACAGTGTTGAGTCTGCTTGGGATTCTCTGTCTCCCTCCCTCTCTGCCCCTCCCCCACTCTGTCTCTCTCTCTCTCTTAGTGGGATTGCACTGAATGCGGAGACTCCTTTGGGCAGTGTTGACATTTTAGCGTATTTGTTCTTCCAATCCAAGAACATGGAATATTTTTCCGTTTCTTTGTGTCTTCTTCAATTTCTTTCCCATGTTTTCTATAGGTTTAAGGATACAGATATTTTACATCTTTGGTTAGGTTTATTCCTAGGTATTTTATCGTTCTTGGTGTAATTGTAAATAGGATTAATTTCTTGTATTCTCTTTCTGTTTCTTCATTGTTGCTGTATAGAAGTGCAACCTATTACTGTACAGTGATTTTTGTATCCTGCAACTTTGCTGAATTCATGTATCAGTTCTAGCAGCTTTTTGGGGGAGTCTTTTGGGTTTTCCACGTCATCTGCAGAAATTGAAAGTGAGACTTCGTTTTTGCCATTTTGTATGTCTTTTATTTCATTTTGTTGTCTGACTGCTGAGGCTAGGACTTCCAACACTATGTTAAACAACAGTGATGAGAGTGGACATCTCTACCATGTTCTTGATGTCAGGGGTAAAGCTCTCAGTTTTTCCCCATTGAGGATTATATTAGCTGTGGGCTTTTTTCATGTATGTTTTTTATGATGTTAAAGTATGTTCCCTTCTATACTGACTTTCTTGAGGGTTTTTATTAAGAAAGGATGCTTTATTTTGTCAGATCCTTCTTCTGCATCTATTAACAGGATCATATGGTTCTTATCCTTCCTTCTATTAATGTGATATATCACATTGATTGATTTGCAAATATTGACCCAGCCCTGCAGCCCAGGAATGAATCCCACTTGATCATGGTGAATAATTCTTCTAATGTACTGTTGAATTTGATTTGCTAGTATCTTGTTGAGAATTTTTACATCCATGTTCATCATGGATATTGGCCTGTAATTCTCCTTTTTAGTGGGGTTTCTGTTTGGTTTGGGAATCAAGGTAATGCTGGCTTCATAGAATAAGTCCAGAAGCTTTCCTTCCATTTCTATTTTTTTTGGAACAGCTTGAGAAGGATAGGTAATAAACCTGCTTTAAATGTCTGGTATAATTCCCTGGGGAAGCCATCTGGCCCAGGATTCTTATTTGTTGGGAGACTTTTAAAAACTCATTCTATTTCTTCACTGGTTCTGGGTCTGTTTAAATTTTCTATTTCTTCCCAGTTGAGTTTTGGTAGTGTGTGGGTGTCTAGGAATTTGTCCATTTCTTCCAGGTTGTCCATTTGTTGATATAAAATTCTTCATAATATTTTTAATAATTGTTTCTATTTCTGTGGTGTTAATTGTGATCTCTCCTCTTTCATTCGTAATTTTACCTATTTGAGTTCTCTCCTTTCTTTCTGAGAAGTCTGGCTAGGGGTTCATCAATTTTGCTTATTTTTTTCAAAAAAAAAAAAAACAGCTCTTAGATTCATCTGTTCTGCTGTTTTTGTTGTTGTTTTTGTTTTTGTTTTATTTTTTGTTTTGTATTCTAGATTGTTTATTTCTGCTCTAATCTTTATTATTTCTCTTCTTCTGCTGGCTTTGGGGTTTTCTTTGCTGTTTTTCTTCTAGTTCCTTCAGGTGTGTGGTTAGGTTTTATGTTTTGTTTTTCTTGTTTCTTGAGATAGGCCTGGATTGTAACATATTTTCCTCTTAGGACTACCTTTGCTGCATCCCAAAGAGTTTGGACTGTTGTCTTTTCATTTTCGTTTGTTACCATACATTTTTAAATTTCTTCTCTAGTTAAAGAATGGGCCTGGTTGACCCATTCATTCTTTAGTAGTATTTCCAAACTTTTTCCTGTGGTTGATTTCAAGTTTCATAGTGTTGTGGTCTGAAAATATGCACAGTATGATCTCAGTTTTTGTGTATTTATTGAGGGCTGTTTTTTAACCCAGTATGTGATCTATTCTTGAGAATGTTCTATGTGCACTTGAGAAAAATGTATATTCTGCTGCTTTTGGATGAAAAGTTCTGAATATATCTGTCAAGTCCATCTGGTTCAGTGTATCACTCAAGACCATTCTTTCTTTATTGATTTTCTGTCTAGATGATCTGTCCATTGTTGTAAGTGGAATATTAAAGTCCCCTGCAATTACCATATTCTTATCAATAAGATTGCTTATATTTGATATTAGTTGATTTATATATTTTGGTTCCTCAAGTTGGGGGCATAAACATTTACAATTATTAACTCTTCTTGATGGATAGACCCTATAATTATGATATAATGCCCTTCTTCTTCTTATAATGCTGGATAAAGGGTTCTTGGCTGCATATTTTTCCTACTCAGCACGTTGAATATTTCCTGCCAGTCCCTTCTCACCTGCCAAGTTTCAGTGGACAGGTATGCTACCACACTTATGTGTCTACCATTGTAGGTTAATGCTCATTTGTCCCTAGCTGCTTTCAGAATTCTCTTTACCTTTGTATTTTGCCAGTTTCACTATGATATGTCATAGTGAAGACCTATTGTTTTTGAATCTGAAAGTTTTCTTTGCCTCCTGGATTTGGATGTCTGCTTCCTTCCCCAGATTAGGGAAGTTCTCAGCTGTAATTTGTACAAGTATACCTTCTGCCCCTTTCTCTCTCTTCTTCTTCTTATGGAACTCCTATGATATGAATATTATTATCTTTCATTGAATCACTTAGTTTTCTAATTCTTTCCTTGTGGTCTAGTATTTTTTATGTTTTTCTTGGCTTCCTCATTTTCCATAATTGTATCTTCTATTTCACTTAATCTCCCCTCTGCTTCTTCCATCCTTGCTGTCACTGCATCTAGCTTATTTTGCACCTCATTTACAACATTTCTTAATTCGTTGTGACTATTTCTTAGTCCCTTGATCTCTGCAGCAATAGATTCTCTGCTGTCTTCTATGCTTTTTTCAAGCCCAACTATTAATCTTATGACTATTGTACTAAATTCTGTTTTAAATTTTTTAATATTTATTTATTTTTAAGAGAGGGACAGACAGAGACAGAGCATGAACAGGGGAGGGGAAGACAGAGAGGGAGACACAGAATCTGAAGCAGGCTCCAAGCTCTGAGCTTTCACACAGAGCTCGATGCGGGGCTTGAACCCACAAACCACGAGATCATGACCTGAGCCAAAGTCAGACACTAAACTGACTGAGCCACCCAGGTGCCCCTATTATTCTAAATTCAGATCAGATACATTGTTTATATCTGTTTTGAGCAGTTCTTTAGCTGTAATTCCTTCCTGGAATTTCTTTTGAGGATAATTCTTTTGTTTCATCATTTTGGATAGTTTTCTGTCCTTTATGTGCTTTAGTAGCTTGTTATGTGTCTTGAAGCTGCAAGCAGTACTATATTAAAAAGGGGTTATACATTCTCTATGGTCTGGACTTTTAGGAGATGCTTTTGCAGTGTGTTGCATGAGCTCTGTTGTTGTGATGCTGGTTGTTTTATCTCCCTACTCATAGTGGTGGTTTGGACCTTCCACCAGGTGTGCTTTGATTTGTTTGTCGAAATAACCCTGAAAAAAATTTAAAAAGGGGGTGGTGGTGGAAGAAGCCTTATCCCATACAAAGAAGTTACAAGGGATGGGGAAAAAAAAAGAAAAAAAGAAAAAAATTGACCAGGCAGAGAATCAGAGTAACTATATGGGTTATGCCAGAGGGACAGAGGAATATAAAGAAGGAGATACAGAAGAGGTGTAAAAAGAATAGATTAAAAATGTCTGTTTAAAAAACCAACAACCAGAGAGAGAGAGAGGAATTGACCAAGAAGCAAATCAGAAAATGCAAAACCGTTGGACCGATATCTGATGGTACCTTGAAACCGGTGGCTGCACTGGTCTGGAGGAGAGGTCATCTGGTTTGGTCAGTGTCAATCTTGCTCTGGTAGATACACAATTATCAAGCATGGAGGGGCTTGGTTTGTTGTAGGCTTGTGTTGCCTCTACTGTGGGGATGCTGTCCTGTTTCCTGAAGCCCTGAGCTACAGAGCCCAAGGTTGTCTCACCCTCCCCTCCAGGCGCATGTACAGGGTGACAGACCCTAGTCCAGAGATGACCCACAACTCTAGATCATGTTAAAAACTGGTTCTTTCTCCTTTTTTTCCATTCCCCGGTCTGTGTTTTTTCTCTTGTCCAAATACAATCCTACACTTCCACAGCCTCAGCCTCTCTTTTTCTTCCTTTGCTCTCTCCATAGAAGGCGATCCCTCCTATCCATGTCTATGCCACCTGTTTCATCTTTCCCAATTCATATTCATGCACCTATGGCCTGCCAAGTTGTCCACATGGCCCCTGGAGATGTTTCTGTCATTTGTAGTCCACATTCCTGGAATTCCAAGTCTTCTGGCCTCAACATTGCTGTGTTTGAGGGACAAGGGAAATTTGAGTCCCCCTACTTCTCTACCATGTTGACTTTTCTCCGTACCATTAGAGAAGTGTTTTGAAATCCTTGAACAGAAAATACTCTTAAATAAGTGCATGGAATACTGGCACAATTACAATGATTTCTGGATGCCACTCTGCTGCAAATATGCCATTAGATCACCAGATTATTATAAAAGGGTATAACTCAGGAACAGCCAGATGAAAGAGATGTACAGAGCGAGATAGGGAGAAAGGACCGGGAGTATCCATGCCCTCTGCATGGTGCACTCCCAATAATTAACTTTAAATATTTCAGTTCACATATCAACATTTTATGTTTACCAATTATTCCCATTGTCTCAAAAATTACAGGCCTACACATTTGTAGGTGGGCAATCTAAAGCCAGTTGGTTATTGGGATAAGATTCCCAACTGTTTTGTACTGTAGAGGGAAATATGATGACACTATCAGAAAGATAGGGTCTCAGAGATCATCATGTCTTTATAGGTGGGGCTTCAAATAAGAAATGAAAGATCCTGTCATAGCTCACTTTTGGATCTTTCTTATTGAATTTATGTTGCTGTGTTCTCATAATTCCTTTTTTGTACATTAATATTCTTTGAAACCTCTACCTTCCTAACTCAACATTTTAGCAACCAAGTTAACTTCCCTGCTTAAGTTCCTAGAGTACCTGAAAGCCACAACAGTTCATTTATATTAACATCTTCCTCTTCCACAACAACAGATTTATTTTCAATAATAATCATGAAATGAAAAAAAATTAGCCAGGAATAATATCAGCTAGAAGGGGGGAAGAAAATGAAAACTGGAATTTTCTTTTATTAAGATTCATATATGTAATCATGCTAGTTAACAAATAAAAATGGTATAGTGTTAAAATAGAAAAAAGATTAATAACAATTTTAAGTACATTAGTTTATGGTTTTAGAAAAAGGGGGAAAATGTATACCTACATATTAGACACAGTAATGAAAAATAACATGACAGTTTCTGGTTTTACACCTTACCTTCTATAAATTAGTAAATAGTCTCGTCCAAATTGATCCATTTCACACATTCTTATTCAGTAGACAATATAGCCAGGCTTGTCAATCTCAACCAGTCTTTACTGATAGTTGAAGAACACATTTTTTTAAAATTTTAGTTTCAAAAGTGTCTTTCACATGAAGCAATAGACAAATAATTAAGAAAAATCTTGGGGGTATTGGATGTCTCAGTCCATTAAGCATCTGACTCTTGATTTCATCTAAGATTATGATCTCACAATTCCTGAGTTTGAGCCCTGTGTCAGGCTCTGAGACAACGATGTAGAGCCTGCGTGGGATTCTCTCTCGCTTTCTCTCTCTGCTCCTACAACTCTCTCTTTCTCTATCAATAAATATATGACAATTAAAAAAAATCGTAAACTCCAGGATAAGTTTGCCAGGGTCATAAAATTCCATTTCATAATAAATACCAGAAAGTATCATAATTGCCATTTCTTTTTCTTTCAAATTTATTTTCAGCTTTTTAATTATTTTTTTAGTAGAGAAACTTTGAACACTTACATAAAATTTCCAAGTGGTCAAATACAAAGACATAAAGTAATTCAAGTTCTATATCTTGGTCTTTATAATCGCTGCACTATTATTATTTCGAATGTGCTTTTTTAAATGCTAAACTAAACAGTGCCATAGAGCTCAGAGATGTACTGTGCCTGCAGCAGTCTTAAATTATCCTGAACATTAAAAAATACAGAAAAAATGTGTGTAGGTTAGTGTGATTACCTTCCATGTAGAACACAATGTTTATTAAAGAATAAGTAATAAATACAAACTAATTTGGATGTTATACCTATATTTTAAATAGAGTGATAACTGGAACAATTGTTTAAAACTTAGACTAACAAAATATATATATTTTTTCCTATGAAGAAGTATTTTATCACTGACATTGTTTAGAATTACTAGTTCACAGTGATTATAGAAGGTAGACTGAGAGATTCTACTACACGTCTGTGAGAATGGCCAAAACTCAGAACAGTGACACCACCAAATCTGATGGGAGAATGGGCCACAGGAATTCACTTTCATTGCTGTAGGAATGCAAAATGGGATGCTTTGGAAAACAGCTTGGCAGTTTCTTATAAAATTAAACATACTCTAGGGGCGCCTGGATGGCTCAGTCAGTTGAGTGGCCAACTTCGTCTCAGGTCGTGAGCTCGAGGTTCATGAGTTCGAGCCCCACGTCAGGCTCTGTGCTGACAGCTCAGAGCCTGGGACCTGCTTCAGATTCTGTGTCTCCCTCCTTCTCTGCCCCTCCACTGCTCATACTCTGTCTCTCCACTGCTCATACTCTGTCTCTCCTGGTGTCTCTCCAAAATAAATAAATGTTAAAAAATTAAAAAAAAAAAAAACTAAACATACTCTAACCATACCATCCAGCAATCATGCTCCTTAATATTTATTCAAAGGAGTTGAAAACTCATGTCCATACAAAAACTTGCACAGATATGTTTATAGCAGCTTTATTCATAATTTCCCAAATTTGGAAGCAACCAAGATGTCCTTCAGTGGTGAATGGATAAATAAACAATAGAATATTACTCAGTACAAAAAATAAATGAGCTATTAAGTCATGAACAGACAGAGTGGAACTTTAAATTCGTATTGCTAAGTGAAGAGCCAATCTGAAAAGACTACATACTGTATGATTCAAATTATATGGCATGCTGGAAAACATAAAACTACAGAGATAGTATGAAATTTTAGTGGTTGTCAGGGATGTGGTGAGGGTTGAATAGACATAGCACAGAGGGTTTTTAGGGCAGTGAAAAGTTCCATGTGATAACCATAATGATGGGTAGATCTTTATATATTTTTCCAAACCCATGGAATACAACACCCAGAGTGAACTGTAATAGGAACTACGGGATTTGGATGATTATGATGTGTCAACGTAGGTTTATTAGTTGTAACAAATGCACCACTCTGGTGGGGGATGCTGATAATAGGGAAGGCTGTGTATTTGGGGGGGTGGGAGGTATATGGAAAATCTCTATACCTTCCCCTCAGCTGAGGTATGGAACTAAAACCTCTCTAAAAAATAAACCCTTAATTAAAAAAAAAAAGTAGGCTAACATTATTTGGTAATATTATTGTTTTTAAATTATCAAAAGACAATATCCTCCACCCCCATTTTTGTCTGCACTGGGATGGACCACCGCTACCACTTGCCCTTATACCCAGCTACTGCCCTGCTTCTTTCTGGAGTTTCATTGCTCACCATCTCAGAACAGTTTCCTGCAAGCTTAATGATTCTGTATCACAAATACAGCAGAGCTAATACAATCTATTCTAAACCATTCTCTTCATTTTCTGATAAATTTGTCAAACCAAGTAACCATGGAAGAGGACTGTGGGCAATTTTATTTTATTTTTTTTTAAAGAATGAAAAAAAAATATGCCTGAAAGCAGTAGAAAGTAGATGAGACTCAACAATAAATCAGAGAGACTGAACTGCCCCAGCTAATTCAGTCAGAAAGGAGTAAACAACTGCAGAGGCTTGATTCAGACTATTACCTTTAATGCATTAGGAAAAAGAGACAGAAGAGAGAAAATGACTAAGTAATACATGTGAATTTCACACTTCACACTTTGTCACTTAGCATAGCGTCTGCCTTGCTCCTATCATCCTGCACTGATACAACATCTGAACAATAGAGAGAGGCAGGAATAATGGGCTCCTTTTGGGAGAAATTAATTCAATGAGACATAGATAAGCGCACTCTTCTAAAAGAGAGACTCAAAAGCAAATGTGTAGAAAACAACTTGAGCTAGAAGGGGCAGCAGAAAGGCAAACATTGGGTGGGAAAAAGAATTTGAGTCCTTGAACCGTGAATTCACTGCTTGCATCCATTTACTCCTTTCAACAAAATATATTAATAATTTATTAATGTCAAGTATTGTTCCAGGTGATGAAAAATACAAGCATAAACTAATCTCTATGATCTGTGCTCTGACCCACTGATGAATTCAAATTGTCACATTTACACAAAATACCAAATCTCCATATTCTGTACCTCTAGATGTCTGATTCGGAAGCAGTCCAGTTTTCCCAAGGAACCTCCTCCTCTATTTTTCTGTCTAGATATCTCTGGGGTGGAATGGCCATGGAGGATTGTCTGCCGTTACAAAGTCTGTTTTCCTGGAGGATTAGGCAAAGTTCAGATCATAAATGCTTTTCACGCCATGCAAAGGAGTCTGGAATACTTAGGCAAAGGGGAACCACTGAAAGATTTTTAACCCACAGCAGTAACAGAGAGATCTATGTTTTTTAAGAATTTAACACTGGTGTAGTAGGTTGAACGGTGACACAACACCCCATTCCAAAGAAAAAATAAATATATGTCCACATCAAATCCCTAGGATCTGTGAATGTGATCTTATTTGGAAAAAAAAACTCTTTGCAGATGTAATTAAGTTGAGGATCTTGAGAGGAGTTTATTCTGTATTATCTGGGTAGGTACTAAATCTAATGACAAGAGTCATTATAAGAGACAGAGGAGAACAGACACATACAAGAGAAGTCAATGTGAAGGCATATCAGAGAGATATGGCTACAAGCCAAGGGGGTCAGCAACCTGAAAAATCTGTAAGAGGTAAAGAAGGGATTCTCTCCTAGTGTCCCAGATGGAATGTAAGATTGCCAACACCTTGACTTCTGACCTCCAGAACTGTCAGCGAGTAAATTCATCTTGTCTTAAACCACCAGTTTGTGGTAATTTGTTATGGCAGCCACAGGAAACCGATGCAACTGGTGGCAACATTAAGGCTATGTTTTATATAGGAGTATGGTCAAGGACAGTCTGTAATGGAAGACACTATTACTACAGAGCATACTTAAAAGAATATAAGCCAAAAGTTTAACTTTGGATGATGGAACTCTATATAACTTTTATTTTCCTCTTTATTTTTATTTATGTTTTCTCATTTTTATAGAACTATATGCACAAATTACTATAGCTAAATACAGAAAAAAATAAGCCAATTGAGATAATAATGACTTGAACCAAGGCAGAGAAGGCAGCACTGAGAAGAGGAAATGTTATCTACCTATCTATCTAGTATTTTTTGAGGGCTCACTAGGTGTGATTTTAGGCTTTGTACAGACAACAGTGGACAGTACAAAGAAAAACATAGATCTCTGCCTTATGGATCTTACATTCAAGTAGAGAAACCCCTAGAGAGTTTTTGGCAGAGGCATAGGTGACTTGGTTTTAAAAGGATCACTCTGGATGCTGTGTATAGTGACTGTTAAGAATAAAATGAAAGTAGGGAGAACAGGTTGGTGGCTGAATTCTTATTATAGTCAGTGGCTTGTGCTAGGACATGACCTAGGAGGCCAGGGTTTCTTCCTGTTTGGCTTGAATAGAGTCTAAGGGAATAATGAAATCTCCTTAATACTTTCAAGGCATGTGGTTATAGTGAGGTTGCAAGCATGAGGGTTGAGGAGGGTTCTTCCTCCGTGTCCCAGCTTTTCACTGGTGCGTATGGAAGCTTGGAGGCTAGGGTGTTAAGAGTCAGTCTTTTGAGGACTTCAGACTCTCTCTTGAATCCTATTCATGGAGTAGCCCTGTTGCTCAAAATGAAGTGATCTAGTGCAGCTAAAACAGGAAGAAAGACCTCACTGATGTGTAGCATCTCTGCATCTGGTCCTACTCCTCCACTCCATTTCTGAGGACTATGACCAAGGCACGTGACTTGCAGAAACTATTCCCATTGGGCCTCATCTCTTTTCACACGATAATATGTTGTAATGAATTAAGTGGTTAGAAATGACTTAATGTGTTGTTCTTAGGTTGGGGACTATCCCCAACTGCTTCCTAACAAAATAAACACAGGAAAATCACTTGCGATATTTATGTGGTTGATTATCAGGCTATACTAGGGAAACAACTTGAATTACTGGAATTGTCCAGCCAGCTGACAGTACTGTTCACTGAGTTAGCCAATGAAAAAAAAATCACCTGCCCTCTTTCCTCAAAAATAATGATATAATTGAGAAGTCCACTTGTTCCACACAAACTTTTCCCCACACAAAGCTTTGTCATTACCCGAGCTCCACACCAAAAAAGCTTTGCCATGGACTAAAGCTTAGTCCAATTCTTTGAATGGTGCAAGGAAATTAAAACCCTACGTAGAATGTTAAAAAGTGAGACAGAGGTGTTTAATTTTTAATTGAGAACTAGAAACAAAATAAACTAATCAAACAGGTAATGCAAATGCCTCAAGCAGCAGGGAAAGAAGTTTTGGGCTTAGACTCAGTTGCGGGTCATTTGGGAAGCCCACACAAGAAGGGTAGATGAGGTAAATATTACAATACTTTCAGTTTCTACAAATCACCACCATACTTTATGCAGAAGCGTATTTTATTATGCAAATATTCCCACCCCAACTTGCTTTATAATGATTTCAAATGCCATCAACCTTTTGAAGTCTTTTTAAAATCCCAGCTCCCTTGAGCACACTATTACAAGGTGTGCTGGTGGGATTACATGCACCTTCTATCACTGTCTCTTCAGGACTTCAGATCATCCCAAATTTTAAGAGGACTCGAGTTATCCCCTAACATCTATATTTAGAATATATATTTTAGTCATTGTGAAAAGCTTCACAAAGAAGCTATTTGAAAATAAGGAAGTCTTATTTTTAGAGAGAATGAGTGAGAGCAAAGAGGAGAGAGGGGCAGAAAGAGAGAGAGGGAGGGAGGGAGGGGAGAGAGGGAGGGAGAGAGACAGAGACAGAGACAAAGAGGGAATCTTGCAGACTCCACACTCAAGAGCTCAACACAGGGCATGATCTCATGACCCTGATATCATGTCCTGAGCCAAAATCAAGAGTCAGATGCTTAACAGACTGAGCCACCAGGCACCCCACAACCTTCTATTTTTGAATCTTGGACTTAGCTGGCTCTTCTACTAATTATGGAATCGGTGTGGAAAACGCATACTTAATTTAATTGACACCAACAGATATGGATCTAGTCTCATTGAGCCTGGTATTCAATTAGGATGATTCTCTTAATGCAGGGTGTTTGTAAGAGGAAAGCATGATAACACCTTCTCCACATTCCTCAAATAATACCTCTTGCTGTGTGTTGTACCTCCCTCTGTGTTAATGGCTTTCTACTACACTTTGTAATTTGACAGATATTATAGTCTCTTATTAGACAGTAGAAAGTTACACATTCTACTTATGTTTGTATCCAACAAAGCATCTGATACACTGTTTTGCACATAGTAGGGACTCAGGTTGTATCTGTAATATTGAAAGAGAAAAGGAAAACAAGGATGAGGAAATAAAACCATGCTTCCACAAAAACTATACAATGAATGTATCTCTAAATTATTTGAGTGATGCAGATAAGTTTAACAGTAAAGCTTTGTTTAGAAACACCTGCTTTCTATTTGTCCTTTAACCCTTAGCTCAGAAAGCTCTCTTTAATATGTACTCCATTTTTATTTCTATTTAGGATAGTTTGATAATCAAGCTATGATTATATATGCCCAACATCAGTTCCTCTCTGGCAGATGTGTGATTCATTCCAATCATCTTAACTCCTTATGCAGATGTTCCTACATTATTCCATTTTCTTAATTACATAGTCTCAAAGGGCTACACCTGTGAGGGGATTCAATCCACAAATCTATGGAGTTTAAAGAGAACTACCTTTCCCTGAGGTCTTCTCCCCGAATGTTAGGAAATGTAACTGATTATTTTAACAAGCAGAATTTCTTCCCCCTCAAGTCATGACCTGGTTATATCAGATAAATTCAAAGCTTCTGGGCAAGCACCTTAAGGCCATATCTTTTTTTCCTCTCACAACTTTTTGGCTGCTTGCCTTCACACTGCAAGCTGGCAGACTTCATCCTTTAAAAGCTTAATTACCTGAAAACCCACTGGGCACTTAGAATACCTATAGTTCTCAGCCCTAGAGCTTGAGGACGGATGGAATAAAAATCTAATGCACTTGACCTTCTCACCTCCTGCTCATCGTCCATGCTCCTATTACACCCACTCAAATCCTCACTGAGGCCAGAAGTACTAAGGACTTAGAGACAGATGTTTCTAGAAAAGCTACTGTGCCTCTCAAAGACAATTAGGCCCCCTAGGTCACTGGTCGTCAAAAACATCATCCCCATACCTACACTAGCAACCTCAGGAGCATCAGGGTGTGGGGAAATAGGTTCTACTTACATAAATGGAGTAGAAAAAAGGTTAGGGTTGAAAGGTGTCACCATGGGGCGAAAGCACCCCAGGTTAGCTAGTGAGATATTATAATGGAATCACGAGTAGCTTGTTATATCACCTGCAGGACATTACTTTCCATCTGGAGCCAGTGTACCTTGATCACAAACTCCACTTGCCCCCCAGTCCCTTTGCTTTCACACAAGTTAATGATTGCTCTCTGATTGTTTTCTCCATGTTCACGTGTGTCATATCTTGTTTTCTTCACGTTCACCACGTGGGTAATATTTGTGAGCTCAGTAAATACGGAGAGGAAAGCCCTTTGTGGGACTCTTATCTCCTCCCGGATATTAGCCTCTCGTACTCAATTCTGTGGCAGCTCTCTTGTTCGACAAGAAAGAACTCCAGACTCCTAGTCTGTAACGCCAGGGAATTTGTTGAAATGAACTTCTCGGGTCTTAGTCTAGACCTCCTTAATCAGAAACTCTGGGGGTGGAATCCAGGACCCTGTGTTTTAACAAGCCCTTCCAGTGATTCTGATACTTCAGTTTGAGAACTCCTGCACTGGGTAATTGAACCAATGGCATTTGGCTATAACTGTGGAGTTACTATTTGTAACACCATGGGGCTCTCAACTAACCTCAGTCTCAGGAATTGCAGAAGTTGGTGAGCTCATTTCAAAGCAAAGACTCTCAACTTGGAAAGTGCTTGGATAGCTGGCTGGGTGCATTTGGAAATAAAGGAACATGGTTCTCTCATGTGGCCCAAGGAAGCTGAAGAAATTCAGAAATTCAGAAGATTCAGAATGTGAGTTTTTAAAACTTGGGGCTGGCAAAGATGGGACGGAGCATCACAATTTATACTTTTAGACTTGACTATCTGCACTATTATTTTCTTCCTTTCATTTTATCACATAGGTTTTGCTTTTCAGTGTTCCTCTCATTGAGGATGATGCAAAACAAGGATTTTTGAAGTCCTGTGTGTAAGGTGCAAATAAAAAATACACCTCTCAAAAAGCAAGTCCCAATAGATGCAAAAAAAGCATTTGACAAAATACAGCACCTTTTCTTGAGAAAAACTATCAAGAACTCAGGGATAGAAGGAAGCTACCTCAAAATCATAAAGGCCATATACAAAAGACCCAGAGCTAATACCCTCAATGGGGAAAAACAGCTTTTTTCTAAGGTCAGCAACACAACAGGGATGTCTACTCTAACCACTGTATTTCAGCATAGTGCTGGAAGTCCTAACCTCGGTAATCAGACAACAAAAAGAAATAAAAGGCATTCATAGTGGCAAGGAAGAAGTCAAGCTTTCACTCTTGGCAGAAGAGTGAAAGAGAATTTCTTTTCTCAATGTATATATATCTCAATCTCCATCTCTCTCTCTCTCTCTCTCTCTCTCTCTGTGTGTGTGTATACACACACACACATACACACACACACACACAAACACACACGGTGTTGTGGGGGGTGTAATTTGACCTAAAAATACATACTTTCATCTCTGAGATTTTTCTTAATGGATAAATTAAACACCTAATATAATGCTAATTTCAATGGGTTATTAGGATGATCTAAAAACACAAACTGTTCCACTATGAAAGTATTGTGCCAATGTAAAGAACCGGAGGGAACCTGCTGATTTCTTAACATTTTCTTCTGTGATCCGTTACAGGCCATGTCCCCCATCAGTGTCCACTCTCTGCTTGCTCAACCCCAACCCCCACCCGCTTTTGTCTCTCAGGTTGAACTAGTTTTAAGGAGAGGAGACACAACTGACAGCAGCTGAAAGAGAGGTGTGGGGTTTGGGACTATTTTATCACAAGCCCATACCTAGCAAAGTTTTTAATTTTTAGTGTTTATTGAGGTGTAACTGTCATAACATGATAGTAGTTTTAGGTGTACCACACAAGAATTCACTCACTATTTGTATACATTATGGAATGATCACCTTAACAAAGCAACCGGACATCCCTTATTCTACTTAGTTATTTTTTCTTCCTTGTGATAAGAACTTTTAAGATCTATTCTGTTAGTAACTTAAATGTACAACACGGTACTATTAACTGTAGTTATCATGCTATACGTTACTTCCTCACAACTTACTTTAGAACTGCAAATTTGTACCTTTTGACCACTTTCCCCATTTCTTTCACACCCCCACTCCCTGCTTCTGGCAACTATCAATTTGTTGTCTGTATCTGGGTTTGCATTTGAAGATTTTACATAGGAGATCATAAGGTATTTTTCTCTGCATATAGCCTGGTGCTCTCAAGATCCATCCCTCTTCTGGCAAATGCAAGATCTCTTTATGAATATATGTGTTGATATATAAATCATTCTTTATCCATCCATCGTTGGACACTTAGGTTGTTTCCATACTTGGCTATTGTAATAATGCTGCAGTGTTCATGGGTGTGTGTATTTTTTCCAATTAGTGTTTTCACTTTATTTTAGATAAATATCCAGAAAGAGAAATTTCTCCATCATATGATAGTTCTATTTTTAATTTTTAGAGGAACCTCCATACTATTTTCCATAATGGCTGCCCAATTTCCATTCCCATTAGCAATGCACTAGAATTTTCTTTTCTCCACATTATCACCAACACATTTCTTTTGTTGACAGCCTTTCTAACAAGTGTAAGGTGGTATCCAGTGGTTTGATTTGCATTTCCCTGATCATTAGTGATGTTTAGCACTTTTTCATGTCTCTTCTTTAGAGAAGATGTCTCTGTTGATGTCTCTTCTTTAGAAAAAAAAGTCTATTCAGATGATCTGTCCATTTTTTAACCAGCCTGTTTTTTATTACTGTTGAGCTATAGGAGTTTTTATATTTCTTGAGTGTTAGCCCCTTATCAGATACATGATTTGCAAATATTTTCAACCATTTGGTGGGTTGCCTTTTCACTGTGTTGGTCTTCTTTGATGTGCAGAAGCTTTTTAGTTTGACTGAGACCCACATGTTTCATGTGCTTTTGTTGGTTTTGCTTGTGGTGAAAAATCCAAAAAAAATGTCGCCAAGATCATTGTTGAGGAGGTTACTGCCTATATTTTCTGGGAGTTTTACAGTTGGAGGGTTTATGTTTGATCAGTTGATGAATTTGTGTATCCTGTTTGCTCAGAAGCCATGCTAATCTTCTCTGTATTGTTCTATTCTTAGTACATGTGCTGCCCAAGTGAGGACAGCCAAGTTTCTTTTACCATTTCAATGTATGTATGTACTTATTTATCTATGCCTATTGGGGGCAGTGGGGGTTAGAGATACAAAATAATGTACTGAATGTGTTGCTAAACAAGAAATATTCTACCTTGTTGGAATAAATAGGCATCAGCTTGTAAAACTGCCTAATCCTAGAAGTGTTGAGTTAAGGTCACAGCATAAGCTATGGGCTTCTTGGGATTTATCCAAATGTACATTTGCCCCCAAAGAGAGCTTTAGACTGACGTCATCCTCTGCTAGTCAAACTTAACATTTAAACTGTGATCATAGCTACCTCTCTTTAACCTCAGAGCTAGAATGGAGACTTACTTTTCTAAAGACCATGTTTCCCCCAAACACATACTTGTATGCTTGTCTACAGAACAATGTGTGGGATATCCTTTCTGAGAACAGTGTGGGGGGAAGGCTAAACATCCAAGCACTGTCTGTGGGGTGGGCCTCTGGACCTGGCATTTCAAGGGTCCAAGCCCCCAGTTTGGGGCCAAGCCAAAAGAAACCACCTCCTAAATACATCATGGAGGCTGTAGTGACCATGAGGTACTGGCTCCATCATCCCCAGATATTACTCCAGCTGTTTTCCATTCACAATGTGGTTCTGAGTAGACCGAGAAAAACATGGGATGAGGCTGTGCTCAGAATCAATTACATATTCAAATTGCCTGTATTTAAAACCCCCTAAAAACAGTAATGGTTTATTCAGCTGGTGACTTTATGGCATACTTCTCCTCACAGTCTAAGGTTTTCTCTTTAACTGGTAAGTCAGGGACAATTTTCCTTGCAGGTCTGGCTGGCTGCTAGAAGGGAGAGGGGCTCCAGGATGGGAAAATGAAGAATATGGATCTTGGTGGAAGCTTCACTCCCTTTGTGGCAGATGGTCTACAAATCTCCAGTCCTTTGGAGTACATAAAACAGGGCTCTGAGGAACAAGTAGGCGTTAATTTAGGATCTAGGAAGAAAAGGATGAGTTTTCACATGGTGAAGCTTGCCTCAAATCCACCAGCTAAAACACTATCTCAAAGAGAAATGCAGGTTATGACTTGTATGTTCATAGAAAGGAAAAGACATAAGAAAGCAATGTAGCACAACCCTGATTTAGCCCTGCCACTTAGCTCTTTCCAAATGACATTTTTTCCTACTTTCCATGATTTATAAACTTAAAGGTGCACTTTAATGTCCTCGAATAGACTTTCAACCTTCATCTGGAGGTGGTTGACCTCTGCTGAGCAGGGCTGTTCTTCTGAGTCACTGCCATCTGCTGACAGAAAGGGCTTGTCAGAGCTGCAGCGGTTTTGATACCAAAATACTCCAGTCTCTTGATCCTGTTTGTGAAATCCTTAATTTAGGGAAATGTTGAAGCATTTGTCCAATGCAATTTCACTTTAGAGAATTATTGTTGATCATTTTTATTCAAGTGCAGCTAAAGCTGTATGTTTAAGAATAGGACTATTTGTTCCTTAAGTAGCACCTGTTTTACTGGTAATGGAGACCTAAGTTAGCAACTTAATTTTCCTTATCTTTAAAAGGGGATAAATCATGGCTCTTGGCTCCCAAGTTTGGTAGGATTTGATTAAATGGTACATAAACAACACTTAGCACAGCACCCGGTTCTTACTCACTGTTACCTTACCATATTTTTGTTATTCATTAATTTCACCAAGTCCACATTGTATAGGATTTGTACTTAAGACAATACCTAGCATTTATATACCTGATCACAGATCAGATAAAAAGAAGAGACCTATTTGCTCCCCATTACTCCTCAGGGTTACAGAGAGGGATCAGTGACCCAATTTCACTACGTTTGACTTATTTGGAATTCTGGTGTCTGCCTTTTTATTTCTCCTTTAACAGCTGCTTGCATTAGCCTTTTGGGAATTGAGCAAAAGAGTTTTTCATTTTTAGGAAGCCACATGTTCTCTATCTTTAAATCAAAGGTGAAATGCAACGTGCCATGGCAGTAATCCAAAGTTTGGAGGCCACATGGACTTTCTGGTTTAAACTCATTTTCTATGAAGTCAAAACTCATCCTTCTCTTTGGAAATCACCGAAAGCGATGAGCTGAGACAGCAGTGAACAGACATGAGAAGAAGGCCCCTGGTGGCCAAAATGAGGCTTCTCCCTCTCAGTTTCTTAATGGCATGCGAAAAGCATTAATCCACACTTTCATTTCCTATTAGCCAAATAGAAATGTCTTGAGATAATGTGAATACCTTATGGCATAAGTGACTTTCTGAAGTATCTTATTAGAACTCTTTATCTGTATAAATTAGGCAGCACTGGGGCTTGACAGCCAGGAATACACTTCTTAAAGCTGACGATTGGGAGTAGCTCACAAAGAAGTTAGCCCAATACCACTGGGGAAACTTCCAGGGGACATGGCAGCTCTAGTCTTTTCTCAGGTACAGTGACTTTCTGTCATTTCACAGTGAAGTGAAGTAGGTCACTTCATTGTGTGGCAGCTCTACCCAGAGATGAAGTCAGGTTTCCCAAATGCCTCTCAAAAACCATTAGGACAGATCATGCTGCCACAAGTGAAGGTTGGGCTATTCCTTCAGAAAGCAGAGGAATACCATCACTGAAGGGTGTTCAATGTGCTTTTGAGAATGACGCCCGAGGTTTCAAAAGCACCCTTTTTCAAAAGGATGTTCATATGCTATTTATTCTGATTGGCTGGTTTTTAATGTAGAAGAAATGAAGTAGATCAGTGTTGGAGAAAAAAGCAACCCCCCAAAAAAATACCCTACCCCTCAAAACAAAATAATTCTTCTGAAGCATCTGTCCCTTCAGAAAGGATGGTTATGTTTTGTTTGAATAAAAGTCTGAGGATGTACAAGGCAGAGCAGGGGACTTTATATTACCTAACTGCAATTTCTACCTCCTTCCACTCCACTTGCCCTGCTCAACCTCCCAGGGGCTGCATCACATTAATCCGTACAATAAGCCTCTTACTATGTGGCTCAGATTTACTTGAAATGAAGAGTCATTTTCTTCATGTTCCTGGGGAGACTCTGGTAGAAGTCCACAGTGGCCAACACTGACATTGTTTTCCTTTCTTTATTTTTACTTTTCCCCTTATAGGACTACCTCCCAGTATTGTATCTGCTGATATGACAGACACTTGCTTTGAAAATGGGTTCATTCATTCCATGAAGATTCGCTGACCTCTACTATACAGTTCGACATATTTCCATCATAAAGGTAAACTTGCTATATTCAGAGTTTTCTTATATATTGCTTTTGTTTCTGTTGGCTTTTGTGTGGTCATCCGAGTTTTATGATGGAAGCTTTTTTTCTAAAATGCAAGTACATTTGATTTTTTAAAAAATGTTGACCATTTATCTTGCTATATAAATCAATTTTCTACTGTTCTTCTCATCAATAGAATTGCTTTCAGTTCCTCTAACATATGTCAATTAAATGGTTAAATCAGTGTGGCCACAGGTAAAGGCACATAAAATGTGTCCTGCTGGGACAGAAAACATGAACACAGTTAATGGGTAAATGATAGGCCAATGCTGAGGTCAATATTTACCCCACTGTACAATAAATCTTGATAACTGGATAGCTACCAAAACAAGATGTCAATAATCAGTATAGTATGCTACATCTTTCCAGAATAATTTCATTAGAAAGGTATGAAAATTCAGGGAATAAAGATGGCAAAAGTTTTGCAGTCTTTTTGTCCTAAAAGGCAATTATTTCTATATTAAGGTAAAGATGTTGAAAATCATTGGTTTTCAAAGTTTAATATGAATTAGAAGCATTTAGGGACTTTTAGATAAAAACAGATTCCTTGATTCCACCCATATTCTGATCAAGTAGGAGTGGTCTTGTGTCCACCTAGTGTTTTAAAACACTATGAGAATCTGATTGAGACAAGCTGGGGAATATTCTTTGAGAAAAACTGATGTAAATTCTAATTTGTGCCTGGGAGGTAAGTAACTATCAACCCATTAACTAACCAACACTTATTTAGAGACACCTAGGTCTAAAGCAATATGTGTATATAGTCATCTGAAGTACTTTTTCTCTGTTGCTGCTCTTTTCTGCCTAGTTAGATGGTAACTTTTGGTTCTTACATAGGAGATTGGATAAGGTTAAAAACAAGGCTTATTATAATTTATCAATGACAATTGCTAAAGAATCTCTTGAAAAAGCAACTGCTCATACTTGGAGACAAACCTTTCTCCTAAATAAAAATGAAAAAAAAATCATTACATTACCATTTCATAATCAAGTAGTAAACTATTGGCCAATTTTGGGGGGAAATAGGTAAAAAATAATAAACTGAAATCAGCAAACATATAATTTTGTGGTGGGGAAACAGCGGTAAAATTCTTTTCCAATTCCAAACTTGCTAATGCATTGTTTATTATAGACTGTACAACTGTACAATTTTACTATAATTGTGTACATTATGCAGTAGGAACAATAATGCAAATTTAAAACATAAAATAACTAGATTTTCAATATTCCCAGATAACAATAAAATCTAAGTGTTATATTCTCAGCTGTCCTATTAACCCTATTTCTCTAGCCTGGCTTTGTATATTTTGACTGTCTTTGATGTAAATGAAAGTACTTTATGTAGTGCATAATTAAAAATGAATTTTTTTCTTTTTTTTTAATTTTAGTGTTTTTTTTATTTATTTTTTAAGATAGAGATAGAGCATGAATGGGGATGGGGCAGAGAGAGAGGGAGACACAGAATCCGAAGCAGGCTCCAGGCTCTGAGCTGTCAGCACAGAGCCCAACTCGGGGCTTGAACTCACAAACCATGAGATCATGACCTGAGCTGAAGTCGGACGCTTAGCGACTGAGCCACCCAGGCACCCCATGAATTTTTTTCTAAAGTGGGACAAGAACTTTGTTTTTCAACACTGACAGAAGCTCATGTTTCTCAAATTATGACCTCTGGTAATTTTCAGATCCATCTTTAAGGCTACCTTTCCTCCAAATGACAGGGGAGAATTGCACTAATGGATAGACGGTCTTCAACTTCAACTTTGTCACTCGTAACTTGAATTTAAACCACTGGTCCCTTACTGTTGCTCATCTTTATGATTGTTTCCAGAGTGTGTATATACACCTAAAGATCCTGTTTTGCTTTGGTTGGAGTTTGATTGTTATTACTTGTTTTCTTCATAACTCAAGTTGAAATCTCTTGGTACACCAAGAGGGTCTCCTGAGCTCCTCCAACCTCCCTGACTTCACTGAGCACCCCCCTCCCAACCACAGAACAATCTTGATGTGTGTTTGAAAGTGTTTTAAAACTTTACATGCAGAAGAATCACTTAGGAATATTGGAAAAAAGCAGTTTCTTAGTTAATCAGATGGAGCGGAGTTTGTGTATTTCTAACAAGCTTCCAGGCCTATGCCTGGTGCTGCCAGTCCGTGGACCTAAAGATCTTCACCATGTATTTGGCTTGTACCAAGTGATACTATCTATTATTGATCAGTGCAAGACACATACCCTATATACTCAGCTGTATGTATTTCCCATGAGTGTAGCGGTCTCCTCAACCAATTCTCATTGATGCCAAGAATGCGTCATCAACTTTGTAGACATTAATACATTTTCATCTCTAAAATCTCCCAAGAAAGCATCTTGGTTGTTCTTTCTTTCTTTTGCTAGCTTGCTTGCTTTTGTTTTTCTTTTAAATTTTAGTTAATTAGCATAAAGTGCAATACTGGTTAAAGGAATAGATTTCACTGGTTTATCACTTACATACAACACCCAGTGTTCATCACAACAAGTACCCTAATACCCATCACCCTTCTAGTCCATCTTCCAACCCACCTCCCTCCATCAAACCTCAGTTGTCTATTGCTAAGAGTCTCTTTTGATTTGTTTCCCTCTTCTCCCTCCACCACCATGTTCATTTGTTTTGTTTTAAATTCCACATATGAGTGAAATCATATGGTATTGGTCTTTCTCTGACTTATTTTGCTTAGCATAATATATTCTAGCTTCATCCACATTATTTCAAATGGCAAGATTTCATCCTTTTCGGTGGCTGAGTAACATTCCATTATATATATGCATTGTGTCTTCTTTATCCATTCATCAGTCAGTGGACATTCGGGCACTCTCCATAGTTTGGTTATTGTTGATAGTGCTGCCATAAACATCAGGGTGTATGTGTCCCTTTGAATCTGTATTTTTGTATCATTTGGGCAAGTGCCTAGTGGTGCCATTGCTGGATTGTAGGGTAGTGTCAATTTTAGTTTTTTGAGGAAACTTGAGACTGTTCTCGCAAGTGACTGCACCAGTTTGCATTCTCACTAGCAGTGCAAGAGGCTTCCCCTTTCTCCACATCCTCACCAACACCCGTTTCTTGTGTTAATTTTAGCCATTCTGACAGATAGGAGGTGTTATCTCATTGTGGTTATGATTTGTATTTCCTTGATGATTGATGTTGAGCATCTTTTCATGTGTTGTTAGCCATCTGGATGTCTCCTTTGGAAAAGGGTCCATTCATGGCTTCTGTGCATTTCTTAACAGGATTATTTGTTTTTTGGGTGTTGAGTTTGATAAGTTTGTTAGAGATTTGGGATACAAACTCTTTATCCAATAGGTCATTTGCAAATAACTTCTCCATTCCATTGGTTGACTTTTAGCTTTGTTGATTGTATCCTTAGCTGTGCAGAAGAATCTTATCTTGATGAAGTTCCATTAGTTCATGTTTGCTTCTGTTTCCTTTGCCTCTGGCGAGTGTCTAGTAAGAAATTGCTGTGGGGGCGCCTGGGTGGCTCAGTCGGTTGAGCGTCCGACATCGGCTCAGGTCATGATCTCACATTTCGTGAGTTCGAGCCCGGCGTCGGGCTCCATGCTGACAGCTCAGAGCATGGAGTCTGCTTTGGATTCTGTGTCCCTTTCTCGCTCTGCCGCTCCCTCGCTCATGCTGTGTGTGTGTCTCTCTCTCTCTCAAGAATAAATGAAACAGTAAAAAATATTAAAAAAAAAAAAAAAAGAAATTGCTGTGGCTGAGGTCAGAGAGGTTGCTGCTTGTATTCTCCTCTAGGATTTTGATGGTTTCCTGTTTGACACTGAAGTCTTTTATCCATTTCAAATTTATTTTTATGTGTGGTTAATAGAATGGTCCAGTTTCATTTTCTGCATGTCACAATGCAATTTTGCCAACACCATTTGTCAAAGAGATTGCCCCTCCCCCTCATTGGATATTCTCTCCTGCTTTGTTGACAATTAGGTGGCCATACATTTGTGGGCCCACTTCTGAGTTTACTATAATGTTCCATTGATCTATGTGTCTGTTTTTGTGCCAGTACCATACCGTTTTGATGACTATAGACTTGTAAATTTGGATTTGTGAGGTATCCAGTTCTGTTTTTCTTTTTCAGGGTTGCTTTGGCAATTGAGGGTCTTTTGTGGCTCCGTAAGATTTTAGGATTGTTTGTTATAGCTCTGCAAGAAAAAAAATGCTGGTGGTATTTTGGTAGGGATTACATTAAATGTATAGATTGCTTTGGATAGTATGGACATTTTAACAGTGTTCGTCCAATCCATAAGCATAGAGTGTTTTTCCACTTCATTGTGTCCTCTTCAGTTTGTTTCATAGTGGTCTATGGTTTGCAGGGTTTACCAAGAAAGCATCTTTTAGTCATGATTCCATGACCTTGGAATAGCATCAGCATGAGAAGCATGCCAAAATCTTTGTTATCTTTCCAGAGATTTTTAGACTATTTGAGACTTCATTGCTGACTTCCAAAAGCATTCAATAAGCATGGAAAAACAAAAAAGGCATAAGATACAATACAATTCTATCCATGAAAATGTTGAAATGGAATATTCCTAGGAGTTGTTATAATAGCAATTTTTAGTTTCTTTTTATTTTATTTATTCTTTTTAATTTTAAAATATTTTTAAATGTTATACAGTTCATAGGTATCACTGTCCTAACAGAGTAATTATTTTGAAATCTCTTTTTAGTTAATTAAATCTTTAAAATTATTCTGAATGTTGAAAAACCCAGAACTTAAATCTTTTTTTTTTTTAATTCAATCTCATGGAAAATACCCACAATTTGGCTATTTGCCATGATGTGTCATTCCTTGTTCCATTATTTGTCACATTTTGATTGTTTGTCTAGCAGTATCACTAGAGGGACAGGTTTTCTAATTCCACATTCCTTCATACTTTGTTAAGGACATGATGGGTACTTAGGATCTACCTGTTCATTGATTATTAATTTCATGGCTTCAATGAATTCCCATACAGATTTTATGAAAGGAAGTTCACACCAAATACTTGGTTAGAATCACCAAGCTGTCTGATTTTTTAATAGGTTTATGTAAATACTGTTGTACATGTCCCAGGTAAGAACATGGTCCTACAGATTAGTACATGCCAAGAAAAAATACATGACAAGATATCGGTGAAAGGCCACATAGAAAAATTTAGTGGCTCTTACTTAAAATTTCTCATCTTTTAACTCGCCTGTCTGTGCACATAGAAACAACCATAATTCTGACTGGGCCAGAGTATTGATGTTCTGGCACTGAATAGGTTCTGGGATGACAAGTTAAATGGTGCTCCCACTCTGGAGAAGACACTAGAGAAAAAAATGGAAATTACTTGGGGTAGTTGCAAATCACACTAAATATCCCTTCCTTTGTTTCTGCCAAAAGTCTGTCAATATGTTCGACTTGATTTAAAGAACATATGATGAAAATGGAAAACAGTTTCTAATCACAGCTATTAATTATCAAGGACTAAATTCAAAGATATTTCCTAATTAAAATTTCAAGGTATCCTAAATAAAATGTAAGCTTTGAATGATGAGGCAACACAGGGGATTTCTTAACCGCCTATAAGGCATCAAGGAAGGAAGATGATTCCTAAGGGTACACAAAAATTGGTCCTTTTAAAAAAATGTTCTTAGAGTCTCCATTCACTGAAACAAACTATTCTTGTCCTAGTTGTAAATCCAACAAAGTCTAACTTGGAACTGATATGAGTGATCAAAGCATGGTGGAGACCTATGCTGTGCAGAAATGCAAACAGACTGGCAGAACATGATGCCGGTCCACGGGATCCAAAGAAAACCAACCAAACATTTGCCAGCTGCATATTCTATGTCAGGTATTTTTCTGATAATGCTTGGCATACGTCAGTAAGTAAAATGGACAGTTTCCTCCTATGTGGAGTTTATATGCAAGATGGTAGAAAAAGATAATAAACGGTGTATCAAATAGGTGCATTGTATTGTCTATATGTGCAAAAATAAGAACTAGGGATAAGAGTGAGTGCTGGGATGTGGGATGGGCATGGGGCATTTGAGGTTTTAAGTAAAGGTTTCAGGGCCTCAATTTTAAGAGTCGTTTGAACAAAGACTCAAAAAAGGTGAGGGAATGAGCCATGCTTCAATCTTCCTCTTCCCTAGCCCAGAAGTTAGGGTATGCTTGCCGCATTCAGGGGCCTGCCAGAAAGCCTGTGTGTCTAGCAGGGAGTAGGCAGGGGTGAAAAGTCCTAGGACAGGAGTTTACTAACATACATAAAAGAGGCTCATCATGTAGGTTGCTGTAATTCATACTAAGAATTTTCACTACTTGATACAGGGTGAAATTTCAACAGTGATTTCTCCCGATACTTGACTTTATGATTTCTTTTTAACATGACTTAAAATATTTTGGTCCTGTTCGTACATTGTCCTTTCTTATAACCTGTATTCCTGCAAATCAGCATCCTGATTTAGGTCCCTCCTCATTTCAATTCATACTAACCCTGTGGGCAAATTTGTTTTGCTAAGGTCCATGGAGTTTTTCCTTAAAAAAACAAAAAACAAAACAAAAAAAACAAAAAACAAACAAAAACCCCACCTCATCTAGGCTTGCCATTGCTCCTAGAATTAAGTCAAATCTTCTCTTGATCTTTTGGGAACTGACTCCTACCTACTCTTCAGCTTATTTCCTGCATGCCATTTAATTGTTCCCTTCGATTTCTATCCCTTTGCCCATGCCATCTTGTCAACACTTTTTCTACTCTTCATATTTCCCTGAATGCCATACTCCTCTTTACAACCCCTCCCCAATGACAGCAACAAGTGATTTCTTAATTTTACAAAATCCCCAGCTGTATATTTTTCCTTCCATATGACAAATTCTGTGTCTTCAGATATAATTGTAAGTGGACTCAAAACACTTGGGGAGTCAAATCTGTGTCTTATTCATGTTCTCATTCCTCCAGAGAACTAGGAAACATCACTTTACTGTTAAATATTGATAGAATAAATTTTAGCACTCAATCTGCAAGCATAGGTAGGGAGCCTTAGCATTACTGACACAAACTTATTCTGGACATAATGGTCAGTTCTTCATCATGACCCATGGGCATTTAACTTTGTGATTACAGATACCTCTGTACTCCTTATGACTGCTCATGCTTCAAGCACAAGACAAGGAATACAGGATTAATTTAGGAATCCATCATATTTTTAAAGCCATGACAACTAGCTGTATCATAAATATAGCCGATCACCCAGCAGCATAAATAATGGAAACACTGCCTTGGGGGCAATAAAAGTGATTGATGCTCTGAGTTGCTGTTAACCCTGGTTATACTTGTTCCATGTGGATCTTTGCAGCCTTCCTTTGTGCTTGAGATTGGCCCTTCAGAAGCAGTATTGGTGGAAAAGAAAAATCGGATGTCACACATCTAGTCTCCTAGTCTGAATTTGCAAATGAGGGGGAAGGTATCTGATCTAGAATAAACAAAGTCCACACATAGGGATGTGTCCTTATCATATCCATATTAATGATAAGCAATGAAAAAAAACTGAAGGTGGGGGATAAGGATAATTAGACCACTCTGGTTTTACTGTTATTTAAAATAATACAAAGCTTCTGAAGAACGTGTCATTTACTTGGATGTCCTAGGTAAGGATTTTTCTTAATGTTCTACAGACACATGTATAATGAATTGCATTTGGCTTTGACAAGCTGAAAGGGAAGGTTTGCTGAAAATTGGGTCTAGAGAGGCATTATGTTAGAATTCCATCTCAGGAGCAGAAAACCAGATTTTACTCAGGTTTTCACTACTAGTTAACTTATTAGTTGATAGGAGTTTCTCAACCTGGTTCATTATGTTTCCATCTTTTACTTAGGTTGGAGAGAAAGGGGACACATATATGAGCTAAGTACCTATTTTATATAACATGCTTTACCAAACTTCTCTGCTAGTAAGTTTTACAGTGATACAGTAATATCTCCATGATACAGATGAAAGGTTTGAGGTTCAGAAAGGCTATGTGATTTTCCCAAGATTACATGGAATAAATGGCAAATCTGAACCCTGATCAATCTGAATCTAAAGTTATACTCTGATAACCTCCTATATGAAAGGTTAAGAAATAGAAAATAACTTGTCTTCCAGCATTCTGTGATTCTGCTGTACTAAAGCCCTGTGGAGTTTCCATATAATGGTAAATTTTATGATGGAGCCAATGGTTTTGCAAGCTCCCAATCTCTATTTGATCTCTGATTCTCTTGTGAAACAGGACAACTCTGCTCTTAATATGGTTCCAAAATAGGGGTGCCTGGGTGGCTCAGTCGGTTAAGCATCCAACTCTTCATTTTTGGCTTAGGTCAGGATCTCATGGTTGTGAGATCAAGCCCTGTGTCCTGTTCTGCACTGGGTGTGGAACCTCCCTAAGATTTTTCTCTCTCTCCCTCTGCTCCTCTCCAGCTTGTGTTTGTTCATTCTCTTTCTTTCTCTCTCTCTCTCTCTCTCTCTCTCTCTCTCTCTCTCTCTCTCTCTCTCAAAAAACCAAAAAACTACATATAGTTCTCCACCGCACCCCCCCCAATACAGTTCCCACATATTCCTGACACAAGAATGGATGATTATTGATTGGTGGATCGAGGAGCCCACATCTATTTTAAGTTACGAAAATAAGGACGGGAGGGGGCCTGGGTGGCTCAGTCAGTTAAGAATCTGACTTCAGCTCAGCTCATGATCTCAGAGTTAGTGGGTTCTAGCCTCACATTGGGCTCCATGCTGACAGCACGAAGCCCATTTGGGTTTCAATCATTCTCTTTATCTCCCTCTCAAAAATAAATATTAATATAAAAGGAGCATTTTAGAAGAAGCTTCAGTTTCATCTGTGTGGGTTCATTCACTGGGGTCTCTGTAGATTGGAATCGTGATGATAAAATTCTATAACAAAGTGGGGATTTAGAACTCTGTCTTCTTGCAGGACTTTTAAAATGGGTATTGTTCGGTGTTACAGCAGCAACAGAGCATGTGCTTTCCTGCCGTTAAGTCTGTATCATGCCTCAAGTATCCTGCCTTACCCTGCCCTTTGATATCCAAAATGTTTACTTATCTCTTAGGGCCCTGTTCACTGTCCTCTTTTCTAGATTTTCTGTGGGTACCAAGTCTATTATGCCATTCTAGTCCTCATCAGTTCTGTTGTACATTACAGTTACCTCTATCTTTAATAAGATAAATCTTTGTACAGTTGACCCTTAACACAGGAGTTAGGGGCATTGAGCACCACCCCCCGCCCCCCCACTGTGCACTAAAAAATTTGCATATAACTTAAAATTTTAAACTTTTCCCAAATTTAACTATTAATAGCCTACTGTTGGCTAGAATCCTTACCAACAATATAAGTAGATGATTAACACATTTTTTAATGTTAAATGTATTATATACTGTATTCTTATGATAAGGAGAAATGAAAACAAAAAAATCATAGGGAGGGGAAAATAAATTGGCATTTCAGTGTTTATTGAAAAAAATCCACCTATATGTGGCCCCATGCAGTTCAAATGCATGTTGTTCAAGAATCGGCTGTATTCCCATAAGGAACTAATGCTAAATTTTATAAAGACTAACATTAAAAAAAATTAATGTTTTCTTCTTGTTTTTTAATGTGTATTTATTTTTGAGAGACAGAGAGAGAGAGAGAGACAGAGAGAGACAGAGCACAAGTGGGAGAAGACAGAGAGAGAGAGAGGGAGACACAGGACCTGAAGCAGATTCCAGGCTCTGAGCTGTCAACACAGAGCCTGATGCGGGGCTCGAACTCACAGACTGTGAGATCATGATCTGAGCTGACTGAACTACCCAGGCACCCCAAATGTTTATTCTTGAGAGAGAGAGAGAGAGAGTGGGAGAAGCAGAAAGAGAGAGGGAAACATGGAATCTGAAGCAGGTTCCAGGCTCCAGGCTATCGGCACAGAGCCTGATGTGGGGCTCGAATTCATGAGCCATGAGATAATGACCTGAGCCAAAGTCAGACACTTAACTGACTGAGCCACCCAGGTGCCCCTATATAGACTAATATTTTAATTTATTTTTTAGGGGGGAAACTGGGTGGCTCAGTTGAAGTGTCCAACTCTTGATTTTGGCTCAGGTCATGATTTCACAGTTTTTTGAAATCACGTGTCAGACTCTGTGCTGACAGTGTGAGGCCTAGTTGGGATTCTCTTTTTCTCCCTCTTTCTCTGCCCCTCCACCACTTATGTGATCTCTGTCTTTCTCAAAATACATGAACTTAAATTTTTTTTAGAAATAAGTGTATAAATGATGTAGGCCTGGGATGGATCTTTCCTTTTACAGTTTTCTCCTTTACTACCCCATTTCATCCAGAATATTTTTTATTATGTATGTATGTAGGCTCCATACCCAATGTAGGGCTTGTGATAAAAAATTGCATGCTCTGTTGACTGAGCCAGACAGGCACCTGACCCAGGATATATACCTATATTTTTTAATGAATGAGGGAAACCTTGGGAAATAGCTGAGTCCAAAATCCAGGATTTCAACTCCAGAGATAACTAGAATTGGTCTTTAAGAACCAGGCTATAGGTTAGTATCTTAGATTCTGTTCCCCAAGAAAATAGGCTGTGAGATAAAAATTTGCATGCATATAGTTGATTACAGAAAATGCTTTCGATAGTATCACCTAGGGGTGTTGGGGGTTAGAGAAGCAGAAGTAGGCAAAGGGAGAAGTTACAGAATGCAGTCACAACAAAGGTCTTGACTAATCCAACAAGAAAACCTAGAGTTAAAATAGTCTTTGGAGTTGTCTTGACTTGAAGTTAATGGATGCCTTCATACTCCCTTATCATTGGATATAGGCTGAACCACAAGGGATGGGCAGGACCCTGGGAACGGTGGCTCCTCTACACCAACCTGGTGACTTAGACTCAGCTGTGATCTGGCAACAGCTGCTCCCAGTTTCTGGAACATAAACATCTTGATCCTGAAGGGGCAGGGGGATAGATCTTGGTGATGCATCCCAGCATCAATCACTATAATAAGAAGAGCTGAACATTTTCTCTAATAACACAGATGAGTATACTTCTTGGTGTATATTGGCTTGGAAAATTCTTCTTGCCTGATGTTCACAAACATGAAGCAGTATAGAACCTGGACCAGGATTGACAGGGAGAATAGACTGTGTAGTCAGAAGGAAAAGACTCCTAAATCTTTGGAAGGACAGATTTCTAAGGGTTTTCACTTGTACAGCACAATTCTGAGCAAGAAGGAAAAGGGAGCAAATTGAAACAGAGTGTTTAATACACTCTTATACCATCCATCTTAGCTCTTTTATGTATTGGGAATTTATGGTTGGTTAAAAATTTTCAGAATTGGTTAAAAGACTTTAGTGCATCACTGAGCCCAGATTTCTTGAGGTACTTGTTAAAAACGTCAGTCCCCAAGCCCCACACAAATCCACTGAATGAAACTTTTTACAGTATAAGCCTGGAAATAAAAATTAAAAAAAAAAAACACTGTGGATGATTTTAATGATCATTAATATTTGAGAATCTCCACTTTAGAAAATATTATGCAATCAAGAAGGTAGAAGAGAATCAGTCAGGCAGAATATCTTCTGCAGAATGCCCCACTCTGACCAGTTGATAGAATTCTTTCTTAGACATCTGATCTTGAGAAAATAGTAAATACATAGGCTTCTTTACAAGGCATATAGGCTCTGTCAGTCATGGTTCCTGGTAAAAAGACTGCATGATTTCTCTGGATGTCAGATGTGTAATATTGCTGATGGCAGTGTTAATCATCTACTCTCTGGCTTGAGGGACAGGCATGGCCAATGTATAAGAAGGCACATGGAATTGAATTTTCTTCATTATGTTTCGTATCTAAACTTAAGAGCTTCTCTTTCTTTACAAGAAGCATGAGGTTTGTGCATTGCAGTGCATTGGTGAATTAGCACTCCAGAAATACATGCAGATATACATACATGATGTCTGGATTAGTAGTATTTGTTGATTTCCATGGTGGAAATGGAACCATGGCAAATTTCAAGTTATCAAGGATTTGACAACTGGCTTGCAAAATTCCTGAATGTTATCAATTCTTCTAATCCAGAAAGAACTTAATCCAGCAAATATTGAAATGTCTACTTGAATTCTTATACAACACCAAATTTCACCTCAATATAATTTCCCTGTCTTTAGACAACTTACTTTAAAATTGGAATCAAATTCCTAAATCAGAGGTCACACAACTTCACCTGAAATGGGCTGGATGGTAAATATTTTGGCTTTGTGGCCCGTAGCGTCTCTGTCAACCACTCAACTCTGCTGTTGTGCAAAGGCAGCCATAGACGATATATAAACAACCGGACATGGCTGTAGCTCAAACTTTAT
Organism: Leopardus geoffroyi; assembly: GCF_018350155.1. Classification (NCBI taxonomy): domain Eukaryota; kingdom Metazoa; phylum Chordata; class Mammalia; order Carnivora; family Felidae; genus Leopardus; species Leopardus geoffroyi. Next base: position 64,509,017 of record NC_059334.1, read on the forward strand.
TGACAAAATCAGGTGGTGAGCTGGATTTGGCTTGTAGATTATAGCTTGCTGATGTCTGTTCCAAATCAATTGGGGTTACAGGGATTCTTAAACAGTCCCTATTGCCCCTGGACCCTTAGAGTTTCTGGTGAGGTGGGAATTATATTCTAAGTGTAGTGCCCATGCCTGAGATCTAGCAGAAACTTTTTTCCTTGTTAAAAGGAAAACGATCCGAGAAAAGAATAGACATAAAGGAAGTTTGCGTGATGGGGGGAAGGCACTACTTTAGCTTCAGTAACAAACGAGCCCAATACATGTTCAGCTGTGGCTCAAGCTTGACCTGCTAAATTCTTTTCCCATGCTGATTTTTTTTTTTATAATATATGAAATTTATTGTCAAATTGGTTTCCATAAAACACCCAGTGCTCATCCCAAAAGGTGCCCTCCTCAATACCCATCACCCACCCTCTCCTCCCTCCCACCCCCCATCAACCCCCAGTTTGTTCTCAGTTTTCAACAGTCTCCTATGCTTTGGCTCTCTCCCACTCTAACCTCTTTTTTTTTTTTTCTTTTTTCCTCCCCCTCCCCCATGGGTTCCTGTTACGTTTCTCAGGATCCACATAAGAGTGAAAACATATGGTATCTGTCTTTCTCTGTATGGCTTATTTCACTTAGCATCACACTCTCCAGTTCCAATCACGTTGCTACAAAAGGCCATATTTCATTTTTTCTCATTGCCACGTAGTATTCCATTGTGTATATAAACCACAATTTCTTTATCCATTCATCAGTTGATGGACATTTAGGCTCTTTCCATATGTTGGCTATTGTTGAGAGTGCTGCTATGAACATTGGGGTACAAGTGCCCCTATGCATCAGTACTCCTGTATCCCTTGGATAAATTCCTAGCAGTGCTATTGCTGGGTCATAGGGTAGGTCTATTTTTAATTTTCTGAGGAACCTCCACACTGCTTTCCAGAGCGGCTGCACCAATTTGCATTCCCACCAACAGTGCAAGAGGGTTCCCGTTTCACCACATCCTCGCCAGCATCTATAGTCTCCTGATTTGTTCATTTTGGCCACTCTGACTGGCGTGAGGTGATACCTGAGTGTGGTTTTGATTTGTATTTCCCTGATAAGAAGCGACATTGAGCATCTTTTCATGTGCCTGTTGGCCATCTGGATGTCTTCTTTAGAGAAGTGTCTATTCATGTTTTCTGCCCATTTCTTCACTGGGTTATTTGTTTTTCGGGTGTGGAGTTTGGTGAGCTCTTTATAGATTCTGGATACTAGCCCTTTGTCCGATATGTCATTTGCAAATATCTTTTCCCATTCCGTTGGTTGCCTTTTAGTTTTGTTGGTTGTTTCCTTTGCTGTGCAGAAGCTTTTTATCTTCATAAGGTCCCAGTAATTCACGTTTGCTTTTAATTCCCTTGCCTTTGGGGATGTGTCAAGTAAGAAATTGCTACGGCTGAGGTCAGAGAGGTCTTTTCCTGCTTTCTCCTCTAAGGTTTTGATGGTTTCCTGTCTCACATTCAGGTCCTTTATCCATTTTGAGTTTATTTTTGTGAATGGTGTGAGAAAGTGGTCTAGTTTCAACCTTCTGCATGTTGCTGTCCAGTTCTCCCAGCACCATTTGTTAAAGAGGCTGTCTTTTTTCCATTGGATGTTCTTTCCTGCTTTGTCAAAGATGAGTTGGCCATACGTTTGTGGGTCTAGTTCTGGGGTTTCTATTCTATTCCATTGGTCTATGTGTCTGTTTTTGTGCCAATACCATGCTGTCTTGATGATGACAGCTTTGTAGTAGAGGCTAAAGTCTGGGATTGTGATGCCTCCTGCTTTGGTCTTCTTCTTCAAAATTCCTGTGGCTATTCGGGGCCTTTTGTGGTTCCATATGAATTTTAGGATTGCTTGTTCTAGTTTCTAGAAGAATGCTGGTGCAATTTTGATTGGGATTGCATTGAATGTGTAGATAGCTTTGGGTAGTTTTGACATTTTGACAATATTTATTTTTCCAATCCATGAGCAGGGAATGTCTTTCCATTTCTTTAAATCTTCTTCAATTTCCTTCATAAGCTTTCTGTAGTTTTCAGCATACAGATCCTTTACATCTTTGGTTAGATTTATTCCTAGGTATTTTATGCTTCTCGGTGCAATTGTGAATGGGATCAGTTTCTTTATTTGTCTTTCTGTTGCTTCATTGTTAGTGTACAAGAATGCAACTGATTTCTGTACATTGATTTTGTATCCTGCGACTTTGCTGAATTCATGTATCAATTCTAGCAGACTTTTGGTGGAGTCTATCGGATTTTCCATGTATAATATCATGTCATCTGCAAAAAGCGAAAGCTTGACTTCATCTTTGCCAATTTGGATGCCTTTGATTTCCTTTTGTTGTCTGATTGCTGATGCTAGAACTTCCAGCACTATGTTAAACAACAGCGGTGAGAGTGGGCATCCCTGTCGTGTTCCTGATCTCAGGGAAAAAGCTCTCAGTTTTTCCCCGTTGAGGATGATGTTAGCTGTGGGCTTTTCATAAATGGCTTTTATGATCTTTAAGTATGTTCCTTCTATCCCGACTTTCTCAAGGGTTTTTATTAAGAAAGGGTGCTGGATTTTGTCAAAGGCCTTTTCTGCATCGATTGACAGGATCATATGGTTCTTCTCTTTTTTTTTGTTAATGTGATGTATCACGTTGATTGATTTGCGAATGTTGAACCAGCCCTGCATCCCAGGAATGAATCCCACTTGATCATGGTGAATAATTCTTTTTATATGCCGTTGAATTCGATTTGCTAGTATCTTATTGAGAATTTTTGCATCCATATTCATCAGGGATATTGGCCGGTAGTTCTCTTTTTTTACTGGGTCTCTGTCTGGTTTAGGAATCAAAGTAATACTGGCTTCATAGAATGAGTCTGGAAGTTTTCCTTCCCTTTCTATTTCTTGGAATAGCTTGAGAAGGATAGGTATTATCTCTGCTTTAAACGTCTGGTAGAACTCCCCTGGGAAGCCATCTGGTCCTGGACTCTTATTTGTTGGGAGATTTTTGATAACCGATTCAATTTCTTCGCTGGTTATGGGTCTGTTCAAGCTTTCTATTTCCTCCTGATTGAGTTTTGGAAGAGTGTGGGTGTTCAGGAATTTGTCCATTTCTTCCAGGTTGTCCAATTTGTTGGCATATAATTTTTCATAGTATTCCCTGATAATTGTTTGTATCTGAGGGATTGGTTGTAATAATTCCATTTTCATTCATGATTTTATCTATTTGGGTCATCTCCCTTTTCTTTTTGAGAAGCCTGGCTAGAGGTTTGTCAATTTTGTTTATTTTTTCAAAAAACCAACTCTTGGTTTTGTTGATCTGCTCTACAGTTTTTTTAGACTCTATATTGTTTATTTCTGCTCTGATCTTTATTATTTCTCTTCTTCTGCTGGGTTTAGGCTGCCTTTGCTGTTCTGCTTCTATTTCCTTTAGGTGTGCTGTTAGATTTTGTATTTGGGATTTTTCTTGTTTCTTGAGATAGGCCTGGATTGCAATGTATTTTCCTCTCAGGACTGCCTTCGCTGCATCCCAAAGCATTTGGATTGTTGTATTTTCATTTTCGTTTGTTTCCATATATTTTTTAATTTCTTCTCTAATTGCCTGGTTGACCCACTCATTCGTTAGTAGGGTGTTCTTTAACCTCCATGCTTTTGAAGGTTTTCCAGACTTTTTTCTGTGGTTGATTTCAAGCTTCATAGCATTGTGGTCTGAAAGTATGCATGGTATAATTTCAATTCTGGTAAACTTATGGAGGGCTGTTTTGTGACCCAGTATATGATCTATCTTGGAGAATGTTCCATGTGCACTCCAGAAGAAAGTATATTCTGTCGCTTTGGGATGCAGAGTTCTAAATATATCTGTCAAGTCCATCTGATCCAATGTATCATTCAGGGCCCTTGTTTCTTTATTGATCGTGTGTCTAGATGATCTATCCATTTCTGTAAGTGGGGTGTTAAAGTCCCCTGCAATTACCACATTCTTATCAATAAGGTTGCTTATGTTTATAAGTAGTTGTTTTATATATTTAGGGGCTCCGGTATTCGGCGCATAGACATTTATAACTGTTAGCTCTTCCTGATGGATAGACCCTGTAACTATTATATAATGTCCTTCTTCATCTCTTGTTACAGCCTTTAATTTAAAGTCTAGTTTGTCTGATATATGTATGGCTACTTCAGCTTTCTTTTGGCTTCCAGTAGCATGATAAATAGTTATCCATCCCCTCACTCTCAATCTAAAGGTGTCCTCAGGTCTAAAATGAGTCTCTTGTAGACAGCAAATAGATGGGTCTTGTTTTTTTATCCATTCTGATACCCTATGTCTTTTGGTTGGCGCATTTAATCCATTTACATTCAGTGTTATTATAGAAAGATACGGGTTTAGAGTCATTGTGATGTCTGTATGTTTTATGCTTGTAGTGATGTCTCTGGTATTTTGTCTCACAGGGTCCCCCTTAGGATCTCTTGTAGGGCTGGTTTAGTGGTGACAAATTCCTTCAGTTTTTGTTTGTTTGGGAAGACCTTTATCTCTCCTTCTATTCTAAATGACAGACTTGCTGGATAAAGGATTCTCGGCTGCATATTTTTTCTGTCTAGCACACTGAAAATCTCGTGCCAATTCTTTCTGGCCTGCCAAGTTTCAAAAGAGAGATCAGTCACAAGTCTCATAGGTCTCCCTTTATATGTGAGGGCACGTTTACCCCTTGCTGCTTTCAGAATTTTCTCTTTATCCTTGTATTTTGCCAGTTTCACTATGATATGTCGTGCAGAAGATCGATTCAAGTTACGTCTCAAGGGAGTTCTCTGTGCCTCTTGGATTTCAATGCCTTTTTCCTTCCCCAGTTCAGGGAAGTTCTCAGCTATTATTTCTTCAAGTACCCCTTCAGCACCTTTCCCTCTCTCTTCCTCCTCTGGGATACCAATTATGCGTATATTATTTCTTTTTAGTGTATCACTTAGTTCTCTAATTTTCCCCTCATACTCCTGGATTTTTTTATCTCTCTTTTTCTCAGCTTCCTCTTTTTCCATAACTTTATCTTCTAGTTCACCTATTCTCTCCTCTGCCTCTTCAATCCGAGCTGTGGTGGTTTCCATTTTGTTTTGCATTTCATTTAAAGCGTTTTTCAGCTCCTCGTGACTGTTCCTTAGTCCCTTGATCTCTGTAGCAAGGGATTCTCTGCTGTCCTGTATACTGTTTTCAAGCCCGGCGATTAATTTTATGACTATTATTCTAAATTCACTTTCTGTTATATTATTTAAATCCTTTTTGATCAGCTCATTAGCTGTTGTTATTTCCTGGAGATTCTTCTAAGGGGAATTCTTCAGCTTGGTCATTTTGGATAGTCCCTGGCGTGGTGAGGACCTGCAGGGCACTTCCCCTGTGCTGTGGTGTATAACTGGAGTTGGTGGGCGGGGCCTCAGTCCGACCTGATGTCTGCCCCCAGCCCACTGCTGGGGCCACAGTCAGACTGGTGTGTGCCTTCTTTTCCCCTCTCCTATGGGCGGGATTCACTGTGGGGAGGCGTGGCCCGTCTGGGCTACTTGCACACTGCCAGGCTTGTGATGCTGGGGATCTGGCGTATTAGCTGGGGCAGGAGGGGCAGGCTTCGCTCGCTTCTCCTTAGGTGATCCACTTCAGAAGGGGCCCTGTGGCAGCGAGAGGGAGTCAGATCCGCTGCCGGAGGTTTGGCTCCGCAGAAGCACAGAGTTGGGTGTTTGCGCGGAGCGAGCAAGTTCCCTGGCAGAAACTGGTTCTCTTTGGGATTTTGGCTGAGGGATGGGCGGGGGAGATGGCGCTGGCGAGCGCCTTTGTTCCCCACCAAACTGAGCTCTGTCGTCCGGGGGCTCAGCAGCTCTCCCTCCCTTTGTCCTCTAGCCTTCCCGCTTTCCGAGCAGAGCTGTTAACTTATGACCTCCCAGACGCTAAGTCGCGCTTGCTGTCGGAACACAGTCCGTCAGGCCCCTCAGCTTTTGCAAGCCAGACTCCGGGGCTCTGCTTGGCCGGCGAGCCGCCCCTCCGCCCCGGTCCCTCCCACCAGTCCGTGGAGCATGCACCGCCTCGCCGCCCTTCCTACCCTCTTCCGTGGGCCTCTCGTCTGCGCTTGGCTCCGGCGACTCCGTTCTGCTAATCCTCTGGCAGTTTTCTGGGTTATTTAGGCAGGTGTAGGTGGAATCTAATTGATCAGCAGGATGCGCGGTGAGCCCAGCGTCCTTCTACGCTGCCATCTTCCCTCCGTCCTCCCATGCTGATTTCTATCCTCCAGAACATTCTTTCCCAATCGCCATGAATGCAGCTCACAAACCTACATGGACGATAAAATTAGATAATTTGGTACAAAATAAAGGTCTTCAGGAGGAAGGCAGACCCATGGAAAGATCAGTTGCCTAACAGGGTGGTCCTTTGGGTGTCTACAGATTTAATTAGGCAAATCACTTCATCCATCTTAACTGGGGAGGTCAGTTTGATGCCTAGAAGGATGGGGGAGGGTATTGTTTTTGCTAAAAATGCTACCTTGCAAGAGTGGGGATGTCAGTCTTCTCTGTGCTATAAGATCTGAGTTTCAATTTCATGGCATTTCAAGATGATCTAAACCAGTTTGGACACTCACAACTTCCTAGGTGCATCTGTCACATGAGACCTACCATTTGGCCATTGAACTTTATGTATCAATACAGTGAAACATAAGAATATACAGAGACCCACAAATGTGTCTCTGAGATCAAAGTGGGCATGAGAAGGGAAAGAGGTGGCTCATAAATTCAGCTTTAATGTGCTTCGAGAGAGCCTGCAACTTCTTCCACATTTTCACCTAGTAATTAATCAAAAATACCATTTAAAGAAATGATTATGGAAAAAATTAAAAATATTAAAAATGATTATGATTTTTAAGCCATTCTTAAGCCAGATGAGAAAGGTAATAGTTGGTTTAAGAGAATACTTTAAAAAAAGGTTATTTATCAGTAATAAGTTCCAGACAACTGCATGGTTCAGAACATCTGAGATGGGATTGAACAAACCCTTGTGAATTCTATCCAGTGCTCTGGAATGAGAATTTTGACACAGTTGCTTTCCTTCCTCTCGGAGAGCATTCAGTCTCGATCTGACTCCTGAAGGAGGTCAAGTCAGAGACCCCATGTGCCTCCATGTGATACAGCCCAGAGATCAAGAAATGAATGTTGTTTCTTGTGTCATGTGATGAGCACAGAGGAACCCTTCTTCGTGGCCCTTCATTTTCTCCCACCCCAGTGAGTCAGGGGCAGTTTGTAGAGTGGGAGACTCAGGAAACTAGAAAGTGGCTGTTTGAAATCCATGTTTGAAATCTTGGAGCTAACACTCCAAGAAGCCATTGTGGGGCAGGTGGACAATGAGGAATTATGTTCCTGTTGTTCAGCCATGCTCCTGGTCTCAGAGAGTCCCTGAAAATCTGTTATAGAGACAAAACCAGGGGGAGGGGAATCTCCTCTGTCATACCTCTAGGAAGCAAAGGTTCTATTTCACAAAAAGACTTAAAGTCATACAGCCATGGGTGGCTCAAAATAAATCTATGTCTATAGTGGGTCTGTCAGGCCAGGATTCTAAAATGTCTTTAAATTTGTGAGCTATGCTTTGTGGGGATTTTTTTTCTCTTATTTTGGAAGTTATTGTTTAGTGCATGACATGAAGTAGTCCACAATCACCGATAATAAATCTGCTTGCTAGTCCAGATTTTCTGGACTATTTCTGTCCAATTTGCGAGGTCTAATTAGATGCAGTAAACTTTTCTCCAGAGGGATTTTCTCTACACACCAGAGACAGAATTGGAACAACTTGTTTGCCTAGCTTTGTAACTTTACAGGAGTCTGGGGAGTTAAGTTGCCCCCAAACCTGCTATATTCTCCTGTGATTAAAGTATTTCCAGACCAGTTCAGGTTCAGAGCCAGTAATAGAAACAGGCTTCCAATGTCTCTCTGGCCTTGAGCAGGCATCCATTCACATTTTTAGACTAGAGAGGAAAATCCACCATTCCTTGATAAGAGGAATTTAAAGGGTTTCCTTCCAATATAAATATATTGAAATTCACAGAAGTATTGCCTTATTTAAGATTACATATGAGCAGGTTAAATTCATTATCAAAAGGACATTCTACAAGGGGAAACCAAAAACAAAAATCAAACAAACAAAAACAAACAAAACCCCAAAACAAAAAGAAAACAGGGGAGCCTTGGTGGCTCAGTTGGTTGAGTGTCTGACTTCAGCTCAGGTCACCATCTCGCAGTTTGTGAGTTCGAGCCCCGCGTCGGGCTCTGTGCTGACAGCTCAGAGCCTGGAGCCTGCTTCAGATTCTGTCTCCCTCTCTCTCTGCCCCTCTCACACTCACACTCTGTCTCTCTCTCATTCAAAAATAAATAAACATTAAAAAAATCTTAAAAAAAAAACAAAAAGAAAACAAGCAAACAAAAAATAATGGGAAACATATCTATAAAGCCAAAGTTTCCAACCACAGTTGTTGAATAAGCTACTAATGTAGAAGAGGGGCAAGGAAAATAGGAATTCTTTCCTATGTTTATTTAGGCAGATAAATTTATCTGTTAGATAGGAGGCCTCTTGGAGATAAATAAAACAGTTTCTCTCAAGAACACACAACTACCTTTTGTTTTTGTTGACTCTTGTGTGTGCATGACTCTTGGCAGAGTATGGATATTCTGGCTGATTGGCCATGTGTTCCCTAATTCCCCCCTTGCATGTGATGTGAGCATTGATTACATGTCTTGCAGTAGCTCATTACAAAATAATGGGATAGACCAAAGTGATCATTAAGTGTCCTTATAGTGGTACTTCATAAAATGTATGGTTCAACTATCTTCCCTTTTTTTGCTTTGGCTGTGTATAGCCATGGGCTATATTTGCCTAATATTTATCATTTTTGCCTAATTTTCATGCCAGCTTACATGAAAAAAAGACCTAAAAAACTATTTAAATTTTATCTTCAATACTATCTATGAAAATAGGGGTTTGATGAACTGGCTTAACTAAAATACATACATACATACTTACTTACTTAAATTTCATTTATTTTCCCAGCTTGTCGCTTATGTCACATTAATCTGCATCATAACAATTAAAAATGAAAACAACTAAGTCCTATAATCAGGATGTTAATTCTGTAGAAGATTTTTTATATTTCAGTGTTTGTAAACTTTTTTTTTTATTGTTGATTTATTTTGAGATAGAATGAGTGGGGGAAGGGCAGAGGGAGAGAGAGAATCTCAGGCTGGGTCTGTGCTTTGACTATAATAATTAAAGCCCTGTGCCGGGCTTGATCTAATGAACCAAGAGATTATGAGCTGAGCCAAAATCAAGAGTCAGAGGCCCAACCCATTGAGCAACCAGGTGCCCCACCAGTCCTAGTGTTTTTAAAGTAAAAATGCAACTAGAGTTACAACACAGAGAATGGGAAGAAATGTTTGCCACAAAGTTGTTTTGTTCCAGTAGACCAACAAACCAATGAAAACCCAAGCAGCCACAGATGCTGATTACCTATGTAAATGTTAGAATCTCTGCACTTAAGAGATAGGATTTGACAATCGTGAATCTTAGGAACCAGACCTACCCTTTCACTGCTCTTCCTTAAGCAGTTTCAAAAGGAGATCCCAACTTTCAGCTCCAGATTTAAAAACAAAAAACAAAACATGTTTCAAAGGGCAGCATTACTTAAAAAAAAAAAAAAAAAAAAAAAGGCGGAGTGGAAAATATACACTAATAACAAGAGACATATAATGAAATTGCTCCCTCAACCATAGCTTTAGCTGAACTTGTTAGATGTTGTAATAAATCCTTTATCTGGAAGGGTCCACCTCTAATTACCTGAAGTAACAACAACATTTACTATAATAATTAAAGCCAATTACCTTTACTTAAGGCTCAAAAACAAGCATTATCTACTGTGCTTACATATTCTAATTTCCATAAATCTAACAATCTCTCACATCACCATAGAGATTACTGGACACATGGTTACCCCCCATACACTTGTAGAAGGAAATTAAATCATGCTGTATCTGTATTTTAGGGGGCTGCCTTCTTCAAAATCACCAGAACTTCTGCTCACAGTGGGCTGGAGTGTCTTACCTCATGAGGCAAATGAGAATAATTGGACCTTCCCTTTTTGTAATCATTCGGCACTTTTTCAGAGGGAAAATACTTAGAATGTGGGGGGGAGAAATAGAGATATTGGTGACAATAGTCTTAATTGGAAAAAAAAATATAAACCTCGGTTTCAGCCTAACAACCTGACCTATTGAGTTGAACCTGCCTATTTGAAGTTATAAAAGATGTTTAGAAATCCTAACTGATTTTCACAAGAATGATGAATGTCTGAAATCCATGTCCAAAAAGTAATTTATGTTGGATGCATGTCTCCATTTGCTAGATGAAAGCTAAATATTAACTTAATACATCTTCAAAAGGGTGTGTGGTTTTTGTTTGTTTGTTTTTTCGTTTTTTTGTTTTTTTGCAAATGGACAGAACAGCATGCATAGCACTACTGGGTTACCCAGGAAGAAAACAATAGAAGTATATTAGGAAAATGTAATGATATCTCCAATGATACTAGAGAAATCTAAGTTATATCACACATTTGTTTGAATGTAGATGTGTGATGGTCATGTTTTTTCCAGGGCAGCAGTGTCAGCCCTACTAAAAGGTAATTTTTATTTTTATTTTTTATTTTTTGCAGATAATGAATTTTGTAATAATTATGTAATGGATAGGTATGGAGGGACATATAAACATTGAGGAGCTTTCCATTAGTTAGAGCTAGGGCCTTTTAGGTAAGAACACAGTGATGCTGATCCTGACTGTTCAGTTCTGGAAGGAACCTCAGGAATCATTTAATCCATACAGCTTCTTGTAAAGATGAGAACACAGAAGTCTGGAGAGGTTTGGTGAATTGCCTGACGTCTCATGACTGAAATGTGAGCCAGGGCTTGAGCCTAGATCTCTGACAAAAGATCTCCATTTTCGAGCTCAGGGTTCCTGTTGCACTTTGATTTCAATCTGGTTGACAGAACCAGAAAACACAATGTAGCCAACATGCTCATGACTATGCCGGAGGAGCAAGAAGCCTTTTTACTGCCTGGTTGAATCCTAAGAGAAAAACTCTGATGGACTTTCCCAGGATGTGCTTAGGAAAAGATAGTTGTTGTCACCGGTCAGAAGAAAAACTATTGAGGTGCTTTGGTTTAATTGATCTGTCCATCACGAGTGATAAAATATGGGAAAGATGCTTATGTGCTGATGGGTCACTCAGAAAGAAAGGGCTTTCCTAATAAGCAGCCCTCCCCTTTTTTTTAGGATGCAGATTTAACGTCACTCCTCTGCTAGTCTTTCAGGCTTTCAAGATCCAGTTGGTTCAATGAAATAGTTTGACCTAGAACATCAAATTAGAAATTTATAATGTGACTCTCATTTTCTAAAAATGTGCATGTTTGTTAGTGTTACATATTCAGGAATTTCTAGCTCATTTACTGGATAGTGACTCTTCAAGATGAGTAAGTTTGAGCATAGGAAAATAAGATGCATTTTTGAGTTGTGAAATCTTTTTCATTGCATACCTGTGTTTAAGGAAATTTCTGAAAGTATCTTCCTTTTGGTATCTGACTCCACACTACCCATCCATGAGTGTGTCCATCCATATAAGTTGTTGGAAGATTTTTTTTTTCTGCCTTAGGAATGAAAGCTGTATCGTTAATTGTTTTCTTTCCCATATGAAATTGTACATATGGTGATTACTCAGTAAGAATACAAAGAGGATTTCAGATAAGTCTCACATTCTATATGGTTTGAAACTTGCACTCCCACATTGAGACCTGATGTGACAAATACCCTTTGGAAGATGGAAGCTATCAGCCAAATGCCCTGGAGGATAATAGAACTCTGGAAGTGAAGGGTAGTGTGTATATGAGATGATGGATCTGTGACCTACAAGGCAGACTATAAATTCTGGCCATGAATACTGGATTAAGAACAGTTCTCCTTCCCTAATGAGCTTGGTGCCCTCTTATGAAATGGCCGGTCCTGCCGCCCATTAAGGAGCATTAGGCCCCTGAAAATGTAGCTCACATGGTAGAAGCAGCTCACCCATGGGGCTGATGGGTCTCCTGAGAAAAGATAGAAGGACACATTTGAACTAAAATCTCAAAGAACATTGAAGAAAGGGAAGAGGTAGGTAATTGGGGACGGTGGGATGAGGCACAGGGAAGGAATCAGGACTCCCTAAAGGATTGCTGTATATCACTTGAAACATCATGAACTGAGTTGATAGTTGTATTTGATTATTTTCAATAGAAAAGGAGTCTAACTCCTGGATTGTGTTAATATTCTAGATGTATGTTTACCTTTCAATCAGCTTTTATTTGATCTTACATAGAAAAGTTTGTAAAAACAAATTCAAAAGAACTCTTTAAAAAATAACTTTAAAGTTTTCTTTGGAGGGGTAATTTAAACCTCCTCAATGAGCACCTCTTATATACAATTCAAATTCTAAAAAATTTGCAAATTAATATTTATAATGTACCTGCAAGAAACATAACTGTATTAATAATTAAAATTAGCCCATCTGCCTCCTACTCACTCAATGAAAATTAGTGTCCCCAAAACCTCTACCCTGTGCCTCTCCCCCAATTTTTGTCTGTTTTCACATGATCTTTGTGTTGATTATTCCAGAGCTGAAGAATTGCTTTATGGATGTGATACCATAGCTTATTATGTTTCACTCTATACATGTAATACATGAAATAATTTACTTCATATCTTCCTAAATGCTAGCTTCTTTAGTTTCAATTTTTTTTATAACTTAAGATTGAATCATTACTTTACACTTAATTTTACTAAGCATTAATATTAAGGAGTTTTATTTATGCTGATACATGTAGCTCTTCATTTTCACTTCCTGAAAAGAATTTTGTGTGGAGATGTCCTAGTGTGTTGTTTACCTATTCTCCTATGATGAACAACTAGTTTGTTCCCAGTATTTTTTGTTTTGCTTTGGGTATGTGTCTGTTGGAAACCTGCAACTATAAATTTTCTTACATATATTTCTAGGGACACGTTTCAAGACTTTTTCTAGCACACACACCCAGAGGTAGAACTTCTGGAGTATAGAGTATGTGCACCTTCACCTTTAGGAGACAATGCCAAATTGTTTTCCCAAAACACTGGGAAACTTCTATATTGCCCAGAAGTACAAAAGAAATCCTATTCTAGGGCACCATGTGTGTCTCAGTCAGTTGAGGCTCTCTTGATTCTGGCTCCAGTCATGATCCCAGAGTCACGTGATTGACCCCTGCATCAGGCTCCACACTGAGTGCGAAACCTGCTTAAGATGTTTTCTCTCCCTCTGACACTCTCCCCTGCTCATACACACACTCTTACTCTCTAGAATAAAAGAAAACAATTCTATTCTCAGCCCTTGCCTGCAGTCTGTGTTGAATTTTTCCTTTTTTTTTTTGACCAAGTAATAAATGTACAATTGTTATCTTGATTTATGAATTCATTATTTTTGATACTAAAGAGTTTAAGGAACTTTTCCTGGATTTTTTAAAATGTTTATTTTTGAAAGAGAGAGCATGAGCAGGGAAGGGACACAGAGAGAGGGACACAGGCTCCAGGCTCTGAGCCATCGGCACAGAGCCCAAAGTGGGGCTCAAACTCGTGAACCATGAGACCATGACTTGATCTGAACTCAGATGCTTAACCAACTGAGCCACCCAGGTTCCCCAGAACTTTTCCTTTATTTACTCATCATTTGTGTTTGTTATTCTGTAAATTCCTATTCACGTAGTCATTGACTAATTTTTTGCTTCAGTTTTTCACTCCCTTGTAATAGAGTTCTACATTTGCATCCTTGTTAGGTGTAAACAGCCTCTTGACGGAAAGGGCTGAGTTTTCCTTCCTCTTGACTGTGGGCTTGGCCATTTCACTGATTTTTGCCAATGAGTGAAATAAGACATGAGAGAAAATAATGTAAACAATGGCTTGAAATGCGCTTCTGTGTGAGGGTTGTCCCACCTTGAGCATTCAGCCATACCATGAAAAACAACTATAGGTAGCTGTTATTTAGCACTTTCCAGCTTGGGCCCTAGCATGAGGCACAAAGTACAGAGCTGCCAAGCTGAACACAGACACATTAAAAATAAACACTTTTTCTTGTATACCAATGTGCGACTGATAGATATTTGATATTTTTTATTGGATTTGATACATTTTCCTTAGGGATTTGTAGGAGCGCTTTTTTATTTTTAACTCTGAATTCTAATTCTTTGTGCTTCTAATTGTTGGATTTTACTCCATTTGTCTTACATATAGAAATACTTAATATGTTGTAATTTATTGATCTTTCCTTTTTTGTTAGTTGTGTGGGGGGGGGGCGGTAAGAAATCCTTCCCTACTCCAAGTTCATGGAGACACTGTCTTCTATTTTATTCTAGAAGTTTTATGCTTTTCCTCTTATACGCATGCTTTATTTTACCTAGTAATAAATTTTATGCATGCTGTGGGGTAGGTACTCAATTTTTTCCTCCTTATTCAGATAATCAGTTGTTCCAACATCATTTGTTGAAGAGATGGTCGCTTCCTTACCTATCTGTAATGACATTCTAAATATGTCCAGTTTCTATGAATGTGTACTCTATCTGACTATCCTCATAAAAATAGGCTGTCTTGGGACTTAGACATTTATAATAAGTTTTGTTATCAAATAGGACAAATCATTCCACCTTATTCTTCATCATGAGTATTATTTTGTTTATTTTTAGCCATTTTCTTTCTAATATAAATTGTGCTTCTAATTCATACATAATTTTCTACCATTCTCCTTGGACTGAGGTATCACTGTGGTTTATAGTCCGCTAGAATACAAATCTGTAAATAGTGAAATTAAACAAATGGGGATATTTCTCATTCAAGAAGACTATGCTTTATAAGGCTGTTATAAGATAGATCTTTCTACTATGTTATAAAGGTCATCTAGAGAGAGAATATGGTCTCTCTCCATTACTTAATTACCCAATTCAAAATAATTGATTTATATTTTTGCCTGTCTTTTTTTCTTGATCCACTTCTTTGTTGCAGATACCCTGTTAGGATTTGAAGACTCTTAACAAAGAAAACAAGTTACATTACCTTAAGGAGCTCACAGTCTACTAGTTGCTGATGAACTGATACATGATATTACAGTGAAAGGCCCTGAAAGAGATTGAGATTGATATTGTTGTGTTTACCTTTTTGCTGTAGCCAGGCAGTTATCAGATATTTGCCTTGATCATTTGCTAAACACAGTCATAACTTCCAGCCCTAACAATGAGTGATGGTCTGATGCTATAATGTTATTGGAAAACAATGAGAATATCTGTTAATGGGAGTGTAGGCAAATAACACTGTTGTCCAGAAAATAGTCTAATCATCTCTTTTTGACTTTGAAAGCTTAAGAAATATAAACATAGAGACTGAAGGCACTAAGGCAACTGCTTTTAGTATTAAAAAAAAATCCAAAGAGAAAAGATCCCAGGTCACTAGGAAAGGTCAAGCAATGGGCAAATATTTGGGGCTGTGACACCACATAAATATACCCAGACCTCAATTCTGAATCACATAACTAGTGCTGCATTAGTTGTCTTGTGAATAGAGACTGAATTCTTTTGGATAAGTACTGAAGCAGTCACATTGGGACAGGAGCAGGAATAGATAAACCAAGGTGACCTTGCTATACGTGGCACTGATCAAATGTTGTAATTGTCAATAAAGATCCCTCTTATAGTCACAACTAATCATTAGACAATGCATGAGATTATATCTCCCCTGTAGATCTTTGGTTATAGCTTGCCCAAGTCAGCTGATTCAGCCATTTGTAATCCCTAACACCTGTACAGCAGTAGAAACCATGTATCGATCTCCTAGATACTACATGAACTAAGCACTTAGATGTATCATGAAGAAAGCAACTAATACTCCCTGCAAAGAGTCAGAGAAAGATTTATGGAAAAGGTAAATCATGAGCTAAACATTGAAGATAGAGTAGGGATTTTGAGGTGGTTGAGAGGAAAAGATTCTTGGCAGCCTATGAAAAGCACAATTGCAGAAGTGAATAAATATGGAGCAAAAACATTTTAGTAAGGATAGTGAACTATGAAGATGACTAAGTAAACAAAAGCCAAATTATGAAGTTCCTTGTATGTTATATGTGATAGGGTAAGCAACTGGAGAATTTTGGACATGGATGCGACTGTTTATAAGCTACATTTAAAGAAGTCTACTCTGCTAATGGTCTGGAGAATAGAGAAGAATGAGGGATAGTATGGTAGGCAGAATAATGGCCACCCAAAGGTGTCTACCTCCTAATCCTCTGAATCTTTGATTAGGTGTACCTTACATGGCAACAGGGACTTTGCAGATGTTGTTAAGGACATTGAGGTAGGCAAATTATGCTGGAACATCCAGGCCAACAGAAGAGGAAGTCACAGTTATACAATTTGAGAATTCAATCTACTGTTTCTGTATTTTAAGATGGAGCCAGGGAGCCATGAGGCAAAGAATGCACGTGGCCTTTAGATACAGGAAAGGGCAGGGAAATAGATTCTCCCCTAGCATCTCCAGAAAAGAAACAGCCCTGCTGACACCTTGATTTTAGCCCTGTAGACCCATGTTGGACTTTTAAACTAGAGTATAAGAAAATAAATTTGTGTTGTTTTTTTAAGCACTTAGTTTGTGGTAATTTGTTATAGCAGCCATAGACAGCTAATGCTCATGGTGAAATGGCTGGCAGAGAGATGAATGAGGAAGCAACTACAATCCATATCAAAGAACATATTTCATGGAGAGTGGCCATTCATTTTGACAAATGTAAGGTTTCCCTAGAAAGAGTAAATACAGGCAGAATTTGTCCTAATGATTAAATTTTTCAGAGGGACGTGAAACATAATTTGCTTTGAACAAAGATGAATTACCCATTTGTGGTCGATATCTTTCAATGAAGAGCAATGCTCCTTTATGATCTAGAATGAATGGGGCAGTGGGAAAAAATGACAAGCTGTCTACACTTGAGCCCTAGAAGGAAATTCTTTTTAATCAAATTAGTGGGCAATTTACCTGATCTTTTAAGAATATATTTCTTTTAATTAGCTATGAAGCAGTGACATGTCATTATTAGTTAATAATCAGTCCCTAAAGGATAATGTTTCTCATAGCTTGACTTTAAGGGAGCTCCTGTATATCTTCTTGTGTCAGGGACCTTGGGTTGTGGACCCCAATTTAGTTCTTCTAATGACTATTTTATTGATTGAATTTGCAAATTGTAGGGAAAGGAATGTAAAGTTTAATACTAAATAGTAGGTATGTGACTTTGCTTGGGTAGCTGTATCTTCACAGGCTCTTTCCTCATATGTAAAGGATGGTGGCCACTATCTTGTGTATTTATTATGACATTTAAAGAAAAAAGTTAAAGTAGTGAGTGTGATATCTAGCACATGTAGTAAAAATTCATTAAAATGTAATTATTACCATTATAATATTTATTACTTACAAACACATGGTGGGGGAGGTGCTCCAAAGTGGATGGGAGATATGAGAAACATATATCACATTCTGAGTATTGTGTTATAGATATGTGTAATGTGATCTCTCTTTCCTGCTAATCGTTATACTCCTATATAGCAGACCAAGACTATGTGGCACCCGGCAGTTTGCTAGATAGTCCAGAAAGATAAAGCCTACGTTTTTGTATATATTGGTAAAAAGGGTGAGGTAGGGTAAGAAAGAGTTTCAACAGGGCCCATAATTTAATTGTAGCTTGAAATAAAGTAACGACTTCAGAAACTGAAGAGAATGTTCAAGATAAAGAGAACAGGAAGAGGAAGAACAGTAATATTTTTAAATATGGGGATAGAGTTTAGTTTGACTAAAGATGTAGAATGTTCTTATGAGGGGAATGGAGAGCTCATCAAATTTACAAATTTCAGAAAGTACTGAATCTTTTTTAAAAGGCTTATTTATCTTATAACTGAACGTTTGTATCTTTTGCCCAACTTAACCTGATTTGCTCATCTGCCACCCCATTTCTGGTATCCACCCATCTGTTATCTTTACCTAAATGTTCATATTTTTTAGATTCCACATATAAGTGCAGCAGTATGGCGTTTCCTTCTCTGTTGGACTCAGCATAATGCCCTCAAGTTCTACTCCTGTTATTGCGAATGGCAGGATTTTCTTCTTTCTTGTGGTTAAATAATATTACTATATGTGTGTGGGGGGGAGGAGGTCTGTGTGTGTCTCACATTTTCTTTATACATTCATCTATTGATGGACACTTAAGTGTTTACATGTCCTTGCTATTGTAAATAATGCTGCAATAAACATGGATGTGAAGATAGCTTTTTGAGATAGTGATTTCATATTTTTGGATAAGTACTCTGTAGATAGTTCATTTTTTGAATAAACACTCTAGGAATTGCAATTATATAAATTGCTAGATTATATTATATGGTTTTGAGGAACTTTCATACTATTTTCCATCATGGCCATGTCAATTTATTGCTTATTCCCACAAGCAGTGTTCTGGGGTTTCCTTTACTCCACATCCTAGCTAACACTTGCTATGTCTTGTTTTTTTTTTTTGTTTGTTTGTTTTTTATCATAATCCTAGTTGTGAGGTGGTATCTCATTTTAGTTTTTATTTGTATTTCCCTTATTAATGATATTGACCACCTTTTATGTATCTACTGGCCATGTATATATCTTCTTTGGAAAAAAAAATATATCTGTTCAGTTCCTCTGCTCAATTTTTAATCAGATTTTTTTCTGTTGAGTTGTATGGGTTGAGATGACACTGAATTTTACACTGAGGTATGCACATCACTTAATGGTTAATGAGAAGTCCTTAATTAGATTGGAACTCTAATACTATGACCTTGGTAGCCATGTGCAGGTAGGATGGAAAGTAGGATGTCTGAGGTCAGATAAGCAGGAAAAAGATAACTGATCATGAAGTAATGCCAGTATGAACTAGGGGACAAATGTAAGGGACTAAATCTAGAAACATGAAAATGTAAAAAAGACAAAGGAGTCTATTAATAAATGACTTGAAAAATACATGTAGCTACTATAATAGGAAGAAACACTAATCATCCATTAAAAATAGCAGGAGAATTCCATCTGAATTTACTGACGTGTAAAGAAATTCATCATTTACTATTAAGAAAAGTAAGATGCAAAATAATATATATCCTATGGTATCATTAGTATCAGGACAATTATACAAACATTCTAATAAAGATTTCTTATTAGAATGGAGATAAGGAGAGGGCTATTTTTAACTTTATAATAATGTAGTACTTCAATGTTTACAACAAACATACATTATTTTAACCATAAGATTTCTTTTTTTTTTTTTTTTTAACGTTTATTTATTTTTGGGACAGAGAGAGACAGAGCATGAACGGGGGAGGGGCAGACAGAGAGGGAGACACAGAATCCGAAACAGGCTCCAGGCTCTGAGCCATCAGCCCAGAGCCCGACGCGGGGCTCGAACTCACGGACCGCGAGATCGTGACCTGGCTGAAGTCGGACGCTTAACCGACTGCGCCACCCAGGCGCCCCAACCATAAGATTTCAATGTAAAACAATAATGAGGTTTGTAAATTAGACTATCAATAAGATTATAAATTTCCAACTCCCCTAGAAGGCAAAGCAATTTGCACATAGCAGGATCTCAATACTTACTTGTTTGACTGAATGAAAGACTAAAATAAGAAACCATATCCTACAGAATTCTGAGATAATGGATCAAATTTTTAAATTACTCTGGATCATGGGACCCAAGAATTGATCTTCTGATGACAATTCTTTATAAATTATCAAAACAGATGGTAGTCAATACCTCAGCTTTTTTCACCTGCAAATGGGAATTACTCTTCCATTCAATTAAAGAGATGTTTAGGGAAAAATACGATTTGTTTGAGGACTATATGATAGTGAAGTTGACCTGTTCTAAAGTTGTCATCTATAAATATTTAAATCATAAGATTTGAGAACTGGTGTTCTGTTACTCAGTTTTCTACTTCATAGTGGGACTTAACTCCTATAAACCAAGAGCTGCTATAGTAAAAGTGCTGTCAGAAGCACAGGACCCAGGCACAGACTTGTTAGACTGCAGTAAACCCACCTCCCTCATGGGTACTAATGCAGAAATTCTGCAACTCGGGTGTCTTTTTGTTTTTCACACATCCATGTTTTAACAGCAGTAGGATTAGAATTATTCTTCCAGTAAATTTTACTTTATTGAATATCAATCGCTCTGGGACTACAGTCATAATAAATTATATATAATAATTATAGATGGAATTTTTATGGTTTCTATTTTCTTATGGATCTGTGAGCGTGAGCATAGACATCCTCTACCTCCACATAAATTAAGTTTACCACACACTCCTGGCACGAAAGCTGTAGTAACATACATCATGCATGTTGCCAAGAGTACCTTGAATATGTTCTTGAAAATTAATCTTCTGACCATTGCCCGTCACATTTACTAAAAAGCCATCCATTTTTGTCAAGATGCAGAATGATAGCTGTTCACAAACCTTGTCAGTCAACCTTCTTAAAATGTCTGGAGGGCAGTCCTACTGCACCCAAAGCAAGTTTAAAAACCTTAAGGAGAACACCAGAATGTATCTATCAAAGAAATGTAAAAGAAAACTATTTTGCCCTCAAGAAAAAGAAAATCCATGAAAAAAACCAGAAGCAGACAGCTAAATTAAATGTAGTGTTTTCTCCATCTGTCCCCTACAGGAGAAATTGAAATGGCCTCTTTCAGAAAGCAGCTTACTTTCTTATCGTCTGTAATACATACAAGCACTTGTGAGTTACTTGCAGTCCATTCTTTTTGTCAGTAAGCACAAAAGGAGTATCTAGGAAGAAAGGACTCTGTACTCTTGAAGTTTGCAGTCAAGCAGAGCATGAGAGCCACTGAAACATGTTAAAAAGGCAGGATTAGCTCTGAGAACCTCTCTAAAAAATCAAGAGGAAAGACCACCTCCTCCTCCTCATCATCATCATCATCATCATCACTGTTGACATTACTATTATCTCTTCTTCTCTTTCCCACCCCCGTTATTTTTGCTGTCTTCTTTATCACCATCATCTTTATCATGACTCATACTCTCCTCTTCCTCTTCTTTGTCATCATTGCCACCACTACCATGACAATAATCACTGTATTCAGAGCTTTAAAACATAACTCCTAAAATCTCAGGAGCACAGAGCTGGACACGGGACTCAAACACATAAACTTGGAGATCATGACCTGAGTTCAAGTTGGATGCTTAGCCAACTAAGCTACCCAGGTGCCCCTGAAATAGGAGGATCCAAGATGGCGGAACAGCATGGAAGTTTTTTTGCATCTCGCATCCATGAAATACAGCCAGATCAACAATAAACCATCCTACACACATATAAAAATAATTTGAGGATTAACACAACAATTTGCACAACCTGAACCACAGAACTTGGCATGTATGTGGCACGGATAGGTAAATTGGGGGAGAGAGAAGCCACAGAAGGCAGGGAGCTATTTTTCTTGTGGAAAGAGGACAGAGACAGGTGGAGAGAATGGGAAAAGCACTCCCCCCAAAAGCAGCTGGAGAGAAAGTGGAAAAGTGGAAACAGCCACAGGGACTGAACTAAAAAGGGAGAAAGGAGAAGAGAGAGGGTTTAAATTCCATTAAGACTCCATAAACAGGGGGAACTCAGAGTCTGAAACTCCACAGCTCGATAACTGGTGTTGCTCTGGTGAGCATTGCGAATCCCCAGGAGCAGAGTAAGGTCTGGGGATCCTTGGGCCACACAGGGAGAGGCATTCCCCTGCTGGAAGGACATTTGATAGAGGCTGCATGGCCCCCCAACAGGCAAAGTCCTTAGTCGACCCTGGAGAACAACTACATTCACTGGTGCTGGAACAAGAACGTTAAGGGTGAAGCCTGGTGCCAGATGTGTGTTGTGATTTTCCATAATCCCTGAAACACTGCTGCTACATGATCACATGAATATTTTCTGGGGTAGGATGGCATCCAGTCACAGTCTCTGGGCATTAGCAGTGGCACAGTTCTGTGAATGTTCCTGGGTGTGGCCAGCACCTTGCCATTGCTCAGTGAGACCCTCCCCCAGAGGGTCTGAGCTGGTGAAAGCCAGTCCCTCAGAAGTGAGGGGTCAAGAAATACAGTTGCATCTGAAATCAAACTCAGAAGGGAGGTGCTGCCTGGCAAACTAATGGCTTGGTCACAGTGTAAAGGTAGCAGACAGAAGCCAGAGACAAAGGATGGGTAAGTGATTGCTGATTGGGGAGAACAGCATTCCTATACTAGAGACTAGGTAGCTGGGTGACAGCATTGTCACCCCTCCGAGCATGTAGATACACACCTACAAGCACCACAACACTCCACCCCAGTAAGCTAAGCAGCACCATCTGGTGGACAACAAAGCCATTACACTAAGCCCTGCCCAACTGGGCCAACCTCACTCTTTAGGAACACCATAAGTCTCTCCACCTGCTTAGTTTAGAGACTATAAGTGCTTCATAGTTTGACTTCTAGGGAAAAACGATGTAATTTCAATTGTATTTCAGTCTGTTCACTGATTCATCTATTTAATTTTCTTTTTTTTTCTTTTTCATTTCTTTTTCTTGAATCCAGAAAGAGAAAAAATATTTTTATTTTCAATTTTTATTAAAAATATTTTTCTTTTATTTTTTTCTACTGTATTTTTTACTTTCTGGTAAATTTTTCAAATTCTGTTTTACTTCCATAATTTCATTTTATTCTATTTCATTGTATTCATTTTTTCAAATTTTCAAACGTTTTCCTTTTTTTCCCCCTTTTTTTTCTAATTTATCAAGCTCCTTTCAACAAACCAAAACACAGCTAGGATCTAATATCATTTATTTGATTGTGCGTGTGTGTGTTGTGTTTAATTATT
Organism: Leopardus geoffroyi; assembly: GCF_018350155.1. Classification (NCBI taxonomy): domain Eukaryota; kingdom Metazoa; phylum Chordata; class Mammalia; order Carnivora; family Felidae; genus Leopardus; species Leopardus geoffroyi. The sequence continues at coordinate 64,532,037 of NC_059334.1, forward strand.
TAATTTTAATTTTTTTTTTACTTTATTCATTTTCTTCCTTCGAAATGATGAAACAAAGAAATTCATCCCAAAAGAACGAGCAGGAAGAAACTACAGCCAGCGACTTAACACAGATAAAAGCAAGATGTCTGAATCAGAATTTAGCATCATGATAATAAGAATACTAGCTGGGGTCCAAAATAGATTAGAATCCCTTTCTATGGAGATAAAAAAAAAAAAAAAAAAGTAAAAGCTAGTAAGGATGAAATAAAAAAGGCCATAACTGAGCTGCAGTCTTGAATGGTTGCCAAAGTGGCAAGAATGGATGAGGCAGAGCAGTGAATCAGCGATATAGAGGACAAACTTATGGAGAATAACGAAGCAGAAAAAAAAGAGGGAAACTAAGGCAAAAGAGCATGATTTAAGAATTGGAGAAATTGGGGCGCCTGGGTGGCGCAGTCGGTTGGGCGTCCGACTTCAGCCAGGTCACGATCTCGCGGTCCGGGAGTTCGAGCCCCGCGTCGGGCTCTGGGCTGATGGCTCAGAGCCTGGAGCCTGTTTCCGATTCTGTGTCTCCCTCTCTCTCTGCCCCTCCCCCGTTCATGCTCTGTCTCACTCTGTCCCAAAAATAAATAAACGTTGAAAAAAAAAAAAAATTTAAAAAAAAAAAAAAAAAAAGAATTGGAGAAATTAGTGACTCATTAAAAAGGAACAACATCAGAATCCTAGGGGTCCCAGAAGATGAAGAGAGAGAAAAGGGGGTAGAAGGGTTATGTGAGAAAATCATAGCAGAAAACATTCTTAAACTGGGGGAAAGACAGACATCAAAATCCAGGAAGCTCAGAGGACTCCCTTAAGATTGAACAAAAACTGACCATCAATAAGGCATATCATAGCAAATTCACATAAAATCTCAGTAAGGTAAGGGTATTATTAACCACTTTAAAAATGAAATGATGAACCTGAAGCAGAGATGAGTTCAGTAACTTGTCCAAGTTCACAGGGACAATGAAGTAACAAAACCAGGCCTCTGACAACAAAACATCATTTTCCTGAACTGGTTAAATCCTTTCCAAAGTTTCTAATTGGAATTAGCCCTTCAGAATCAGAAAGACTGCAGGACACTGTATCTTTCTGCATTGTTGACCCAGATAGAGCCATTTGGAAAAAGTTCTCTGTATGTGTGTCTTGCTTCTTCCTTCTGATCTGCTACCCACATCTACAACTTTTATGTAGAACTCAACTCCTGATTCACACCTTGTAGCACATTTCACAGTTGGATTGGTCCTGTCTACCCAGAAACTAGCTGCAACTCAGTGAGCCTTATTTGGGAGTTTCTAACCTAACCTGCTTTCTTTATGCAATAAGAGTCCTGGGGTCATAGCTCTGCTCTGCTGTGAAATCTGTGACTTAAGGAATATATCCTTTGTTAAAGCTTTAAATTATCTATCTGCAGTTGATGTGCATGAGGTGACTGGCCTAGTGTAATCATTTTAAATTTATTTTCATAGTTAAGATTCTTTCTTTTTAAAGTTGATTTATTTATTTATTTTGAGAGAGAGTTCATGAGCAGGGAAGGGGCATAGAATGAGGAGAGGGAGAATCCCAAGCAGGCTCCATGCTGTCTGCTCAGAGGCTGGTGTGAGGCTTGCTCTCATGAACCATGAGATCATTACCTGAGCTGAAACCAAGAGTCAGACACTTAACCCACTGAGCCACACAAGCATGCGACCAGAGTTAAGATTCAGTATGCTACTTAATATAATTAAGATTTTACACTTAAAATTTAAGCCAAACATAAACTTACTTAGTTTATATCACAGGTAAATTAGTTCTTCAAAGAAACTTTCAAGTTCCCCTACCCCATAATTATAGTAGAACTAAAATGGAAAAACACTACCCATAGTATCATCTCTCCCAAAAGCAACAATTGCTAAGATTTTATAAAATTTCTTTCCCACTTTTTTTCTTCTCTGGATAGATTTTTAGATGGTAATGAATATGCTATGTATATATAACTTTGTATCTTCATTCACTTGGTGAAAAGTGTTCACAATCACTGTGGTTTTAAAATCTCTGTAGCAACACAAATTACTGGCAGCATAATAATTGGATGTGAATTGATGTACTGCATTTTACAGAAGTGATCCTAAACTACAGATACTTAGGCCATTTCTAATTTTTCATTGAAGTAATACAGTGAACATCTCAACATGTAGATGATTCTGGAAATACATCATAATCAAAAGTCTAGGAAATACACTAAGAATCACCAAAGTACATTCGCATTTTGTCACACATTTTAAGTAACTCACTTGTCAAGAAGGTTGTCGACTCTTGAAAAATATGACAACACGACGCAAGACCACAGAGCTAATCAATGGCAGAACCCAGCACTCAAACATGGGCTTTTTCTGATCCAAGTCATGCTGATGATACTCTTCCTCTTTCTGTTCTCCCTGAGGAACCCCCTTCCCTTCACTGGGCCCCTGGAAACCAACAGTACTAAAAACCAGTGATTCCAGGTCCTAGCCTCCTCCAGAGTTCCACCGCCACGTTTTTTACTGGCTGGAATGTGTGTGTGTGTGTGTGTATGTGTGTGTGTGTGTGTGTGTGTGTAAATTTTTTTTCTGTAGATATTCCTGTGGAATTTCAAATGGAATTCTTCTGCAACTAAACTTTCTTTCATCTATTTCTCCTCAGGTTTCCTCTCCATCATTATTGCAGCTCCAAATCTCTCCTTCCACCTTTCTGACAATAAATCATAGTGTAAGCCCAGCAAATTAATTTACTGAATATTTGTTTAAAAAATATGGTCTTCCTTCTCTATTCTCACTGCCAAAGTTCACACCACCATTGTTTCTAGTTTGGATGACTGAGACAACCTCCACTTACTATTCTGGCCTTCCCACCCCCCCCCCCTTAAATCTACTCTTTACACTATATCCAACAATCTATCTCTAAAACCATAATATCCTTTTCAGACAAAAACCATCAATAATCATTACTGTACTCCTAATCCCTATACATAAGCCCATCTCTTCATGATCCATTACCAAACCAACACCCCAACTTGATCTCTTTTCTTCCCATTTTATCAATCATGTTGAATTACTAATGGAGATGCCCAAATTTTCTGAACGTTTAAGCATTTAGGCATCCCCCCCACCCCGGCCCACCAGACTTTTAACTAGTGCTGTTGTCTTTTTCTCCTTTAGTGAAACTTCTATTCCTCTTCTAATAGCGGCAATCCATTACCCTTGAAATTTTGAACTGTCCCATGCAGAGGTGTTAACGACTCGTATATGCTCATGTTAGTTTATGCATCAGTGTATTAAACCAGGAATTCTACCCTTTCAACTCTCAATTAGCTCCTGCATCTCTACCTCTTTATTCTCCTTTCTTCAGTAACAGGGCATATTTCATTGATCCATAGGACCAAAGCAGGAGGCATTTTTCCCAGCACCTGGAAGTTAGTAACTATATTTCGTGCTTTTCTATGCTGCCACATTGTCTATACTACAAAGTTTACTTTAACTGTCCCAAAACAGTCCTTCATGAAGGGGATTCCCTGGTTTATGGCAGAAATTGTGTGACCCACAAGTATATGTTATATAGATACACAGTCGGAGGGAACTAGGCATAATTCAGAACCCAGAAAGTTAAAGTGAAATGATGCCAATAAGTAACTCAAATTTTATTCTTAGATTTCCTTGTTTTTAAAGGACTCAAGCCTTAGACTAGCCCTAATAATTAAGGTATTTCTCATATGAGCACTTGGCATGATTTGAGCTATAAAGCAAATGAGTACAGACTCCAATGCCTGTTAAATCATCAAGCCAGCAGCTTTATGTATGTTTTTATAACTTTTATTTAATCATTTCTCTCTGAAGACTGTGTCAAATATATTGTGTGGGGTTGTTCCTTTTATGTGAAGTTGCATTATACTCCATATATACAAAAGAAATTTGTAAGCAGCACCTAATTTAAAATATGGAGACTTGAAGGAATTTGTAGATAATTTAATATTTTAAAAAATATATTGATGTCTAGTTTGTAGGTTTTGATATATCCACTTAAAAACTAGAAGGAGAAAATGAGTGTGGATTAATGTTACATTTACAGTTTCTTAATGAATTCTAGATGAAATCCAGGATATAGCTAATAACTCAATCTGTAACAGCAATATTGGGGTCTAAAAAGAACAAAACTATTGGGGATGTTTTTTTTTTTTTTTTTAATATCACTTCAACGTTAAGAGAATTCTAGAAGTTGCTTATCTAGTATTTAACTTTCAAGTCCAACTTTGGATGAGAAAACAATGAGATAATGTACCAATGAGGATACCGTATTCTTGCGTGTTTGTATTTGCGAAAAATATGCAAATTTTTTTTTTTTTTTTGCTATAGGAAAATAATATTGAAAGGTAGAATGAATACAGTGAATATTCAAGCCATAATTAAAATTTTCAGCTGTAGTGGTGCACCTGGGTGGTTCATTTGGTAGAGCTTTCAACTCTTTTTTTTTTTTTTTCAACGTTTATTTATTTTTGGGACAGAGAGAGACAGAGCATGAACGGGGGAGGGGTAGAGAGAGAGGGAGACACAGAATCGGAAACAGGCTCCAGGCTCCGAGCCATCAGCCCAGAGCCTGACGCGGGGCTGGAACTCACGGACCATGACATCATGACCTGGCTGAAGTCGGACGCTTAACCGACTGCGCCACCCAGGCGCCCCAGAGCTTTCAACTTTTGATTTCAGTTTAGGTCATGATCTTGGATCCTGGTAGTGAGTGCCATGTCAGGCTCAGTGCTAAGGCTGGAGTCTGCCTGAGAGTCTCCCTGTCTTTCCCTCTGCCCTCTCACCTGTGCGTGCACACGCTCGCACACGCGCTCTCTCTCTCAAACAAAATTCAGTTGATTTATTAATTTTCTTTTTTCATAAGATAAAACCCAACACTGCATTTTTGGGTGAAATATCTACATATATTCATTATTGATCTTGAAAATTAATACAAATTGTTTAGAAAAAATAAATACATAACAAAAGTTATTAAGATGCTCATATCCAACAATCTTGCAATTTTTCTTCCATGGAAATAATTGATTTCCATTGAACTAAGGTATATATTAACTGTAGTATTACTGAGGTAGCACCTAAAGAAAACTTGTAATCTAACTTTCAATATATTGGGATTCATCAACATTAAAATTCTAGTATGAAAGTGGGGCACCTGGGTGGCTCAGTCGGTTAAGCGTCTGACTTTGGTTGAGGTCATGAGCTTGTGGTTCATGAGTTTGAACCCTCTGTAGGGCTCTGTGCTGACAGTTCAGAGCCTGGAGCTTGCTTCAGATCCTGTGTCTCCCTTTCTCTCTGTGCCCCTCCCACTTTTGCTCTGTCTCTTAAAAATGAGTGTTAAAATTTTTTAAATAAAAGGTTAAAAAATGAATAAATAAAATTGTAGCATGAAAGATTCCTGAAGCACAAGATATATTGTAGTATTGCTGGAATGAAAATACATTTATATACAAAAAATGAAAATAAAGTTCAGTTTTACAATTGTGGGTTTGAGTTATTTAAAACTTTCATAATTATATATTTATTAAAACACATCCAATGTAGCCATTTTTAAAATATGTAAATATATTTCTTACTTTAGAATACAATACAGAAAAATTGTGATAGTGCAGAGTTACTGAATATTCAGGACCCAGTTTCCTCTACTAACATCTACTACTATGGTACCTTTGTCACAACTAAGAAACCAACATCATTATCTTCTTATTAACTAAACTCTATATTCAAATTACATTAGTTTTACATTAATATCCATTTTCTGTTCCATGATCCATCCAGGATACCATTTCATATTTTATCATTTCCTTAGCCTCCTCTGGGCTTTATTAGCTTTTCAGAGCTTCCATAGTTTTGATGACACTGATAGTTTTGAAAGCAGTGGTCAGGTATTTTGTAGAATGCTCATCTTGTATATTCTCTTCCCTGACCCTAGAATCAGCCATTTTTTTCAAAGGAGCTCTGGTTATTTATATTGGAAAACTATAATAGAAACAATTGGGGACTGGGCCCTGGGTGTAGCCACTTTTTAATTTTTTTTTTTTTCAACGTTTATTTATTTTTGGGACAGAGAGAGACACAGCATGAACGGGGGAGGGGCAGAGAGAGAGGGAGACACAGAATCGGAAACAGGCTCCAGGCTCTGAGCCATCAGCCCAGAGCCTGACGCGGGGCTCAAACTCACGGACCGCGAGATCGTGACCTGGCTGAAGTCGGACGCTTAACCGACTGCGCCACCCAGGCGCCCCTATAGCCACTTTTTAAACAAATGATTTGTTCAAGGGCTAGCACTCAGCCAATGACATGATAAGAATCATAACTTTGGTGCCCTGAACCTCCACTCTCTAATATTGTGTCAATATGGCCACCTTGTCTTCATACATGTGGTCAGATAATTGATCTATAAATACATGGATTTATACCCTCTGGAGAGTTTTCACATCAATCTACTTGACCACTTTTAAATTATGCCTTAAATCATATGTAATGACAGAAATGAGTTTTGGTCATTTTATATGTCTTTCTCAGCTCTATAGTTGCACAATTACCTTACTACTAACTCTTAAAGAACAAGTAGTTCTTTCTCCTTTAAATTTCCACGGCCATCAAATTGCAATGTTCCCATTCTTGTGCATGAATAATCCATGAATGAACTTCACATACAGTCTGACTCCTGACCCTCTCTATATTCCATGCTCATTCTGGAAGAAATGCTTAACCAATATTCTCCACTATTAATTTGATAGTCTCACCTTTGCATAGAAAATATTCTGGCCAATTTTAACATTTCAAGTAGAAGGAGTTGGCTCTGATTTTATGCTTGGTTTAAAGACCAGGGAGAGTACTTTGATAATAGACCTGGTTAAAACTTGTGTTTTATTTTTCTTTATTTTACTCAGAAAGTATTTCTGTTTGGTCTTAGAGAATGTTAAACCTCACTCCCCAAAACAAACAACAACAAAAAACTTGATTGTTTTCCATTTTAATTGATTTTCAAAAGTTGGGATAAAATGCTCTCAACTCTTTGCAATACTGAAGTGTTTCTACTAGTTGCTTTTCTTAGACCAGCTCATCACTTCCTATCAAAGGTTAAGAAATAATTGTTTGGGCATTGAATAAACTGATAAGGAACACAAGTAAGGAGGAAAGAAACAAGATTGAAATGTCTAAATTCTATGTTATTTCTAAAGGTTAGGAAAGAATGCATATTTTCTTTCTAAATGTCAATTTAATCTGAATGGCAGTGAACCTCGAATAACATTTGAATTTAATGTAGAACTTTTGAAAATGAAGCAATTGCCTAGCTAACTGCCTGTTTTGCTTTTGGGTGAACTTCATGTTTGGCTTTCAGTTGATGGATAGCTGAAGTATCATTTCCATTTTGAAATATAAACATAATAGTTGGCTGTTAGAAGTGGGGAGAGAAGCTTTATTTGTTGACCAGTGATCAATCTGGGATTTTATTTTAGAGTCTCAAAAGGCTGCATAGTGAATGGAGTCATGCAGTTCATTTGAATGGCTGCCTAATTAGAATTAAAAGGGACCAAGCACTGAACATTATTCTAGATACTCAGAACTGGCATTTGGAAATCCTATCCATTGTCTTCAAACACAGTGTTTCTCTCAAGGTGAGTTTTATAGAAGAGGTAAGTATATTGCAGAATTTTGCACAGGCCATTTGTAAGTGGGAAGGCATTAGTAAGCCCGGAAAGACAACTGGCTAGTAGACTTGAACTTTTTGCTAATCCCGGGAATGACTTGAATTGTTTTGTTTCAACTTTTTGATCTTGACCAACCTATCAAGGGACACAGATTCAGTGTATACAGATGGACTCTGGGAAGAGTCAGTGGTCAGAAATGCAGAAAGTCAAAGGAAGGCACTTAAGGTCATAACCGTAAAAAGTTGAGTCCAAAGAGATAGTATCCCAGATATTGATGGAAGATGATGGAAGGCAGGATATGGTAGTACCTTCTGCATATTGGTGGACCAATCATTCTCTTTGTGTGCTAACCACCTGAGTCACCACGATTCCCTAACTCTCAGGTGTCCAATGTTTCTCCTATTCTAGTGGGATTACTAGTTCCTATTTTCTTACATTAATATTTCTGGAATTGTAGGCATTATTCCTGATAACATGTCCATTGGAACAACACTTCAAAACTCAAGGACACGTGGAAATCATACTGGTCCCTACTTACTGGATAATCTTGGGAAAAGAACCTACTTTCTACTTAGCAGAAAATGATGAAATTAGACTAGATTCCCAAGGTCTTTTAGAATTCTAACATTCTGGAAGCAGAATTGTTTAATATATCAAATATCTAAGACTTAAAAGACCATGTATTTAAAAAGCCCATATACTCCAAGATACTCCTAGCAAGAAAACTTGGTAACAAATGTTTAAAAAAATTTTTGAGTGAAGTTAAATTATTTTAACATGGAATTAACAAAAATATCCTTCCTAAGTTATTCAGTAGTTTGTGTGTATGTGTGTGTGAATCTATCTATATCTATCTATGGATATATACTATGTTAGATAATAGTCTTTCAAAATAGTTCCTTTAACTGCCTTTGCTCTAACAGTTTCAAATAGAAAGTACATAGTTTATGTATATGTTATCAAATAAAATTGGAGAGTTAGGAGGGAAGTCCTATAAAGTACATTGATATTAAATTATACTCAAGAGCTGGCTATCCTTTATTCTAATTTCCTTTTTAGTGCAGCCAGAGAATGTATAAGGCCTATTTGAGGTCCTATAAAGAAAACTAAACACCACAGTAAGAACAGAATTCTGGTCTAGATCCATGCAAAGACACTGGAAATAGCTACTTCCCATTCCTCTACTTACTATAAAGTCAAAATCTCCAACCTATCATAGGTTAGATCTTATTAACGGCACATCCAGAGAAGAACAAACGTCACAGGATGAGTCATTCTTATCATGGCAAAACTTTTTTGGAATGACTTATCAAGATGACTTTCATAAATTCTTTATTAGATATGCATCAATGACAAATGTTCATTGCTGATCAATTCTCAAATGAATCCAGCACATTGTTCATTCTTATCTCTTTTGATATTATCATATCTCATCAATGACCTATCTTCTTTATGAACTGATGCATTAATAGTGTAGCAAGATGATTGCATTGTATGATTCTCCTCTGCCCTTCTCTCTCTCCCTAACCCCCTTCCCTGCACTCTCTCCTCCAAATTCCATATCCCATTTTCTGTCATATCTCCCACCAAGAGGAGAAAAATAAATCCTGGGGCCTATTCTGCTTTGCTCTTTGGAGCAGTTGGGCTTTTCTAGAATGTTTTCAATAGGAAAGAATTTCTTAATTTAGACTGGAATGGGCAAACAAACAGCTGCTGGCTTCTCCTCCTTGAATGTCAATTGCCTGTCATCTAGTTTGCATAGACCTGCTTGTCATGGTTATTTTTTTAGCAAGCTTGATGTCAAAATCTTTTGCTGGTCCTGTCCCCTGAGTAAAGTAACCTAGGCTCAGAATAAAGATTATGATCAGAATGGATCTGCATTCTCGGAATCCTCCTGTTCCCTGGCATTCAAATTGACTTAGTGCTTAAAGGTTTCACTTGAGCTAGGGCTGGTAGAAAGCCATCTGTGGTTTTTTCCTCCTTCCTGGATTCTGTCTGCCCATGTATAATACTCCTGAGTTTGCTGGTTAGCTATAGTCCAATGGAATTCTTGGAAAAAATTTTTAGCAGATCATCCAAATCCTGCTTGTTCTGGAATATAAAACTCTATGGATCGATTGCTTGTCTAGCTACCAAAGTTCTCATGGTCTTTAGTGATTTCATGAGCTATGATGTCACCATTCTATTCTTAAGGCTCAGTCCCTAATGAATATAATCCTAATGTCACAGGTATTTTTCTTGAGGATATAGTTCTGATTGAATTTATCTGCTGTTTTTTTTTTTTAAGATTAACAAGCCATTTTAACTCCTTAAACCTCGAAATGTAATTAATATTTTTTAACTTTGTACAAATTTGTCCACATTACACGGTACTGTTCAAGCAATAAACTGATGTAATGGGAAGAAAATGGTTTTAATTAAAATATAAAATATTAGTCCTCTTAAGGCCATAGAAGTAGATTTGTGCAGAGGAAGTCCCTACAATGACAATTTTAGGAGATCTGAGTTCTAGGCAGATTGTATCACCAATTCATTTTACACAAGTTCTTCAGAAAAGTTTTTACAAAAGTTCTTCAACGTAACAAAGTAAAGGCACAGAGAATTAAACCCTTTCTCCAGAAGCATATAGTAACTATTTTGGCAATACATAGAAATTAGCATGGTGACCTCAAACAGACAAAACCCTGGGCTTTACAAGTAATGGTAAATGTCCATCTACCCATGTTTTGTTGGATCTATTTGCTATCAGGACAAAAGTAAATCCTTGCCACTCTATCTCTGCTTTGGACAACATCTTGATCAAGGACTTGAGCTTCTGTCAGGTCTGCACTGGTTCGAACTTCCACTCAGTGATTTGGGTATAATGTTGCTTCTTTCATTTGTCCTACTAGCCCAGGAATGAGTGGCTTCCTTATGATAATCTCTGGGCTGCCTCACTTCCATCTTTCTGTCCTTTTACTACTTGTGTGATTCATTCTTTGTGTTACAAATTATCTAAGTTTCTGGGGTGTCTGGGTGTCTCAGTTGGTTAAACATCTGACTCTTGATTTTAACTCAGTTCATGATTTCATAGTTTGAGTTCCAGCCCCATGTCAGGCTCTGTATTGACCCTATGGAGTCTGCTTGATATTCTCTCTCACTCTCTCTCTCTGTCCCTCCCCTGCTCATGTTCTATCTTCTGAAAATGAATAGTTTTTTTTTTCATTCTTTAAAGTTTATCTGAGTTTCATTTATCTAATGGAACTATGATACACTAACTGCATGATTTAGACTGAGTTACTAAAGGAGGTTATGGCTCATGTTTTTTTTGTTGTTGTTTTTTGTTTTTGTTTTTTTTTTTCCTCTTCACTTTACTAATGGAACTAATAATAGTTGCCTATGGTACTACTATGAAAATGAAAGATAACCTTCTCATTACCAGTCAACATGGCAGAGAAGTAAGGGGACCCGAAGTTCCCTTGTCTCTCAAACACAATAGTATTGAGGCCAGATGACTTAGAATTCCAAGAATCTGGGATACAGAGTGACAAACATTTTGAGGGGCCCACAGGGACAACTTGGGGGGCCATAGGTTCATAATTTTGAATTGGGAAAGATAAAATGGGCGGTGTAGGCATGGAGAGGAGGGATCACTTTCTGTGGAGAGAAAAAAGGAGAGAGGCTGTGGAAGTATAGGATTGTATTTGGACAAGAGAAAAACCATGGACTGGGGAATGGAAAAAAAGGAGAAGGAACCAATTTCTAAAATAATCCAGCGTTGCGGGTCTTTATCTGGACTGAGGACTGCCACTCTATATGTGTGCCTGAGGAGGAGGGGAGCCACTCCCAGGCTCAGTAGCAAGCTCAGAGGCAAAGTTGGAGAGAGCAGTCCCCTCCCTTTGGTGCTGTGGGAAGAAGGTACATAGCTGCTCCAAGGACAAAATACCCTGCAGGTGCTGCCAGGCAGAGGCCTTTTGTTGGCTGGGCAGAGTGGCACTACCCCAGAACCAGGGCACATGTAGCAGGATCCTTTAAGAGGTTGGAGTTTAAATCCAAGCTGAGCACCTGGGAGGCATAGGAGACTGTGGAGTGGGACAAGCTGTCCTGCTCACACCTGTGTAACACTGTGAGGATGGCCTGAACAGAGGGATCTGGGACACCCAATCCAGGGAGGAGAGTGTCACCACCACAGTGTCACCATTTTTATCCCCATAACCAACAAGGTGGGGCTTCAGGGGAATAGGACAGCTTGCCCACAGTGGAGGCAGGACCTGCCTACACCAAACCACTTCCCTTTATGCCTTGGTAACTGGTATCTACCAAAGCAAGATTGACACTGACCAAAGCAGAGAGCCCCTACTCTAGACCAGCACAGCCACTAGTTCCAAGATACCATCAGATATCGGTCCAACTGTTTTGCATTTTCAGATTTGATTCTTGGTCAATTCTTATTTTATATATATATGTGTGTGTGTGTGTGTGTGTATACACACACATATATATATGCACACATACATACATATACACATACATATATATGTTTATTTTTATATATACCTATATATATGTATACGTATAACATGTGTATTTCTTCCTCTTCCTCCCTTCTCTATTCTGGTTATTGGTTTGTTTAAGTAGACATTTTTAATCATTTATTTTTACACCTCTTTATCTCCTTTATTTTCCTCTCTCTCTGGATTAAACCATGTAGTTTCTCTGATTCTCTGCATGGTCATTTTTTTCTTTTTCTGCCCCTGTCATTTCTCTCTTTGTTTGGGATAAGGCTTCTTCCACCACCACCCCTTTTAAAATTTATTCCAGGGTGACTTCAATGAACAAATAAAGGTGTACTTGGTGGAAGGTCCAAACCACCACTACCAGTAGGGAGATAAAGCAACCAGAGTCAGAACTACAGAGCACATGCAACAACAAAAACACCTCCTGAAGGGCCAGGCCCTAGACAATGTATGAACCCTTTTTAATATAGTAGTGTTCACAGGTGTAGGACACATAACCAGCTATTAAAGCATGCAAAGGACAGAAAACTAGCCAAAATGATGAAACGGAAGAATTATCCTCAAAAGAATTTCCAGGAAGAAATGACAGCTAGAGAATCACTTAAACCAAATTTAAACAATATATTTGATCAATAATTTAGATTAATTGCCATAAGATTAATAGATGGGCTTGAAAAAAACATAGAAGACAGCAGAGAAACTCTTGCTGCAGAGATCAAGGAACTCAGAAATAGTAACAACAAATTAAGAAATGTTGTAAATGAAGTGCAAAATAAACTAGATGCAGTGACAGCAAGGATGGAAGAAGCAGAGGAGAGATTAAGTGAAATAGAAGATAAAATTATGGAAAATGATGAAGCTGAAAAAAACATAAAAAAAATACTAGACCAGGAGGGGAGAATTAGAGAATTAAGTGATTCAATGAAACATAATAATATCCATGTCATAGGAGTTCCATAATAAGAAGAGAGAGACAAAGGGGTAGAAGGTTTACTTGAACAAATTATAGGTGAGAACTTCCCTAGTCAGGGGAGGGAAGAAGACACCCAGATCCAGGAGGCACAGAAAACTCCATTCAGATTCAACAAGAATCTTCACCATGGAATATCATAGTGAAATTGGCAAGATACAAAGATAAAGAGAGAAGTCTGAAAGGAGCTAGGGACAAACAGCACTTAACCTACAAGGGTAGACATAAAAGTGTAGTAGCAGACCTGTCCCCTGAACCTTGGCAGGCCAGAAGGGAGTGGCAGGAAATATTCAATGTGGTGAATAGAAAAAATATGCAGCCAATAAGCCTTATCCAGCAAGGCTGTCATTCAGAATAGAAGGAGAGATAAAGGCTTTCCCAGACAAACAAAAACTGAAGGAGTTCATGACCACTAAACCAGCCCTGCAAGAGATCCTAAGGGGGACTCTGTGAGTGGAATTCTGAAAAGACTACAAAGGACATGATACATCACCACAAACACAGATAAATCTATAGATAACACAATGACACTAAATCCATATCTTTCAGTAATAACTCTGAATGTAAATGGACTAAATGCCCCAATCAAAAGACATAGGGTATCAGAATGGATACAAAAAAAAAAAAAAAAACAAAAAAAAAACAAGACCCATCTATTTGCTGTCTATAAGAGACCCATTTTAGACCTGAGGACAACTTGAGATTGAAAGTGAGGGGATGGAGAACCATCTATCATCCTACTGGAACTCAAAAGAAAGCAGGATAGGCCATACTTCTATCAGGAAAACTAGATTTTAAACTAAAGACTGTAACAAGAGAGGAAGAAGTGCATTATATCATAATTATGGGGTCTATCCAACAAGAAGAGTAACAATTATAAATGTTTATGGCCCCAACTTGAAGACCCCAAATATATAAACCAATCACAAACGTAAGTAATCTTATTGACAAGAATATGGTAATTTCAGGGGACTTTAATACTCCATTTATAGCATGGGACAAATCATCTAGACAGAAAATAAACAATGGCCTTGAATGATACACTGTACCAGATGGACTTGACAGATGCATTCAGAACTTTTCATCCCAAAACACCAGAATACACATTCTTCTCAAGTGCACATAGAACATTCTCCAAGATAGGTCACATACTGGGTCACAAAACAGCCCTCAATGAATATAAAAGAGTTGAGATAATGCCATGCATAGTTTCAGATCACAATGGTATGAAACTTGAAATCGACCACAGGAAAAAGTTTGGAAAGCCTCCAAATGTATGGAGGTTAAAGGACATCCTACTAAAGAATGAATGGGACAACAAGGCAGTTAAAGAATAAATTATAATTATATATTTATATATATATTTATATATATTAATATATATTTTATATTAATATATATTTATATGTAAAAATTTATATATATAACATATATAAGCTTATATATATATAAGCTTATATATTACGTATATATATGTTATATATAAAAGTTATGTATATATAAACATATGTATATAACTTATATATAAGTTTATATATATTTATATATGTATATAAGTATATATATATTTATATATATTTATATAAATTTGTATATATATTTACATATATATATTTATTTATATATATGTTTCTAAATGAAGCAAATGAAAATGAAAACGTGACAGTCCAAACACTTTGGGATGCAGCAAAGCAGTATAAGAGGAAAATACATTTCAGTCCAGTTCTATCTCAAGAAACAAGAAAAATCCCAAATACAAAAAGAACAGATCAATGAATCTAAGAGCTGACTTTTTGAAAAAATAAACAAAATTGATAACCCCTAGCCAGACTTCTCAAAAAGAAAATCACAAATGAAAGAGGAGAGATTACAAACAACACCACGGAAATACCATTGCTAGAGACCACTACAAAAAATTATATGCCAACAAACTGGACAACCTAGAATAAATGGACAAATTCCTAGATACCCACACACTACCAAAACTCAACTGGAAAGAAATAGAAAATTTGAACAGACCTAGAGCCAGTGAAAAAATGGAATCATTTATCAAAAATCTCCCAACAAGTAAGACTCTTGGACAAGATGTCTTCCCTGGGGAATTCTACCACCCATTTAAAGCAGAGTTCATACATATCCTTCTCAAGCTGTTGCAAAAAGTATAAATGGAAGGAAAGCTTCTGGACTCCTTTTATGAAGGCATCATTACCTTGATTCCCAAACCATGAAGAGACCCCACTAAAAAGGAGAATTACAGGCCAATATCCATGATGAACATGGATGTAAAAATTCTCAATAAGATAGTAGCAAATCGAATTCAACAGTGCATTAAAAGAATTATTCACCATGATCAAGTGGGATTCATTGCTGGGCTACAGGGCTGGTTCAATATTTGCAAATCAATCAATGTGATACATCACATTAATAGAAGGAAGGATAAGAACCATATGATCGTGTCAATAGAATCAGAAAAGGCATTTGACAAAATACAGCATTCTTTCTTAATAAAAACCCTCAAGAAAGTTGGGATAGAAGGAACATACCTTAACATCATAAAAACCATACATGAAAAAAGCCCACAGCTAATATCATCCTCAATGGGGAAAAACACACCTTTCTCCCTGAGATCAGGAACATGGTAGGATGTGCACTCTCACCACTTTTGTTTAACATAGTGTTGGGAGTGCTAGCCTCAGCAGACAACAAAATGAAATAAAAGGCATCCAAATAGGCAAAGAAGAAGCCAAACTTTCACTATTCACAAATGACATGATGCACTATGTGGAAAACCCAAAAGATTCCACCAAAAGCTGCTAGAACTTACACATGAATTCAGCACAGTTGCAGGATACAAAATCACTGTACAGCAATTGGTTGCATTTCTATACAGCAATAATGAAGCAACAGAAAGAGAAATCAAGAAATCGATCCCATTTACAATTGCATCAAGAACCATAAAATACCTAGGAATAAGCCTAACCAAAGATGTAAAAGATCTGTGTGCTGAAACTTATAGAAAACTTGGGAAAGAAATTGAAGAAGACACCAAGAAATGGAAAAACATTCCATGCTCATGGATTGAAAAAGAAATATTGTTAAAATGTCAATACTACCCAAAGCAATCTACACATTCAGTGCAATCCCAATCAAAATTGCACTGGCATTCTTCTCAGAGATAGAATAAACAATCCTAAAATTTGTATGGAGCCACAAAAGACCCCAACTGGCCAAAGTAATGTTTAATTTTTTTTCAACGTTTATTTATTTTTGGGACAGAGAGAGACAGAGCATGAATGGGGGAGGTGCAGAGAGAGAGGGAGACACAGAATCGGAAACAGGCTCCAGGCTCCGAGCCATCAGCCCAGAGCCCGACGCGGGGCTCGAACTCACGGACCGCGAGATCGTGACCTGGCTGAAGTCGGACGCTTAACCGACTGCGCCACCCAGGCACCCCCAAAGTAATGTTTAAAAAGGAAAGCAAAGCAGGGGGCATCACAAGCCTGGACTGTAGCCTCTACTACAAAACTGTAATCATCAAGACAATATGGTATTGGCAAAAACAAACATATAAACCAATGGAATAGAATAGAGAACCCAGAATTGGACCCACAAATGTATGGCCAGCTAATCCGTGACAAAGCAGGAAAAAGTATCTAGTGGAAAAAAGAAAGTCTCTTTACTAAATGGTGCTGGGAGAACTGGATAGCAACATGGAAGAGAATGAAAGTGGACCACTTTCACCATACACAAAAATAAACTCAAAATTGGTGAAAGACCTAAATGTGAGACACAAAACTATTAAAACCATAGAGAAGAAAACAGGCAGCAGTCTCTTTGACCTTAACTACAGCAATTTCATACTTGACCCATGTCCAAAGGCAAGGAAAATAAAAGCAAAAATTAACTATTGTGCCCTCATAAAGATAAAATGATTCTTCCCTGAAAGGGAAATGATCAACAAAACTAAAAGACAACTGTTGGAATGGGAGAAGATATTTACAAATGACATATCAGATAAAGTGTTAGTATCAAAATCTGTAAGAACTTAACAAACTCAACACCCAAAAAACAATCTAGTGAAGAAACGGGCAGAAGACATGCATAGACATGTTTCAAAGAAGACATCCAGATGTCCACAGACACCTGAAAAGATGCTCAACTTCACTCATCATCAGGGAAATACAAATAAAAACCACATTGAGATACCACCTCACACAGGTCAGAGTGGCTAAAATGAACAATCAGGAAACAACAGATGTTGGCAAGGATGTGGAGAAACAGGAACCCTTTTGTACTATTGGTGGGAATGCAAACTGGCTCAGCCGCTCTGGAAGATAGTGTGGAGTTTCCTCAAAAAATTAAAAATAGAATTACCATACAACCCAGCAATAGCATTACTAGGAATTTATTCAAAGGATACAGGAGTGCTGATTCATAGGGGCACATATATCCCAATGTTTATAGCAGCACTTCTGACAACAGCCAAAGTATGGAAAGAGCACAAATAGCCATCAACTGATGAATGGATAAATAATATGTGGTTTATATATACAATGGAATACTACTTGGCAATGAGAAAGAATGAAATCTTGCCATTTGCCATGATGTGGAATGAACTGGAACGTATTATGCTAAGTGAAATAAGTCAGTCAGAGAAAGAGAGATAACATATGTTTCACTTACATGTGGAATTTAAAAAACTGAACAGAAGACCCTGGGGGAAAGGAAGGGGAAAAATAGATTCAAAGAGGGAGGTAAACCATAAGATACTTTTAAATACAGAAAAAAAAAAAACCTGTGGATTAATGGGGGGTTGGGGGATAGGGGAAAAATGGGTGCTGAGCATTGAGGAGGGCACTTGTCGGGATGAGCCCTGGGTGTTGTATGTAAGTGATGAATCATGGCAATCTACTCCTGAAGCCAAGAATACACTGTATACACTGTACGTTAGCCAACTTGACAATAAATTATATATTTTTAAGAAATATAACTTTCTTTCTCTGATATATAATTACAATTTAATAACTCCTGTTAGATGAGTGTTATGATGGTGTGTTTGTTAGTGATATATGCAGTTGTTGTTCCTAGAATGAAAATTAACACTTAAGTCTCTGATGTGTGTTTTTTTTTTTCCTCTGCTACACCATGGTTGTGTCCAAAAAATTCAAGACCTTCCCAGCCATGTTGTCATTTAAAAGCTCAGTGAAAAACCATGCAAGCAGGGAACTTTGTTCATATATATTTTTTTTCAACCAGTCAAGTCATCTGTGAACCCCATGTACCTGAGAATATTATTTGTAGAAAATTTAGGGTACAAGAAACATAATCTAATTTGTACATATGTTATGAATAGAAAATGTGGTAGAAATGTGTTACCTGTGGGGAGGAATGTGAAATTTTGTGAGAAAGTATAAAATCTTCTCATTCTATTTCAAAGTTGGTTATATTTCTACAAAACAATATATCTTATTGCATCATATTAACATTTCAAAAAAAAAAGTTTTTTTTTCCAGCATACCCTATTTACTGCTATTGAAGAACCAACTCATTACTTTCCTCTAAGGGATTTTTAAGTTCTTAAATGTCAGTATCTAAGGTACATGAGAAACCTAGGTTACATAGTGTCAAAAATACCTATTTCCAAGAGTCCTAGAGTAACCCCGTCCAGCTCAGCCATTGGAAGACCACACCTCTCTTAGACGCAGAAACATTTCTATTTCCCTAGTTAATTTGAGTAGGAAAGCGAAATTTTCACTGACATCATGGGGTGGAAACATCAACGATGTTGACGCCAGAAAAGCTTGGATCCTAGTGTGTTAGGCCACATCCTTAGCTATGTGATTTTGGGCAGTTTACCTAATCTATCTAGCTATCATTTGCCTCATTAAAAAAAAAAAAAAAAAAAAAAAAAAACAAACAAACTAATCATAGCTGCTGTAGGAAGCACATGATGACAACCTTGGCATGTCCTCAAGAATATAGAAATAGAAATAAACTTTCCCGGGGCGCCTGGGTGGCGCAGTCGGTTAAGCGTCCGACTTCAGCCAGGTCACGATCTCGCGGTCCGTGAGTTCAAGCCCCGCGTCGGGTTCTGGGCTGATGGCTCAGAGCCTGGAGCCTGTTTCCGATTCTGTGTCTCCCTCTCTCTCTGCCCCTCCCCCGTTCATGCTCTGTCTCTCTCTGTCCCAAAAATAAACAAACGTTGAAAAAAAAATTAAAAAAAAAAATAAACTTTCCCTTTGAGAGCTAAGTAATGAAATCAACTCCTAATCCTCCAATTGTTATGTCTCAGACACTGAAAACACAGAGAGGTTGATTTTTAACCTGACTCCCCCACCTAATACTCAGCTTTCTTGAGGAGTTTATTCAAATTCCTGAACACTCAGTTTCCTCATTTGTACAGCAGAAATAAAAAGTATTTAAAGGTTGTTGTGAAAATTAGGTTTTATTAAAGGGAAATAATTGGTATAGTGCCTGGTTTATTACTGAAATGTCAAATTACAGTTGCTGTGATGGTTTAAAATAGAGGTATTCAAAATTGACCCTCATGAGGACATTCTTCAGCAGCAATATGTGAATAACCTGACTGAAGATAGGAACAGACCAAGAGAAAGACTGTGTCAATCAAAAGTGAATAGATTATCAGTGAAAGAATAAATACAAAAAAGTGAATGACAAGGGAAAACATTGGCAATGCATATTCCAAGTGGCTAAGAGAAGAGGAAGCCCTGTTAGACTGAAGCTAATATCTGGGCTGCCTGGTAGACCCACTAGAACCCAATGCCATTAATTATAGATCCTGCATTTTAACTTCGATTTTCCTTTTATCAAATTTTCATCACCAAGTACACTTCTTTGGCTTCTAAGTAACCTATAATGAGACAATTCTGGTCACGCTGAAAGTACTGTTGATTGATCCAAAATTTTACATGTCTCATTGAAAATTAGCAAATTATCCTTCTGGTTTTAACAAAGTGATTTGTGTCTTGTTACCCTGAGCCAGCATATCTGAATCCAAGCAACTCTGTGTCCCTGATGAGACCATCCACAAAGACAGGTGGGTATAAGAACAACTGTTGATGAGCCTCTTATTAATTATTGGCCATTTGTCAGATTAATAGAACTCTGACAGGTTGTTAAAAAAAACAAAGTGCTCTAGAACACATAACATAATAGATATCGCTAAATACATACCATTTAACAATAGTAATGATAGCAAAATTATGAAATGCTTGAACTTTGTAAAATGCAAGTGTTGTCTCCATTGGGGTGAGGAAGACAAAGGATGATAGTCTTTGGTATCCCCTTGTACCTGTTCTATTTTTTCAAAATATTCTGTTCAAATAAGCAATTAGGTCATTGCCAAAAGATACTTATATATAAGTTTTTCCTCAGGTAGAAATGGAACTGTGCTCATTTTGTCATAATTTTCATTAGAGTAAACTGATTACTAATAACCCAAATTCATTCCTTTATTTACTCAATCTATCATCAAATAGGTAATTTGGTCATTTATCATTCAGTGAACACACACTGGATGAGAAGTGATACCCTAGAATACTGAGAGTATACAAAATAATGGTATAATTTGGCTCCTCCAATAGTCAAGCTATAGGGGAGAAATAAACAATAAAATTTTTATAAAACATAAACAAAAAATGACAATATAGCATGATAGATTCTATAATGAAAGAATGAATTTATCACTCAGAAAAAAATAAAGGCAAGATTCCAAGTGACATTTCAAGTGGATATTAAGGCTGACTAGTGGGAGGAATTAGAATAGATATCCCAGGGAAAGAAGTGGTAGATGCCTATGTACAGAGTTCTGAAAGGGCACCAAACGTTTGAGAATGATCATAAATTCAGAGTTTTCATAGCACTGTGTTTTTAGGCAGAAATGCCCAGTGAGGATAGAGAGATAAACTGGGGTGAAATTTATATGGGCTTTTTCTATGTCATGCATGCTAAGAAGTTGAACATACCACAGATAGTGGTGTACCAGAAAATATTTTTTAAGGGGCGCCTGGGTGGCGCAGTCGGTTAAGCGTCCGACTTCAGCCAGGTCACGATCTCGCGGTCCGTGAGTTCGAGCCCCGCGTCGAGCCCCGCGTCGGGCTCTGGGCTGATGGCTCAGAGCCTGGAGCCTGTTTCCGATTCTGTCTCCCTCTCTCTCTGCCCCTCGCCCGTTCCTGCTCTGTCTCTCTCTGTCCCAAAAATAAATGTTGAAAAAAAAAATTTAAAATACAGCCACACTATTTTATATACATTTGTGTCGAAGCATATAAACATAAGATAATTTTTATTGGGGGGGGATATATTTCTCTTTGTATGTCCTAAATGGGCAATATATATTCCTTATATTGATGTGCTTTACTATCACCATTCTTTAAACAAATCAGACAAGGCAAAATTGTACTAACACAAGTATGTAAACATGGTTACTATCTCTTACTACCTTAGCAGTTAATGTCAGCTAAGTTTTTTATTCCAACCAAGATGAGCAAATTGCAAAGAAGGATTATGAAAATAGCCTGGAAAAGTCCATTGCATTTGTTACAGTGAATGCAATGGTGTCAGGAGAAAAAAAAACACACAACAGATTAAATATAAATTAATGAACCACTCAGCTAAAGGGATAATAACACCAGGCATAATCTTTCTGGATAATTTGTGTAATTTTAACATTTACACCCAAATTAGAAAGTTGAGTAGCCAAAATATTTCTACTTTCATACCAGCCTATTAGAAAACTTTGGATAACACAGAAAAGATTCTCCAAGGATATCTTGTCACCATCTTTTGCAAAAGCTGCACTCACCATTGCCATCATTAATCTTGGCTTTCAGCACTTCAACACAAGAGATAAATAGACTATGTGAATTTAGAAGTAATGATTGATTAGACTAGCACCCTTGATAGGAAGTCCTTGAAATGCAGTTGTGTATAGATGCCCTTTTCTCATATGTAACTTCTAAATTATCCACATACATTGTTCTGCCTGATTGACTTGTTTTGCCATCCAAAGAACAAGCCATTCACATGTGTGATTTGGAAAACATCAGAAATACTCCAGGGAATTGCGTGTCATAGTGGTTGTTCTGATAATTAACCACTCTCAGAGGCAGAGTGGGATTCATTTAAAGCAGCCTTCCAACTAAAATTTAAAAATGATGTCCAGGCTCCATAAAAGTTCTTCCATGGAAATTATATAATGAGAAAGAGTAGAAAACAAAAGAAAATTTGTGAACCATAATGTAGAAAGGAAAATGTGTGTTTGGTTTAAATTGTTTATACTTCTTATTCCTGAAATTTCACTCAATGTGCTTTTCAAAAAACCTTAAAAGTCAAAAGAACTCAATGAAAACTGATCTGAAAAAGAAATGTGCAATATGAAATGGAGTCCATTGCTATTAGTAAATTGTTTTTTTTTATTAAAATCACAGGAAAATAACAGAGCCCAGGATTCCATACTAGTACTATTTGAGGTCCCATACCACAAGGAAAAAAGGTAATAAACTTCAGCACAGACCCACTACATATTCAAGGCAGAAGTTAGCTTTATGCTGTGGAACCGGGGGCAAAAATGCTGAGAATGCTCATGGCTCAGAAACAGAGGGCATACCTAACACTCATGTCGGACCAGAAGAAAGCTGCTCCTGCCTCCCACCATCAGCCTAAAATTATTTGCCAAGAAATAGAGTAATTTACTACTCAGGAAAGGTGAAGAGCAGAGAAAGAAATTCTTCTGAAACAGAGATGTACAGTGATGGCTGAAAGGCAAGGGTGGGGCAGAAACACTGAGAACAACTCGACAATCACAGCCATCTTTACAAACACCAGGCATAATTAAGGGAATTTGAAGTCTGTGGTGCGCTGAAGGTAAACAGAACGGCAATGAAATTTACCCAGCTAAATTCCTGATGAGATTGACTCACAATTGAGAAGAGGCAGATGTCTTTTTACACACAAATACTGCATATGTTATTTTCTAATATACTTCATGGGATGTTACAATGTCTGTTGTTCAATTAAAAATTAAAAGGCAAGAGAAAAGAACAAAAATCCATTGTCAAGAGGGAATGTTTTATAAATGGAGGAACCAGATTTAGAAATGACCTAGTACCGGGAACCATCAGACACTTTATAATTAATTTTTAAAGAGTTAGTGGAAAAGGTGAACAGCATGCGTGCAGATGTAGGGAATTTCATCAAAGAAATGGAAACTAAAGTCAAATAAAAATCCTATTCATATAGGTACAAAATATACTGGGGAGAAAGAGTGTACAGAACACAGCATCCAAGATGATGAGGAGTAATATCACACATTGTAACATATGTAATTAGAATTCCAAATAGAAGAGAGTTACTGGAACAGAAAAAAAAAAAAAAACTTTAAAAGAGACTGGGGGAAAAAGTCTAAAACAAACAGGACAGAAATAACAAAGGTAATAGCAAGAACCAATGAATAGAAAACAAATATAAAAATATAGAAAATCAACGAAACCAAAACCTTCTTTGGAAGGGTCAATATAATTGATAAGCATCTAGTCTTACGATTAAGAGAGAAAACAGAAATTGTTAGTATGAGAAATGAGAGGAGATGTAACTACAGATTTTACTGACATTATAAAGAATTATAATGATCAACTGTGGAGAACTGACATCCTGAAAATATTGAGCATTCTTATATAAGAACATACCTCAATTTATTTACATTTTTGATTTCCTTCACCTGAATTTTATAGCTCCCTGCATATAAAAATTGAACATTTTTTGTTGGATTTATACCTACATACAACTGATACTGCTGGGGTTAGGGGTGTTAACCCCCTGCACAGTCACAAATCATGTATAAGTTTATTGTTGATTGGAAGACTTATTAATAAAATGAATGGTTAACATATTTTTTATTTTATATATTTAAATATATATATATATATAGTGTGTGTATACATATATATATATACACACATGCTAAACTATATAGTATAGGATATACTATATTATACTGTAGCATATAGTATACACATATGAACTATATATATATAGTATATGTGTGTGTGTGTACTTTTGATAAAGTTCTCTTATGATAAAGTAAGCTAGACAAGAGAAAATGTTAAGGAAATTTTAAGGAAGAGAAAATACATTTCAAATACTGTGCTGTAAAACAATCTATGTAGAAGTGAAACTGTGAGGTTCAAACTCATGTTGTTCAAGGGTCAACCGTATACCTGAATATTTTTTGGAAAGAGATAATATAGAGAGTAAACCATTTTGGGGCGCCTGGGTGGCCCAGTCGGTTAAGCGTCCGACTTCAGCCAGGTCACGATCTCGTGGTCCGTGAGTTCGAACCCCGTGTGAGGCTCTGGGCTGATGGCTCAGAGCCTGGAGCCTGTTTCCGATTCTGTGTCTCCCTCTCTCTCTGCCCCTCCCCCGTTCATGCTCTGTCTCTCTCTGTCCCAAAAATAAATAAACGTTGAAAGGAAAAAAAAAAAAAAAAGAGAGAGTAAACCATTTTACATTTCAAAGTCTAATTGTGTATTTCTGGTACATAGGATGGCAATTAACTTTTCTGCAACTGTAATATAATCACTAATTTCCAGAGGATTCTTTGTTGTTGACTCTTTAGGATTTTATACATAGACAATCATGATCCCTGTAAACAAAAAGTGTTTTATTTCTCCATTCATATTCTTTATAGTTTTTATTTATTTTTTGTTTTCTTGCATTAACTAGAACTTCTAGTATAATGTTGAATAGAAGTGTTGAGGATGGTTATCCTCTCCTAGTTCCTGATCTTAGTTGGAATACAACTTGTTTCTCATCATTGAGTATAATTTTAATTGTAGTTTTATTTGTAGATTTAAAAAATCAAGTTGAAGACATTTCCTTCTATTTCATTTGCCGATAGTTTGATTATAAATGTCCATTAGATTTTTAAAAAATAGTTGCATTTTTCTTAATTTTTTGTTTTGTTTTGTTTTTGTGAGACAGAGACCAGGGGAGGGGCAGTGGGAGAGAGAAAGAAAGAGAATCACAAGCATCCATGGATACTGACACTGGGCTCAATCTCAGGACCATGAGATCATGACCTGAGCTGAAATCAAGAGTCAGAAGGCCAACCAACTGAGCCACCCAGGTACTCCAAAATTTGCATTTTTGATATGCATATTATTTTCTTTAGCTTATAGATATGATAGATTGCATTAACCGATTTTAGAATGCTGGACCAGCTTTGTGTAATGGGGATAAATAATATTCAGTCACTGTATACAATTTTTATGCTAATATTTTGAGGATATTTAGGTCTGTGTTCATAAGTGTATTGACTTGTAATTTTCCTTTATCGTAATGTCTTTGTCTGAGTTTTAAGATAATGCTGTCTTCATAGATGGAATTAGGAATTGCTCCTTTTGTTTTTATTTGTTTTTAATTTTTTTTAACGTTTTATTTATTTTTGAGAGAGAGAGAGCATGAACGGGGGAGGGGCAGAGAGAGAGGGAGACACAGAATCCGAAGCAGGCTCCAGGCTCTGAGCCATCAGCCCAGAGCCTGAAGCGCGGCTCGAACTCACGGACTGCGAGATCGTGACCTGCGCTGAAGTCGGAGGCTTAACCGACTGAGCCACCCAGGCGCCCCTACTCCTTTTGTTTTTATTTTCTGGAACAGTATGGGAAAAATGGCTATCACTTTATTAAATATTTTATAGAATCTACCAGTTAACTCATCTGGGCTTAGCAGATTATTAATAATTGATCAAAATATATTTAAAGGTAGAAGTTTATTCAAGTTGCATATTTCTCTTTTTGTGTTTTGGTACATTGCATCTTTCAAGGAATTGGTTTCACCTAGGTTATCAAATTCTAGAGCATAGATGTATTTATTATATATTTTTTAATTATGTGCTATCATTTCAATGTCCATGGGTTCAGTTGTGATGACTCCTTTTTATTTATGATACTAATAATTTGTATCTATGTTTTTTTTGATGGGTAGGGGAGAAAACCTGGATAGAGGTTTTTCAATTTTATTGATTCTTTGAAAGAGCTGACATTTGATTTCACTGATTTCTTCTTTCAATTTCATTGATTTTGCTCTAATTTTGTTTTTGTCTTATATTTGGTTTTATTTTCTCTTCATTTTCTAGTTTCCTAAGGTGGAAGTTGACATTATACACGTAGACCTTTCTTCTTTCTAATAAACACATTCAGTATCTTGAATTACACCTTAAGCACTGCTTTCAGTGTATCTCGAATGTTTTGATGTTGTATTTTCATTTATTTTAAAGTATCTTAAAATTTATCTTGAGACTTCTTTTATCCCTGTATTATTTATAAGTGTGCTGTTTAATTTCCAACTATTTTTGGGATTTTCCAGCTATCTTTATGTTACTGATTTCTAATTTTATTTCACTAATTTTTAGGTCTGAGGACATACTTCTTATGATGTACTTTCTTTTCAATTTGTTAAGATGTGTTTTATGGCCCAGGTACTGATATATCTTGGTGAATTTTATGAAGGCTTGGGAAGAATGTGTATTCTGCTGTTATTGAATTGAATGTTCTATTAACATTAAATTAGACCCAGTTGATTGATGGTGGTGTTCAGCTCAACTGTGCCCTTATAGGTTTTCTGCCTGCTAGATGCGTCAATTACTAATCAATGGGTGTTGTCTTCACCCCCAAGCATAATAGTGGATTTGCCTATTTCTCCTTGCAGTGCTATCACCTTTTGTCTCAGATATTTTGGTGTGCTGTTGTTAGGTGCATACACTCTTAGAATTGCTATATTTTCTTGGAAAAGTGATTCATTTTTCATTACACAATTCCCCTATTTCCCTAATAAGTTTCCTTACTCTGAAGTCTACATTGTCTGAAATTAATAAGATAACTTTAGCTTTCTTTTGATTTGTGTTATCGTGGTATATCTCTCTCCATCCCTTTCCTTTTAATTTATACGTGTCTTTATATTTGTAGTAGTTTTTTAATCCACTTTGATTACATATTTAGACATCAATATTTACAGTTATTATTGATATAGTTGGCTTAATATCTACACTGTTGGTAACTGTTTTCTATTTGCCTTCATGTTTGTTTTTAATCTCTTTTTTTCTTTTTGGTCTTCTATTAGTTTTTTTGTTTGTTTTTTGCTCTTTTAGTTTTACGCATTTTTAAAAAAGTTTATTTATTTTGGGAGAGAGAGAGCAGGAATGGGGGACACAGAGAGAGAGAGAGGGAGAGAGAGAGAATCCCAAGCAGGCTCTGCATTCTTAGTGCAGAGCCTGATGCAGGGCTCAATCTCACGAAACATCAGTTCATGACTTGAGCTGAAATCAACAGTCTGACACTTAACCAACTGAGTCACCCAGGTGCCACACTGTCTCTAGTTTTAACTGAGTATTTTTATGACTGTACTTTTATATTTTCTCTTTTTTCTTAGCATATAAATTGTATCTTTTTAGCAGTAGTTAAAAACAATGTATTGAGGTATGCTTGACATATAAAAAGTGATACATATGTAATCTATATAAATTGATGAGTTTGGAGATGAGAATACACTCCTAAAACCATCAGCACAACCAAGGTCATAAACATATCCATCACTTTCCAACGTTACCTCCTGTCTCCTTTGTTATTATTAGGGTGTGTATGGTAAGAACACTTAATGTAAGATCTACCCTCCTAGTTAACTTTAAATATGGTATTGTTTGCTATAGGCACTATGCTGTATAGTAGACCTCCAGAACTTATTTATCTTAAATAATTAATGCTTTTTATACTTTACACATCACCTCCTTATTTCCCTCTCTCATCATCTCATGATGACTAGAGTAAAGTCATTCTTTATTGTCTGCTTCTATGTATTTGACTAATTTATAATCCACATAAAACCAAAATCATGCAATAATTTTCTTTTTGTGTCTGGCTTGTTTGACTTAGCATAACGCCTTCAGGATCCAACCTCATTGTTACAAATGGCAGGACTTCCTTATTTTAAGTCTGAATAATATCCCACTCTGTATGTATGTATCACATTGTCTTTATCCATTTATCTGTCTATGGACACATAGCTTTTTCCATATCTTGACCATGGTAAACAATGTAATGAAGAAAAGAGTGTTGATATCTCTTTGAGATCCTTGATTCAATTCCCTTGGATAAATATCCAGCAGTAAGGTTGCTGGATCATATGGTAATTTTTAAAATTCTTTCTTTGAGTAATTTCTATGCGTTTTATATAATGGCTGCCCTAATGTACATTCCTATGAACAATGTACAAGTTTCACTGTCTTTACCTCCTTGCCGAATTTGTTATTAATTTTTAAAATAATTGTCCTCCTCACAGGTGTGAAGTGATATCTCATTATCATTTTGATTTGCATTTCCCCACTGATTACTGATGTATTTCCATACATCTATTAGATAATACTTTGTCTTTTTTTGGAGAAGTGCCTGTGTAATTCCTTTTCCCATTTGGGAATTGGGTTATTTATTTATTAGTATTGTGTTGTATGAACTCCTTATATACTTTAATAATCTCTTGTCCACTATATGGCTTATAAATATGTTCCCCCACTATATGGCTTATAAATAAGTGCAAGAAGCTGGATGCAAAAAGAAATTCCATAGGTTGCCTTTTCATTTTGCTGATTGTTTATATTTAGTTTGGTGTATTTAGTTTGGTTGATTGTTTATATTTAGTTTGGTATAATCCAACTTGCTTATTTTTGCTTTTGTTGCCATTGCATCTGGCATCAGATTCAATCGATCATTGCCCAAATGTCAATGAGCTTTCCCTAGCTTACTTCTCAGAGTTCTAAGATTTTAGATCTTACATTTAGTTCTTTAATTCATTTGACTTGATTTTTTTTTTGTATGGTTTAAGATAAGCATCCAGTTTCATGTTTTTGATATTTCTCCAACATCATTTATTGAAGAGATAATCCTCTCCCTATTGTGTAGTCTTGGTGCCCTTGTTGAAGAATAGTTGGCCATATATACTTGGGTTTAATTCTAGGCTCTATATTCTGTTCCATTGGTTTATGTGTTTGTTTTTGTGCCATACCATACTGTTTTGATTACTTTAGCTTTCTAATATAATTTGAGATCAGGAAGTGTGGTGACTCCAGCTTTGTTTGTCTGCCTCACAATCACTTTGGCTATATGAGGTCTTTGTGGTTCCATGTAAGTTTTAGGGTTTTTTTTTTTCCCCTGTCTCTGTGAAAATGCCATTGGCACTTAGCAGGCATTGCTTGAATATGTAGTTTTCTTTGGGTGTTTTAGATATTTTAACCTTATTAATTCTTGAAATCCATGAACACAGGATACCTTTCCATTTATTTGTGTTTTCTTCCATTTCTTTCATCAGTGTTTCATATTTTCAGTGTATAGGTCTTTCACCTCCTTGGTGAAATTTATTCCTAAGTATTTATTCTTTTTAATGGCATTTTCAATGGGGATGTTTGCTAATTTCTTTGTTTTTTGGACAGTTGATTATTTGTGTGTAGAAACACACTTATTTTTGTACATTGAATTTGTGTCCTCAACTGTATTGAACTTATTATCAGTTGCAATAGTTTTTGGGTGAAGTACTTAGAGTTTTCTCTACATATGATTGTGTCATCTGCAGTCAGAGACCATTTTACTTATTCCTTTCTGATTTGAATGCCTTTTATTTGTTTTTCTTGCCTAATTGCTCTGGCTAGGATTTTCAGTTCTATGTTGGAGAGAAGTGATGAGATTGGGCATTCTTGATTTATTGATGATCTTAGAAGAAAAACTTTTATCTTTTCATCATTGAGTATGATGTTAACTGTAGGCTTTTCACATATGACCTATATTATGTGATGTTAATTCCTTCTATTCTTAATTTTTAAAGAGATTTTATCATGAAAAAATGTTGAATTTTCAAAACTTTGTGTAACTATTAAGATAACCATGACTTTTATCCTACATTTTGTTAATGTGATATGCTTATTAACTTGCATATATTGAACCATCCTTGCATCCCAGGGATAATTCCCAGTTGATGATGCTGTATGATCCTCTTAATGTGCTGTTACATTCAGATCGCTAGTATTGTGTTGAGAATTTTGCATCTTTGTTCATAAGGTGTATTGGCTTATAATTTTCTTGTAGTGTCCTTTTATGGATTTGTATCAGGGTGGTGATGTCCTCATAAAATGAGTTTGTAAGTGTTCTCTCCAGTATTCCACTTTAATCATTGGATAGATCATCCTGACAGGAAATCAATAAGGAAACAGCAGACTGGAACAACACTATCGGCCAAATGGACCTAACAGATATAAATAGGATATTCCATTCTGCAGAAGCAGACTATGTATTCTTCTCTAGTGCACATGAAACATTCTCCACAATAGATCATGTGTTAGGACACAAAACAAGAAAATTTAACACAAACACAAAACAAATATAAAAGGAATGAAATGTATCAGGTATCTTTTCTGCCCGTAAAGGTATAAACCTAGAAGTTAATAACAGGAGGATGATTGGAAAATTCATAGATACATGGTAATTAACACACATGGGTGATTCTCAAATGTATTAGACTAAGTGCAAGAAGCTGGATGCAAATGTCTACATACTACATGATTCAATGTATATGACAATTGAAAAAGCAAAGCTGGAGAGACAGAAAACTTACTATTCATTGTTAGGATTGGAGCTGGAAGTAGAAGATTAAATATGAAAGCAAATGAAAGAACTTTTAGGGGTAATAGGAATATTTATGTATTGATGGTGGTCATAGTTATAAAATTATGCATTAGTCAGAATTAATGAAATTGCTAAATCCTAAAAGCTAAACAAGTCCCTCACCATGTTTAGGACCAAAGAATGTATTTCTCAAGGACCGAGGGACCATGTCTTTCAAATGTAAAATCAAGGAAAATCGTTACCCATAGGTCCCAGTTTCTGTGTGTAAGTAATAGCCTACATTTAGCAGCACTGATGCCTTTATCTAAAACTATTTCTTGTCATAAAGATATGATGTTTGTTTACTTATTTTTGGAGAAAGCCATTTAGCTAACACAGGTAGGCACCCCAATTACCACACAGATCTACAATGAATGATGTGTGACAAACGGTGCTGGCAAGTTCTCTTACTTGAAACTAGTTATTATTTATCTTGAGAAGATGTATGTAATGGGTTATATCTGCTTGGCTATATAAAAGGATGTGATTTTTTTGTGTCTTTGTAAATCTCCTTAGCAATTGCCTATGATGCACATTTGGCTTAATGCTCATTGAATAATAAAATTGTGTTCTTCCTTTTGGAAATCTCTTTGTCGAGAGGTTTTTCTCTGTTTGGAGGAGATTTTGTTTCTAATTGTGTTCCAACACTGATTGCATCCCTCTTGTTTGTCAATAAAACCCCTTATTCTTCCTTTCCATTTTGGGAGAAATCACAGGCTGTTTCATTTAGCCCTATCCTGTGTCACCTTGGAGAAGGGGTAATGTTTGCAAAGGTATATATCTGCTAGAATTCACTACTGACACTATCTGAGCCTGAGGTTTTCTTAATAAGATTATTATTCTAAATGCAATGTTTTTGATAAAGAGAGGGTTATCCAAATTTCCTATTTCCTGTGACATTAGTTTTAACTTTTTGTGTTTCTCAAGAAATGTATCCATTTAAGTTACTTTTTTTGATATACAGTTGTTCATAATGAACATTTTTATGCTTTTAATATTTATTGGATATTTCCTCTTGGAAGGGGACACTGGGTAGTAAAGGAGAAAAATGGAGAAGGGAAAAAAGACACAGAAATCAGAATATGCACTTCAATCATTATAAACACTATATAAATAAATACATGAATACCCAAATAAATAATGAAGCAAACAAATTCATACATACATATAATAGAAAACCAGGTTAGGCAGAAAACAGCCCTCACACTCCTAGACCACACTCAACAAAACAAGTCGCTAAGAACATGTTTATTTTTCACTCCCTATTTGAGGTAGGAAGTGGGGAGGTGTGTAGGGGAGAATGATTCACAGAGTTGTAACAGTCACCTGATGCTTCTTAAAATGTGACCAAAATATAGTGAGAAAATAAATACACACTGATTTCAAAGACCCTCTATTTGAGAAAGCAGGTGTTTTCCTCTTTAAAAAGGATCTCTAAGGGCATTTTATTTTTTCTTTTCTTTATTGTCCTACCTCAGGAACTGTCCAGAGGATCATTGTTCTTGATTCCATCATTGGGAGGTGTGGGTTTTAGCTATTGTACACTAGACTGTAAATTGCACTGCATCCAAAGTGTGGATTCCAATAAGAAAATAGTAAAATTCATGTGGATACTTTCTAGACAGTGTCCTTTTAGGAACCCCTTGAGGAAGTCAGTTTCTGGAGAAAAAGACATGATGAATCAATCCAAACTGTAAAAGAGTGCAGCTCACAGAGAAATGTGGGCAAATAAGACTTTAATTCAATAAAAATACTTTATTTATTTTAAGAACAGAAATATTAGATTACTTCTCTGAAGTTAACTCACTAAGATGAATGTTATTATCCGGAATATCTTGGAATTTTACCAACTGCAAATTAAAAAAGCAAAGATCTATAACAAAGCTATAATCTTACAAAAATAAAGTTAACATAAAAGTGAACAGTTTATTAAATAAAGAATACCAAATTGTAGAAACATTTCAAACATAGATTAATTAGGAGACTCACTTAAGCCTACACTGCACAACTCTCACCCCAAATTCAGATGATTCTATCCTGAATACTGCCCTAAACAATTGCCTGGAGAGAAGTCCAGGCTTCTTGGGCTGTTCAAAGTCTCTCCACAACCTGATGTTTTAATTCGGCCTTATCTCTCAAACTGATGTACTCTATACCAGGGTTTCTCAAACTTTACCATATATCACAATCAACCTGGAGAGTTTGTCAAAACATAGATTTCTGACACCAACCTGTGTTTTTAACAATTCTCCTCCTCCTCCTTTCTCTTTCTCTGGGAGACAGAGAGAGAGAGAGGAGGGAGAGGAGGGAGAGAAGGGAGAGAAGGGAAAGAGGGGCAAAGGAAGAGGGTGGGATAAAATTTCAAATAGGCTCCATGTTCAAGGTTCAGCAGAGAGCCCAATGCAGGGCTCGATCTCATGACCCTGGGATCATGCCTGAGACAAAATGAAGAGTTGGTCGCTCAACCGACTGAATCACCAGTCGTCCCCCTCTCCTTTTTTTTCTAATTTTTTTTCCTAACAAGTGCTTAAGTAATATAGCTTGGTTAAGTAATACAGGTCCTGCTATAGCTAACTTGTGGGATACTTGTTGTAACAATCGCCAAGTATGCCTTTTGTCTTTGCATTTTTGTCCCTGTGGCACCTTCTTCCCCATCTCCATGATATCATTTATACCCATCTTAGAGAAATCTATACTTCCAATTCAATGTTCTCTTAACTCTATGTCATTATTCAGCAGACATTATTGAGACCTGCTGTGTGCAATTTAGTGTTTCCTTGTTAATAGTGGCTTCAGTCCCAAAATAAAGCATACACTAAACACTCCATTTTAAGAACTTAAAATATTCTAGAGTAAAATCAGCACTTATTGTTTTTTCTTCCCTGGAGTGTGAACCTAATAATATATAGTTCCTTTTATTAGAAAATTTATCTCTTAGTTGATATGATCCATTCATGGTTGATATTTTTCTTATTTTTTAATTCAATTCTTACAGTAGGGCACTAGTGATATCCCTGTAGTTAAGATACTAACTAAAGCTTGAATCTATAAGTTGTAATAGACAACTGCCGAATGTCACAATATTTAAAGAATTTCCAACAAATTCAAGGGAGGCCTGAATATTGGGCCAAGGTCTCAGTAGCTTATTGTCTATGTGTACTGATCTGCTAAGACCTCTTATTATTCTGGTGGGGGCAGGGGAGATAAGATTTAGTCTTAAGATTTGAATGAGTTTTGGAAAATATTTATGTTTTAAATGTTTATTTTTGGGAGAGAGCAAGAGGGGTAGGAGTAGAGAGAGAGAGACAGAGACAGAGGATCTGAAGCAGGCTGCACTGACAGCAGAGAGCCCGATGTGGGGCTCAAACTCATGAACCTTAAGATCATGAGTTGAGCTGAAGTCAGATGCTTAACTGACTGAGCCACTCAGGTGCCCCAGAAAATATTTCAAATCATTCAAGAAATTCATCTGATATTAAGTTCCTAGACTGCCAGGCTTTGTCTAGATGCTAAAGATACAGCAGTAACACAAAGGTTAACTCTCTGTTATCACGGAGCTTACAGTTGTGTCAAAATATATCCTTTTGGACTAGACAAAAACTGTTTTGAATCTGATTTTTCATGATTATGAAGATGTCATGACATCAGTGAAAAATTCCTTATATTACCCTCCACCTGGTTCTAATTTCTGAAAAGTGAGTCCTGATACCAGGAATAATTTGGCAGAGTGGATAGATTCACAAATGCACTAGATGCTTGCCACAACCATTCTTCCTTTCTTCCCTAATTTCTTTGAAGAGGCCTCATCTCTCTTTAAATGGCAGCAAAATGCAAGGTAATTGATCAAAGCAGAGGGGGATGATCACAATCACATACTTGCCCTAAAGTTTCCTCCCTTGATTCAATGGCAATCAGTTGGACAAAGTGAGACAAAGTGTACCCACCAACTCCTGATGTAATTACTTTGACTTCAGCTCATCAGTGGATGATATTAGAAATCTTTAGTGCCTCAAATCTCTCAATAAAACTACCTCAACTCCTAGCACAGTTGCAATCTTTCATTGCAATCTTACCCCATCACTTATTCATTGTACAACCACATCTTTTAGCTTACCAAAGAAGAAATAATGAGATCAGTGCTACTGAAACTTGAATGCATACAAATCTTAGGGAGATTATGACTCAATAGTTCCTCGGCTGGGGTCCAAACTTTTTAATTTCTAACATCTAGATAATGTCAACAGTGTTGGTTTGTAGACAACATTTTGAGTAGCACGTTCTAGACCATGTCTTATTTCTCCCCAATTTCAGTTTACTTAATTTGTTTCATATCTCATTATAACAAAATTAACCTAAGAAGGTGTTTTTCATAACAAAGACCTTGTACATTATATCCAGGTCTTTGCTGAACCTTTTACTCCACTTGTTTAAATTCTATATATACTATTGACCTGCCTTGTTTTGGTAGTCATAGGAGTGTGAACACTTTATATTCCACCTCTCTTTACTTAGTCCATGGCTGTATATATCTACTGCGAAATTGGTGACCTCAGATGTTCTATTTTTAACAGCTATACCTGATACATTACCTTTTCAGCATATAAAATTTATTGTCTAATCAGTTCTACCCAGCATTTCTGCAAAAAGAAATACTTATCTGAATTCTCCTTTATCTTTTTTTTTCCTCTGGGAGTTTTCTTGAATAGTGTAAAGGATATCTTCTTCCATTTGTCCCTCTGTTCTTCTGTCTTTTCCATACTGCTCTGTGCACTGGGCACGTGCCTAGATGTGCTACATCAATATATTTTCTTGACTTCAAACTTGAGTCAATGGGGAGAAAAACAGAGGGAAATTGAGGAGTAAGGATAGACGAAATTAAATTTTGGGCATCTACTCCTCCAGTCTTTCTCTGCCCACTTGTTATGAAATAATATCTTACATATAGCTAAGCAATGTGAGTTAATTTTTGCTTCTTTCACTTGCCCAATGAGGTGTAAGAACATTAATGTTTACCCAGAAGATATTGGCACTGGGACATTATTCCACCCCTTGTTGACTTCATCATTCTCTGCTCATGACTTTATAAATAGCCCCTATGTTAAACTCTTCTCAAACATTCTATTTGAAATTGTCAGCAGTTTGTACTGCAATCCTAACCACTGTATTCAATAACATCTTTTCTCGGCATTTTTAGATAACATTATAGGAAAAACTCAAGCAGTATGGAATAAGGAGACAGTCTTCATAATAAGACTCAAATCACTGTGAAATATCTAAACTCTTCCATGGTAAGAAAGGACCTTAAACACATTCTGGCACTGGATAAAGTTCCAGCATGCAGATGATAATTAACATGATTATATTGGAGCTAATAGAGGTCTGATAGTCTCAGCATTTGAGACGACCGACTTGACAGTTGCAAGTACTGATCTATGGGACTCACATAACTTGTAAACACACTAAATCTTAATGGGGACCAGAAATAAAATATAAAGAGTTAAGTTTCCAGTTGGAACTTAGGATATCAGAAATTTCTTTTAGTTCTAAGTTCAGACAAATCACCTCTACTATCTCATCTCTAATTTGGGGAGGAAGGGTGGAGGCCTTTCAGTGGTAACTGCCTTCATTTCTGCTGGTGAACTTTCAAACAAGTATGTAATTTACTCAGTCATGAAGTTATCTTTAATTCCTATAATATGCTATGGTATGCAAGACTTGGTTCCTGCTCCAAATGAATTAATTAATTAATTAATTAATAAAATAAAATAATGCTATAGATGTGGTTTTGAGAATAGACAAAATATCTGGACAGAATTGTAGAAAGACCAAAGTGACTGGACTGTACATTACACAGAAACTTATATGTGTATCATTTAGTCTGATTTCCAGTGATGAAGGAATGGTACCCATTCTTCAAAATTGTATATACAAGTTAAAATAAAAATGCCTCTACTGATGATGCAACTTTCGCTTCCAAGATAATAACATTTACTCTAGCACATATTTATCACAGGCTAATTATGAGCACAGATCTTTACATTTATGGACTCATTTTTTTTCTCACAACATTTTGACGATTTGGGGACCTTTGACATGGGAAATTTATGAATGTGAAAACTGAGAGAAAATAAAGTGACCTGTCCAACAATATAACTAATAAATTTTAATGCTAAGATACAACCTGAGGCCCTTTGACCTTTAAAACCTTGTCACTTATTCATTTCACCAGAAAAGGCAAGGCATGCAAATGTCCATTGAAGTGTCTTTTATTTGGTTTCTGAGGTAGGTCCAACCTAGCTGTTTCCATGAAATGTAGTGTACAATAATTCTCTTCCATGTAAACCATTATGCCTTACCCATTAACCAATCTAGCTTTGGGACAGCCCACATTGAGGAAAGATGTGAGTTCTCCCCAGCAGATTCTGAGTTCCTATCCCTTAGTGGTTCAAGGAAGAGAAGGAAAACAAGAGACTGAATCTTAAGTGCTCACTGCTTGAAAAGACATTAACTCTCCCCTATTGATAAAAGCATCACAGTATTCACCCACAAGTGGTAGTGATATGTGAAGTAAGTAGACATGGAGTGCTAGGCCATGCGTGCTACTCCTGGGGAATGCCTGCACTTGGAAACGTTGGTTTGGAGAGTAAGACTTTCAACATTATTTGAGAATTACTCATTAACCAATTCCTACCTTTGAAGCATTTTAATAGAACATATGTGACTGCTAGTGTTGAGATTACAGTAAAAGCCACTTGGTAGCACTTAGGTGATTGTGCACTATAATTCTCATGTCATTTTGATTAGTAACGCATACTGATCTCTGAGATTGGGCTGAACCTGGATAGCATGACATATGCACAACAGCCCGTGACTGCAGTCATTTAGCAACAAATAGCCTTTGGAAACTTTCTTTATGTTTATTCTTATTTTGGTTCCATTTGATGTTTCTTTTTTTTTCTTTCTTTCTTTCTTTTTTTTTTGCCTATATTTTCATCATTGTAGGCAACAAAACCCCAAGGGAGAGTTCTAAAGAGCTTCATAAGGGAAAGAAAGCTTTCTAGTATACAGAAATTGGAGCTATACATCAGAAATTGTGGGTTCTCTGGATCGACCTGCCAGTAAATGGAGGCATTCCATTTGTCATCAATGTGCATTTAATGCAGATACAGCATTCAAAGGGAAACAGACTCCCCTGATAGAGCGCATGCATTTGTTCACTGATTTTATGTCTTTGTTTTCACTCTCTCCTACTCCTTCTGGGTAAATCTGCTTACAAGCTTTCTTTTTCCAAGAACTAGTTAGATCCATTGTACACCCAAGTGCTGGAATCTCTTTATTTCCATTTATTTCTATTTAAGAATATAGAATAAATAATGGTAGTGTTTGCTGCTATAAGACCACTATTTTATTCCACTGGACAGGGACAGTTAGTTATTCCTGCCCCTGCCCCCCATGACAAAAATGATACTGGTCAGTGGCGCAGTTTGGTATTCACAAGCCTACTGCTGCCCATTGAAGTTTCTCTCTTCCTCCCAAGAGTAAAATCCAGAGTTTTTGTGGCTTATTCGTAAATTTTTGGAAGACTAGGGGTTATAGTGAAAAAAGGCTTTACAGGTTCTATGAGGAAAGCATCTGATTATAATGGTGTGCTTGGCAGGTTACGTGCCATTTCTAACATCTCCTGGTATACACTCATGAAAAATTCCAGATCTTTGACATGAAATTCAGTGCCGTTTATAACTACGTTTGTTCCTTCTTATTCTTCCTCACTTATTTTTCCCCCATCCATTCTTAGTGGATATACTTCACATTTCCCAAACACAGAAGTTCATTTGACATCCCAGTGTATTTATGCCTATCCTATTCTATCTCAGAAAAATCTGAATCTCCTCTGTCACGTGTCCATCTGGCAAACTGCAACTTAATGTTTGATACCCAGTTCAGTGTTACCTCCTGTTTTCCTCCCTGTATAAAATATCGCATTCTCCCTTACCTTCAGGCAAACTTGGTTTTTACCTTAGTTAGCTTTCCTGGAATTTATTATTTGGCTCTATTCTAGCTTTGCTTGTATTATAAGAATGTATCTTTGATTTTTTTTCATTAGATTGTGAGCTCTGTAAGGACAAGTCATGTCTTCTTAATCTCTTATCCTCAGAGCAAAGCAGAGTTACTGGTGCACAGAATATATTCACTATAGATTTATTGAATTAAATCAAACACAAAAACAATAATGCCCTATAAAATGGATGCATGTACAGATGAATAATCATTGCTGAGATGCACAGATTTTTGAGTCACAGAGGGTCAGTCACTTCATGGAGACTACTCGGAAAAGTACTATATCAATCAGGGACCTGTTTTCAATTGGATGGTGACAGGTTTACTCTCTGGCTATATGGATATGAAACATGTTGTATGTATAATTTATTGTGTTTCATAAAAATGGAAGCTGAAATTCCCTGACAAAATAAGATACATTTGCAGAGCATCAGATGGACAAATACGAAGGATGCTTTCAAGGAAATATTTTTAATGCAGATAATGTCATTGGGAAGCTTTTGTCGGTTGAGAAATTCCAAATCTAACATAAATATATTTTTAGATTTGTCCAAAATCTTAGAGATGAGAAAATGTATTGCTATTTAGGCTGGACAAAGCAACAATTATGTAGTACACCAATAAATAAAACCCAAGTTTCCCTATGGGGCACTCAAAATATGAAAATTTCTACATTGTGTAGAGGGAAAAAGTAGTAAATGTTTTTTTTTTTTTTTTCACAAAGAGATACAATGAGGGAACGCCATATAAAGCTTTTCATCTTTCTAATAGAACTTCTTTTGTCCCTTGCTCCTGCTCCTTGGATATCAAGCCGTTTTCCCCCAAGGGAGAAAATATACTTGAATGCACATCTTTGCCTCAGGTCCCACTTTGGAGGAACTTAGGCTAAGACACCTATGGAACAGCTGATTTAAAAAAAAATTACATTTCATCAGATGCTTTACGTGAATCTGTTCCCAACCTGTTCAGGAAATGTTTTCAATTTTTTTTTCTTAAACTACAGCTCCCACAAAATTCTTACACGGGGGTGCTCTTACTCATGGTTGCATTCATCACTGACAGCGCACTAACAATTGTCTGCTTTCTTCCCCAAGACTAGACTCTAGTCAGGTTGCCATAGGGTGCTGTGATACTTGTGTACCAAGTTTGATTACTGCCCCAAGAGGAGTTTTAAGGAATTTCAACTTAGATCAGAAATTGTTACTCTCATCAAGTTCTTCCTAGTTACTGAGACATCAAAAATATTTTCTATACTATGATCCTTAAAACAGTGTAATAGTTAAAATCTATATCTTAGAACTCTTATATTTGAAATAAACATATGAGGCATCTAGTATATTTCCTTTATCCTCGGTGGAACTGTATTAAGGCACTCCAGACACCTTCTATCCAAAGGCGAACTAGATCTCCAAAAGTGATAATTTCCACCTTCCTTATAAAATTGTGTTTAAGGAAAGTCACATTATTTTAAAATGTGAATGTTTCTGTAGAAAAACATTAACATTCTATCTGGTTTTAATACAGCAGCACTTGCTGTTGTTACCATTGTTGTCCTTACCAAAAAAAAAAAAAAAAAAAAAAAAAAAAAGAGCAAAAGCATTCTAAGGGCAAGGAAGGGGAAAGTACTCCCACTTCCACAAGCAAGATATCCAGTTTCCTTTCCTTCAAGAG
Source organism: Leopardus geoffroyi (assembly GCF_018350155.1). Lineage (NCBI taxonomy): Eukaryota > Metazoa > Chordata > Mammalia > Carnivora > Felidae > Leopardus > Leopardus geoffroyi. Next base: position 64,572,663 of record NC_059334.1, read on the forward strand.
GACTGAGATAAGGCATTGTGCTTTAAAGACTGAGTTCTTCCTAATCCTAAAACGAAAGAAAAAAAAAATCACTAGTGATTCAGGTTCCGGTGCAAATGAGCCGATTTTCAAAAGAAGAAAACGGGTTTTTGTTCCGAGGATGAGATTGTGTAATTGGGAATACTCAAGTGAATTGGAGGAAAAAAGTTTTCAGCAAGTACATTTTAATTGGGCGTGGAGGGTATAGAAGGCTTATCTAAGATGACTGGCCTCATCAGCGGCTACCTTACGAAGTGGCATATTGTTTTACAATCCCACGGACAGTGTATGAGGGTTTCTTTTGCTGTGGAGCAATTGCTTTTGAGCAATTCTTGCCAAAACTTGGTAACATTTGCATTCTTTTCTATTTTAGCCAGCATAATTGACTTGTAGTTGTATCTTAAGTTTCAATTTGTATTTCTCTAATGACTACTTATGTTGAGTATCTTCTTTTCATGTGCTTATTTGCCAACCATATATCTTCTTTGGTGAAGTATCTGTTCAAATTATTTGCACATGATTTCCTTGGATTGTTTTCTTATTGAGTCTATGATTTCTTTTTAACGTTTATTTATTTTTGAGACAGAGAGAGACAGAGCATGAACGGGGGGAGGGTCAGAGAGAGGGAGACACAGAATCCGAAACAGGCTCCAGGTTCTGAGCTGTCAGCACAGAGCCCTATGCAGGGCTTGAACTCACGAACCGAGAGATGATGACCTGAGCCTAAGTCGGACGCTTAACCAACTGAGCCACCCAGGCACCCCAGAGTCTATGATTTCTTTTTTTTTTTTAATTTTTTTTTCAACGTTTATTTATTTTTGGGACAGAGAGAGACAGAGCATGAACGGGGGAGGGGCAGAGAGAGAGGGAGACACAGAATCGGAAACAGGCTCCAGGCTCTGAGCCATCAGCCCAGAGCCGACGCGGGGCTCGAACTCACGGACCGCGAGATCGTGACCTGGCTGAAATCGGACGCTTAACGACTGCACCACCCAGGCGCCCCTATGATTTCTTTATATATCCTAGATACAATTCCTTTGTCAGATAGACGCGTTGTTGTTGTTGTTGTTGTTGCTACTACTGCTGCTGTCATTATTGTTTTTTGATGTAACTTGCTTTTTCATTTCCTTAACAGTGTTTATTAATTATATTTGTGAAGGAAACACTGTGAAATATGATTAGGAACTGTAATATGTAAAGTTTAAGATAAAATATTAAGTCTACGTAGATTTTAATAAGTTGAAGATTCATATTGTTAGTTCTACAGTAATCACACACAAGAAAAGAAAAAAAAGAAAAAGGACAAAGAGAAATAAAATAGTAAGATGTAGACTTAAACCCATCTATGTTCATAATTATATTAAATGTTAATGAAAGAAAAATTATAATTGAATAATTATAGGTAGAGGTTAGAAATTATTGAACTGACTAAAAGTAAAATGACAAAACAAAAAACAGACGTGTCTATAAGAGACACACTTTAGATAGAAAGATGCAGATAGGTTGTAAAGATAAAAAATCTGTATACCTGATAAAGCCATGCCAACTTCATAAGTGTACAAAGTTAGCATTGCTATATCGATATCTGACAAAACAGACTTCAGGACAAAAATTTGACTAATCATAATTAATAAAATTTCATAATGATAAGAGAAATCAGGATGATATAAGATCCTAATTGTATTCACATCTAATAAAAGAGCTTCAAAGTAGTTGAAGAGAAACATGAAAGAAACTAACGGGAGAAAAAACATTAAAAATTATAATGATTTTTAACTTCCCTCTCTCAGTAATTAATAAAATGACCAGAACAAATACCCTGAATACAGGAGGGATAAACACTGACAAACAATGTGACGTAATTGACATTTACAGAACAAAATACTCAACAATTGTAGGATATAGAGATAATTTAAGTGTTCACAAGAACATTCACTGAAACAGTCCATATAATGAACCATAAAACAAATCTCTATAAATTCAAAAACTGCAACATTATGAAGTATTTTCTCCAACTAAAACTGTATAAAATTATAAATCAGAAGTAAATAAAATAGTATAAAATATCATAATTTTTTTAATTAACAGGTTTTTAAACAATGGATATAGGGAGAAAAAATTAAAAAAAAACAATGTTTAAAACTGGATGATAATATAACACAGTAATATCAAAATTATAACTGAAACTAGAATAGAGCTGAAAGGGAAATTTATAGTCCCAAAGATGTATTTGAGAAAAACAAGACAGTGTAAAATCCATGATGTCTATTTTCTCCATGGGAAGCATAGAAAGAGGACCAAATGAAGTCCAAGATAAGTAGAATGCAAGGAATAATAAATATCATAAATCAATAAAATAATAACAGAAAAAAGTGTAGAGAAATTCTATATATTATTTACTCTTTAAATATTAAAAATTCACATCCACTATTTTCAAGGAAAAATAGAAAACTCAAAATTACATTATTGAGTTGGGAGAGGTGATATCTCTTCAGATCCAATAAATATTAAAAGTATAAAAGGTTCATAAACAACTTTATATAAAAGTAACTAAATAATTAACTTAAAAGGATAACTTAAATGGATAAAAAAGTAACTTAAATGGATACATTTCTTGAGAAACACAAATAATTAAAACTAATGTCACAGGAAATAGGAAATTTGAATAACCCTCTATCAAAAACATTGCATTTTGAATAATAATCTTATTAAGAAAACCTCAGGCTCAGATAGTGTCAGCAGTGAATTCTAGCAGATATATGCCTTTACAAACATTACCCCTTCTCCGAGGTGACACAGGATAGAGCTAAGTGAGACAGCCTGTGATTTCTCCCACAATGGAAAGGAAGAACAAGTGGATAAATGCCTATCTTCCCTAGCTATGTGGGATGATGTCAAAGAAACTCACTTGTCTTTCACAACATTCAGAGTGTTAAATCAGGAGCTCCATGACTAGGGGAGAAAGCAGATTGCAAGACTGGTGCATAAACTTCCCAGAGGGCATTAAAGGGATGTGGTTCTTGCTGACTGCAATCTGGCCTCTGTCAGGAAGTCCACCCACAAGATTTAGGGAAAATTTCACCTGTGGATCCACTCAGATGGACCTTCGGCACCTCCAGCATACTATGTACTAAACCCACAAAACTCTTACACAGGTAGTCTCCCTGTGTCCACTCCTATGAGTTGTGTTCAGAACAAGACTTGGTAAAAGGCTAGGAAGCATATGCAGAAAACAAGGCAGAGTCTGTGGCAAAAGTGAATCCACAAACTTGAGATACAGTGTAACCTTCAGGAAACCAAGTGAGGGGCTATCAGCAGCCAGCCCTGGTGTGTTCTAGGATCAGGAGAAGACCTTTCTTCTCTGAAAGAGAGCAAGAAGCTTGGGAGAGTTGAATTCATACAAGGTCTGAGAAAGCCTTAGAATCTATAGCAGGACCAATGAATATTACTTCTACCCTGAAGGTAGTTAGCAAAGATTGGAGGAGGTGATTACTGCTCCAAGTGCAAACGAAACAAAATAAACAAACAAAAAACCAGCAACATAAAGATTCAAGGAACATGAAAAATCAAGGAAATCCTACATCACCAACAGAGTACAATAATCTTCCAGTAACTGAATTCAAAGACATGGAGAATCCAAAATTGCTGTTTTAGGGCAATTAATTGAGTTACAAGAAAACACAGAAAGAGAATTCAAGGAAATCAGGAAAATAGTATATAATCAAAATGAAGAATTAAACAAAGTTAAAGAAATCAGAACCAAACAACTTCTAGAGCTGAAGTATTCGATAAATGAAGTGAAAAATGCTGTAGGGAACCTCAACAGCAGAACAAACCAATCGGAACAAAGAATCATTGAGATAGAAAATGGGAAACTTAAATAACCTAGCCAGTGGAAAACAAAAAAGAACAAAGAGAGTTAAGAAAGATTTTCTGCTCTATGAGACACTGTTAAAAAAAAAAATCTGAATAATTATAGTTCCAGAAAGAGAAGAGAGGGAGAAGGGAAAAGAAAGATTATTAGAAGAAATAATATCTGAGAACTTCCCATACTTGGGGAAGAGATTTGAACATCCAAATTCATGAAGTTAATAGATAACCCTATTATGTGAATCCAAAATGATCTCCAAGACATATTATAATAAAAGAGAAAAGAATATCGTAAGCTACAAAGGAACCCTCATTAGGGTATCAGCAGTTTTCTCAGAAGAAACTTTATAGGCCTGCAGAGACTAGGATCATATATTCAAAGTGCTGAAAGAAAAAAAAATACCAACCAAGAATATTCTGTCTGGCAAAGTTATCCTTGAGATATAAAGGAGAAATGAAGACTTTCCTACAAAAACAAAAGCTTAGGGAAATTACCACTACATCTGCCTTTCAAGAAATACTAAAATGAGATTTCCAAGCTGAAATGGAAAGACACTATTTAGTAACATGAAAATAAGAAAATAAACAAGGTACTGATAAAGGAAAATACAATAAGCAAATTCAGAAAAATCTAGTACTTTAATATGATAGTGTGTTAAACAATTAGCTATAGCATAAAGGTTAGAGGACAAGAGCATCAAAAATAACCACAGCTACTCCAGTTTGCTAATGAATTTATAGTATATAAAGAGGTAAAACCTATAGTAGATTCATAAAAGAAAGCGATAAGAGAATTAGAGCATAGAATCTTAGGATATCACCAATTCACACAGGAAGAGAGCAAAAGAAGAAAAAAGGAACAATGGAACTATAAAACAGCCAGAAAACAATTAATTAGTTGGTATTAGTAAATCCTTACACATCAGTAATTTCTCTAAATACAAATGGATTCAATTCTCCACACCAAAGATACAGTGTGGCAGGTTCAAAACAAAACAAAGAACCAACTATATGCTGCTTACAAGAGACTCACTTCACTGTAAGGACACACATAGGATCAAATTCAAAGGATGAGCAAAGGTATTCCATGCAAGTGGAAACCGAAAGATAGCAGAGGTAGTTGTACTTCTGTCAAACAAAATATAGCATAAGCCACAAAATGTTAATAAGAGAGAAAGAAGGTCATTATATAAAAGAATCAACTCATCAGGAAGTTAGAACAACCATAAAAATACACTCAACCAAAATCAGAGCCCTTAAATATATTAAGCAAATACTAACAGATCTGGAGAAATAGACAATACAATAATAGTAGGGAACAGCAACATAATACATTCAGCAGTGAATACATCATCTAGACAGAAAATCAAGTAATAAATGTTTTATTTAAAACATACTCCAGAAAAAAATGACTCAATATATGTATAATACAGTCCATTACAATAGCAAAAGAATGCACATTTCTTCTCAAGTACACGTGGAACATGCTCCAGGATATATCACATGTTAGTCCACAAGACAAGTCTTAGGAAATGTAAGAAGATTGATCAAACCAAATATTGTTTCCAAATGCAATAGTTTGAATATAGAAATCAACAACAAAGGAAATTAAAAATATATATTAATATATGGAGGTTAAACAACATACTCCTGAACAATCAATGAATCAAAGAAGAAATCAGAAGGAATAATGGTCTAAAACAAATAAAAATAGAAACAAAACATATCAAAACTAATAGGATGTGTCAAAAGCAGTTCTAAGAGCTAAGTTTACAGCAAGAAATAACTATATTAGTAAAGAACTAGATCTCCAATAAACAATCTGACTTTGAACCTCAAATAACTAGAAAAAGAAGAATAAATGAAGTCCAGAATTAGCAGAAAGGAGGAACTAACAATAATCAGGGAAGAAATCTAGACCAGAAAAACAGTAGAAAAGATCATGAGACTAAGAGTTCTTCATTTGGAAAGGTTTTTAAAAATGACCAACCCTTAGAAATGAGAGAGGAGACATTACAACTGGTACAGAAACACACAGGATCAGAAGGGAGCACTATGAACATTATATGCCAACAAATTGGATACCCAGAAGTAGGTAAATTCCTACAAACATACAAATGATCAAGACTGAATCTTGAAGGAAGAGAAAATCTACACAGAATGATAATGAGTATGGAGATTGCATCAGTAATTGAGAATCTCTCAACAAAGAAAAGTCCAGGACCAGTCAGTTTCAGTGGTGAATTCTAAACATTTAAAGATGACTTAATACCAATTTTTCTTTCTTTTAATTTTATTTATTTTAATAGAATGGGCATGAGTGGGGTAAGGGGAGAGAGAGAGAGGGAGGGAGGGACGGAGGGAGGGAGGGAGGGAGAAAGAAAAAGAAAATATCCCAGGAAGGCTTCATTCTCAGTACAGAGCCTGACACAGGGCTCAATCATATGACCATCCCATGACTGTGACATCATGACCTGAGCTGAAATCAAGAGTCAGTCACCCAACTGACTGAGCCACTCAGGCACCCCAATGCCAATTTTTCTTTTTCAAAAAGTTTAAAGAATTAAGAACACTCCCAAATTCATTGTACAAGGCCAGAATTTCCTCATGTCCAAAGCCAGATAAAGACACTACAGGAAAACTTGTTGAACAGTACCCTGAGGAATATTCATATAAAAATTATCAATAAAATATTAGCAATTGAATTGAACAGCACATTAAAAGGTATATGAACACCATGATGAAGTGGGCTTTATCCCTAGGTTATAAGGATGGTTCAATATACACAAATAAATTAATGTGATATGCCATATTAATAGAATAAAAGAAAAATCATATGATCATCTCAATAGATGCAGAAAAAGAATTTGACAAAATACAATTTTTTTATGATAAGAACTTTGAACAAATTGATTATAGAAGGAATATAGTAAAGACTGGTTACAAGTCCACAGTTATATTCTGTGTTTAAAGTTTGAGAGCTTTCTTCCTATATGATCAGGCACAAGACAAGGGTGTCAGCTCTCACTACTGTTATTCAACATAATACTGGAAATCCTAGCTAGGACAATCAGACTAGATAAAGAGATAAAATACATTCAAGTCATAGAGGAAGAAGTAAAGTTGTCTTTTTGCGGGTGATACGATCTCATATATAAAAAATCCTAGACCACACACACACACACACACACACACACTTATTAAGACAAATCAACAAATTCAAGTAAATTTGCAGAATATAAAATCAACAAACTGAAATTGGTTGTGTTCCCTTACACTAACAATGAAATACCTAAAAAAGAAATAAAACAATCCCATTCATACTACCATGAAAAACAACGAAATACTTAAGAATAAATTTAACCAAGGTGAAATATCTATACACTGAAAACCATAAGATTCTACTGAAAGAAACTGAAGAAGACACAAACAAATGGAAGGTATCTTGTGTTCATGGATGGGAAGAATAAATAATGTTAAAATGTCTATACTACCCAGAATCATCTATAGATTCAATTCAATCCCTATCAAAATCCCAATTATATTTTTCACAGAAATAAAAAAAATCATTTCTAGATTTTACAGAACCACCAAAGACCCTTACAAAGGTGACTTAGATAGAATAACACAGACATATCTCAGAGAACTAGCAAGTTCAGTTCTAGACCACTGCAATTAAGTGGGTCAAATGAATATTTTTGGCTTCCCAGTGCATGTAAAAAGACAGGTTGATAGTATACTGTAGCCTATTAAGTGCACAGAATTATGTCTTTTAAAAAAAGATATATTTTAAATACTTTGTTGCTTAAAAACGCTAACGATCATCATCTGAGATTTTAGTGAGTCATAATCACTTACCACAGATCACCATAAAATAATAATGAAAAAGTTTGAAATATTGTGAGAATTACCAAAATATGACCCAAAGACACAAAGTGAGGTAATGCTGTTGGGAAATGGCATCAATAAATGCTTGATGCAGGATTGCCAAAAACCTTCAATTTGTAAGAAACATAATATTCTCAAAGTGCAATCAAGCAAGACACAATAAAGCAAGGGGTGTCTGTCTGTATAAAATATTCATGGTTAGTAAAACAATGTTAGGATTTCCATTCTCCCCAAATTGGTCTATAGTTCTAAGACAATCCTACTCATAATCTGAGTAGGTATTTTGTAAGAAATTGACACACTACTTTTAAAATGCATATGAAAATGCAAAGGACCTAGAATAGTCAAAACAATTTTGAAAATAAAGAAAAAATTTGGAGAAGGTACACTACAAATTTCATGGTTTACTATAAAGCTACCATAATACAGGATGGCGTTGACACAGGGAATCCAGAAATAGACAAGGATATATATGATTAAGGAAATTCAATGGGGAAACATAAACTTGGAGCAAATAGTACTAGATTATTGAATATCCATGCCAGAAAAAAAAATATGAAATTCCACTTGTCCCACACAGCGTGTATGAAAGCTATTTGAAATGCATATTAAATATTAAAAATTATAAAATATCTTGTAAAGTATCAAAGAAAATCTTTGCAATAAGAATTATTTTGATAATTTGTTTTTTATAGTAAACAAAAGTAGTAAAAGGTTTTACATAATATGTAAAACTTCAAAAATTCCCTTTCCCTTCTGAATCTAAGATAACTCAGCTACTATTAAACCAAGAGTAAGATAACTTCTTTAACATTAGAATATCCCATATTTCTCTACCGAGAATGCAATACATTTTACTTTGAACCTGATTCTGCCTCTATCTAACTATAATTTTGGGTACATTACTTAGCCTCTATCTGGTGCACTTTCCTAATTTTTAAATTGTATATATTATTTGCTCATTTTTTATGAGGTTTAGATAAGATAATATTTGCAAAGCCCATTTAGAACGGTGCTTGGTCTTGTTGACACATAACATACATCCAGTGCTGCTGTTGATGTTTTGTTGATAATGAGAGTATTATTCCATTTATTATATTATGAAAAGCTGTATTATGTGTGAGTAGGAACACATAATTTGGAGCCAAAGTACTTTTGTCCAAATACCAACTTTGTCACCTACTAACTATGTGACTCAGGGCAAGTAACCTTAAAGCTTGCTGTCTCTATTTCTTCTTTTGTAAAATTAGAGTTCTGATTGTGAGTCCCTGGGGTCTGTGAGAGTTGATATTTATAAGTGCTTAGGAGAAAAGGTTCTGCCACTGTAAGTGCTGCAATATTTGCTATTACTGTCATTGATATTTTTAATATTAAAACATCTCTGGGGGTGCCTGGGTGGCTCACTCGGTTGAGCCTCTGACTTTGGCTCAGGTCGTGATCTCACTGTCTGTGAGTTTGAGCCCCACATCAGGCTCTGTGCTGACAGCTCAGAGCCTGGAGCTTGCTTCAGATTCTGTGTCTCCCTCTCTCTCTGACCCTCCCCCGTTCATGCTCTGTCTCTTTCTGTCTCAAAAATAAACAAACATTAAAAAATAAAAAATAGGGGCGCCTGGGTGGCGCAGTCGGTTAGGCGTCCGACTTCAGCCAGGTCACGATCTCGCGGTCCGTGAGTTCGAGCCCCGCGTCAGGCTCTGGGCTGATGGCTCAGAGCCTGGAGCCTGTTTCCGATTCTGTGTCTCCCTCTCTCTCTGCCCCTCCCCCGTTCATGCTCTGTCTCTCTCTGTCCCAAAAATAAATAAACGTTGAAAAAAAAAATTAAAAAAAAAATAAAAAAAAAATAAAAAATAATAAAAAATAAATAAATAAAACCTTTCTGTCTTCTGTAATGGAAGATTAATTCTAAAAGAAGGAATTTTTGCATTGCCATCAATAGATACTCTTCCCTACACCTGTGCTGCTATTCTGTTAATACCTGAGACTCTTAACTCTCATCCTACAGCTAAATTTAACCATCTACTTGAATAAAGTAGCTCTAGAGTATACCTATACCTCTAGAGTATACCTCTAGCCACCTGGGTGTCTCTGTTGGTTGAGCATCTGACTCTTGTCTGCTAAGGTCATGATCTCACAGTTTGTGAGGTTGAGCCCTGTGTCGGGCTCTGTACTGACAGTGCAGAGACTGCTTGCAATTCTCTCCCTCTCTCTTCTCTCTCTCTCTCTCTCTCTGCCCCTCCCCCACTCATTATCTTTCTCTTTTTCTCTCAAAATAAACAAACATTAAAAAATACATACATCTAGAAACTGGAAAACATAAATTACATTGCTTTTATGCAGTGGAGTTTAGATTTAAACCCATGTGGTTTTATGCTAGGTCTTATGCAATTAAACTCTATACTTTGCTGCCCTCTATACTTATGCCTTACAACAGTCTTTCATGGACAACGGGCTTGTTTAACACATTTGAATTTTACTCTTTACAGGTCAGGCAAGGAAAGCTAAATGAGACAGATTGATTAGCTCAAAGTCAATCACCTGGTAAATGATACAGCCTGATAAAGATCAATGTACTTCACATGCTCCATTCTTTCCATTTGAGATACTGGAAATTAGAAAAAGCCTCTTGTTTCTCTGAGCTCAGATATGAATGTATCTGTCAAGGTATGTTTAATAGAGGTAGTGGTCCCTACTCTGAGAAAATTAGACATAAACTCCAACGCTTCTTCTCCAGTATAGTGACCGATATAAACAGACATTCTTGAGGATTGAAAAGCATCCTGACTTTTTCTTTTAGTTCAAATTACAGCGACCGTGTGTGTGTGTGTGTGTGTGTGTGTGTGTGTGTGTAGGCGCACATGCTCGCATTGGAATGAAAATAGTTAGCATGGATTCATAAGTCCCGTGAAGAGTTATTGCTGCTTGCATCATAAACCAGGGATCACTGTGAGCCTTTTAAGTCCTGCATTATCAGTCTGGATCTTTCCTCATGTATTAAAATCCCCTTTTAAGTAATGGCTATTATTTGTCAATCACAAGTCCCAGTACATCCTCAGTTTTCTTAGGAGTTTGTGAAAATAAAATTCTGACCATCTTACCATCATCCTTTGTAAATGTAGTTAAAGCAAATGCATTGGGAATTGTGTCACTTTGGGCAAGAAATACCAGGAATATCTTTAATATTTTAGTCTGTATTTGATGCTCTCTCTTTCTGAGCTACAGGCTATTTTGTAGGTTAAAAACTGGTTATCATTGCTTCAAGTGTCATGTCAACCACGCCATCCCAGGAGCTAGTTAGTCCTATCAGTTACAGCCAATAGATTTAGAGATTTTAAAGCTCCTCCCATCTCCTGGGCAGCAGCAGCTTCTATTCTAGTTGAAACTTTCTCAAATTAGGTTTAATATGAGATCCAAAGGGAACGAAGCTTAGCAGTAAACTTGGATGTCATAGCATTGCACACCAGCTCACGCATGCAACCAGTTCCAACGGGTTCCTTTTTCATTTCCAGAAGGAAGCTGTTGTCTTATAAACCACTGAGTTTCAACAGTTGCATTTTCCTCTACATTTGAGTCCATTTTTGTAATGTTTTTGAATCTCTATGAGAAAATCAGATCAAGCTCTCAGATTTCTGTGCTGGTCTGTGTGCACGGGTACATTGAAGCTTCCACGGATACTCAATTTATTCCTGACAGGAGATTTATTCAGTGTCATCAACTAAAACTGAACATATTTTGCCAGCCTTACCCAATTACATCAGTAATACTCCACTCCAAGCACTGAACAAATCTATTTTCTGATTTTGCAGAAAGGCATATGTCACTTAGAGACAAAAATTCATAAAACACTCAACTTTCCGAATCCAATTCAGTGTCTCTCTAAATTGCATTTGGGCAGTCTCTTGGGGAAAGCATACGTGTAAAAACAGACTTTGGAAATAGGGATTTTTACGGGCCCTTTCTGTCATTATGTTCTCTCCGTAATTATTTTGTTCTATGTTTTATTTCCCCATTTCTATTCCTCACATAAAGTTCCCTAATTTAGGATTCTATGTGAATATGTGTACATAGTTGTTCAGCCTCAGAAATGCAGTCTGTAAGTAGACCAAGTCATACATTGTTAGATGGGGTCCTGGAGACAAGTTGGTCAATCTCTGCTATTTCTGTGATGAGAAGCAAAGGTCTAGACAATTAGGTAGACTCATCTAATGGGTACTGCAAAGATAAAAACAGAGCTGATATAATCTAAGTAGCACCCTAATAAAAATAATGACCTTAAAGATTATAATATTTGCCGGGACTGATAACCATGTTAAATATATGATTATTAAGTACTGTAATGTAGTTTCATTATTACTATTGTTATTTTACTTTAAACCTCACAATAATCCTATGAAAAAGATACTGTAAATGTGCCAAGTATGTAAATGGAGAATAAAATCCTGGAAGTTAAAAGGGCTATGGGATGTGCCCAAACCACATGAGTAGCGAGGCGAAGCAGGCAGTTGAAGCTTGGGCTGCATTCTTCCAAAGTCTAAGCTCTTAATCACTCTACCTGTTTCCTTCTTCTCTGCTCTAATTTTTCCTCCCTGTGTGTCCTCACAAGCCCTCCATTCCTGAGCAGTACCAAAGCCAAGACTGATTACTTTCCCTACCTTGATGTTTTTCTCCTATTCTTCTCACTTGCCTGAGTCCATTGAACCTTCAAGACGCCGTACATTTTCTGAATGAACTGCCTCGTTAGTCAAGGCTACACTGCGGGCTGCAGGAATCTCCTGTCTTCCTCCAGCGACTTGCAGGGTGCCTGTTTCCTCTATCAGCTAGTACAGTCTTAGGTCTCCAGAAATCCTTTACAAGCTAGATCATGATGTACCAATAAGTACTAGGGATGAACCAAGACATGGCACCATGGCAAACTTTCCCTCATGCCTGGAAAATAACCAATATTGTGGCAAGAGTTACTATAAGAATAAATTTTCCTGACTGGAATTGAGCTCGGCTTTTTCTTTAATATCCTGTGCACTTCTCCATTTGGGCTAACTTACAGTCCTTGAGGACCTACGGGGCCCTCAGAGGCTGCGGGAATGTAACCTTGTTCTGTGGTTCCAGAAATTTGTCAGAGTGAGACTGCCTGCTTTTCATTTTGAGATGGTTGACACTATGAATGGTAGTATTGAAGAGAGGCTAGTATTTACTGAATGTATACGTTTCGTGAATAAAACGTAAATTGTTTTAATTTTTCATATGTTAAAGAAAACCTGTGGGGATAATACAACATCTCTCTCTTTCTTCATCTAAAGATAAATATCTTTAAAAATGTGTGTATCAAATGAAACGATAACTTTATTTTTCAAGATTTTTCTCCTGTCTAGATGCAAAGAAATACCATTTTTCCCCTTTCAAATTATAGGGGATAATATCCTCTCTGTCAGCATGAATCATAAAAATGCTCTGTACTATTCTCTTAGAAATAATTAATCTTTGACATTCACTTTTCAAAATTCACAATATTTCAAATGGATGGTTCCTCATGGGTCTCTACAGTGGGTCACCAGAAAAAAAAAAAAAGGCCTACTTTTATGTTTGACACCAAAAACTCGTTTGCCCAGCAAATGTTAACTTCTATATTGTGGCAATGCTGCTGAATGCATTAATTTCTGTTCCTGTGAGACTATCAGCCCCATAATGCTGAATCAAATGGCTTCAGATAAAATATTCCAACTTGTATCTACAGACACCCCTCCTCCCCCCGCCCAAATTTCTGACTTGTGCCCATCACTAGTTGTAAAGCACCTATCACTTTTGATACATCGAGTTCATTTAAAGGCTAAATGCATTTGTTACTGTGCACACTTTACCCGGGGAAGTCAGAGGGGAGTTTTATTTCAAATATGCATGAAGGCACTATGTTTCCAATGATCATTATATGAACTATGGAAGAAATAAAATATGCAGGGCCCACAAACACGGTGTATTAATATTCCTTGTTTTTTTAATTCATGTTAAGCGTTTCCTTGGGGGATTTTAGGGGTTTTTTTCTGCCTAATGTAGGAGATCAATCAACTTCACCATAAGGCATTTAAAATTACTGTGGAAAACTTTATTTTTATGCCTCTGTAAATGAGGCTCAGTCCAAATGCTAATACTGAAGTTATTTTGATACTAACACGTCTCTGATCAGCTAAAAGCTACCAGTTTTTCTCATGTTCTACATAGGTGACATAGACTGTGAGGGGAAATGTGATTCCATCACTATTGGCCTAATCATGACTGAACCAACCCTTTCAGTATTTTTAAGAGTTCTTTCAGCACTTATCAAAGTAGACAGGAAAAAACTCTGAAACATAAATTATGATTGCTGTAAAAACAATCTTTTGATTTATCACTTGATATAAAACAGCTCTCTGTTGTCTCTACCTGCTAAAAAAGAGCTTAAAAAGGAAAAATCATTATTTAAATATGAAGCTGTAAGGGAGAGAATGGAGGTGCACTACCTGAACGTGTTTTTCATACCTTTTCTTATAAAAGTTATTTAGAAGCGGAGAGCCTTTGCTCTCCGGATTTTCTAGAGACTCTCAGTGTCTCTACCCTGCTTTCCTCAACCCCCTGGGCATACCTGTGTCTCAGATATTGTCACATCATGTTGTAATAGCACATGCACTTGTCTGTCTTCCCAGATGGGATTCTTAGGAGACTAGAGTTTATTCAACTCTGGATCTCCAGAGCCCAGCACAGTATTTGGCATGGAGTATAAACTTGGTAAATATTGTGAGGAAGGAAAGGGTGGGGGGGGGGGGGCGGGGAGATGAGAGGCATGAAAGAGGAAAAGACAGGAAGAAAAGGGAAAAAGGCAAGAGACAGAAGGAGAGAGAAAATTATTTGACCATCTAAAAAATGGGAATTCTGGGGCGCCTGGGTGGCGCAGTCGGTTGGGCGTCCGACTTCAGCCAGGTCACGATCTCGCGGTCTGTGAGTTCGAGCCCCGCGTCAGGCTCTGGGCTGATGGCTCAAAGCCTGGAGTCTGTTTCCGATTCTGTGTCTCCCTCTCTCTGCCCCTCCCCCGTTCATGCTCTGTCTCTCTCTGTCCCAAAAATAAATAAACGTTGAAAAAAAATTAAAAAAAATAAAATAAAAAAAAAATGGGAATTCTAGTCTTTAAGAAGAAATGAGAGGGAGGCAGACCATAAGAGACTCTTAAAAACAGAGAACAAACTGAAGGTTGATGAGGGGGTGGGGAAAATGGGTGATGGGCATTGAGGAGGGCACTTGTTGGGATGAGCACTGGGTGTTTTATGTAAAGGATGAATCATGGGAATCTACTCCTGAAGCCAAGAGCACACTGTATACACTGTTAGCTAACTTGACAATAAATTACATTTAAAAAGAAAAATAAAAAGATTTGAAGTTCTACAAAAAAAAAATGCCAAAAAATACCAACACTTCTTTAGTAAACTAATTTGAGAAAGATTATTTAATATGCAAATACATGTTTTCATGATGACAAAATAAAACCTTCAGGCTGATTCCAGCACTAATATCGTGAGTACTGTCAGAATTGCCGACTTTAGATTTAATTATTAACTTTTAATAGTGAATGAGATGACTGCATGCATATAAATTAGCAATAAAAACTAAATTCTTAATTTGTTTTTGGGTAGTCTTAAATCAAGGCAAAAATATTACAAATATTCACTGACACATAAACGTTATGTTTTTTATCTTTTTTCCAGATTATTCTATATTTTACAAACTACACAATATTACATGATCAGTGTAAGAAAACAGAAAATGTGATAGGCAAATAAAAAAAAAATACCCATAAGTTCACACTGTAATACAACCACTTGATATTTTACTGAAAAGCCTTCTAGATCTTTGTCTGCTTGGATATATGAATGTTTATTCAGAATTTTTAAAAAACTATTTTAATGTTTATTCATTTTTGATAGATGGGGGGAGACAGAGCATGAGTGGGGGAGGGGAAGAGAGAGAGGGAGACACAGAATCCAAAGCTGTCAGCACAGCTCCCAGCTGTCCTGGGACAGCTGTCCTGGCTCCCAGCTGTCAGCACAGAGCCTGACGTGGGCTCAAACCCATGGACCACGAGATCATGACCTGAAGTCAGATGTCCAACTGACTGAGCCACCTGGGCACCCCTATTCAGAATTTTTTAAAGGCGTTATATATTGAACACTTTTGAGACACGCTTTTTAACAATATTTTGCTATCAAAAAGTATGTCACTGATTTCTCATAATGCTGGAATAGCTTAATTAACACTGTCTCCCGCAGATAATTTTATATATAATTATATAATCTAGCCCAAAGCACAGCACACTGTCTGAAGGCAAAAAATGGAGTGGAGACTACCTTAGTCTACTTGGACCGCCATAACAAAATACCATAGAATGAATGGCTTTAACACTAGATATTTAAGGTAAGACGGGCATAGAACGGACAATACCATTCCAAAAAGGAAAAACAAGAAAGAAGAGGTGAGAGGTCTTCAGTAAGTCCAAAACTTGGCAAGGTAAATTCCACTGGATCTTAAGGCTCAAGAATAATTCTCTTAGGGGGTGGTGCCTGGGTGGCTCAGTCAGTTAAGCATCCAACTCTTGATTTTGGCTTAGGTCATGATTTCACACTTTGTGGGTTCAAGCCCCATGTCAGGCTCTGCACTGACAATTCAGACCCTGCTTAGGATTCTCTTTCTCTCCCTCTCTGTCTGCCCCTTCCCTGCTCTCTAACTCAAAATAAACAAACAAACAAAAAGAGAATAATCCTCTTTTGTCCAATGTTTTGTCCTACAGGCCTACTGAGTGGCAGTATTAAGGCTATGGCTTGGCATGGTAGGCCCATTCTTTAAGCTCTTGTGACCCTCTGCCAGACCTCTATCTCGTTTAGTCCCAGCTGTCAATGCTTTGTTAATATGATCCCATCTCTCTTTCTGACTTCTATTGAAAGAGCTGATTAAGTCCCTGTACCACACCCCAGAACTCTTTATTCAATGGTAGTCGACACACCTTTGAAATTCTCTTTCAAACATGCTTTCTTATTTGTTTTGCCATATGGGCAGGTTGAGAATTTTCCAAATATTTAAGATCTGGTTCCCTTTTGCTTAAAATGGTTTTCATCCACTTCTCTCTCTCTCCTTGCACTTTTACTATAAGAAGTCAAGGGGAATCAAGTCTCTCCTTCAACCACTGTGCTCAGAAACCTCTTCCACCAAATACCCATTTTCATCACTCATAAGTTCTACTTTCCATAAAGCACAATAACACAGTGGGGCTCCTGGGTGGCTCAGTTGGTTAAGTGTCCCACTTTGGCTCAGGTCGTGGTCTTATGGTCCGTGAGTTGGAGCCCCGCGTCTAGCCCCACATTGGGCTCTGTGCTGACTGCTCAGAGCCTGGAGCCTGTTTCGGATTCTGTGTCTCCCTCTCTCTCTCTCTCTGACCCTCCCCTGTTCATGCTCTGTCTCTCTCTGTCTCAAAAGTAAATAAACGTTAAAAAAAAAAAACCACAATAACACAGTTTAGCCAACTTCTTTGCCACTTTATAATGAGGATTATCTTTCCTTCACTTTCCAATAATGTGTTCCTCATCTCCATCTGAGCTAATAGCAGAATTACCCTTACTGTCCATATATCTAGCATGTGCCCCAAAACTCTTTCATCCCCTACTCTTTATACAGTTCCAAAGCTGTTTCCACAATTTTAGGTATTTGTTACAGTAGTATCCCACTTCTTGGTACCAAACGCTGCCTCAGTTTGCTTGGACTACCATAACAAAATACCACAGATTAGGTTGCTTTAGCAGTGGATTTATTTTTCACAGTTTTGGAGGCTGGGAAGTCCTAGATCAAGGTGCCAGCAAGGTTCATTCTGAGGTCTCTTCTCATGGCTTTTGTGTGGCTGCTATCTCATATGACCTCTTTGTGTGTGCTCAGGGAGAACATGTTCCAGTCTCTCTTTTCTTATAAGGACACTAACCCCATCATGGTGACACCATTCTATGACCTCATCTAAAACTGATTAACTCCCAAGGGCTCCACCTCCAAGTGCCATCACATTGAGGGTTAGGGCTTCAACATACGAATTTGGGGGAAATATAAGCATTCAGTCGGTAATACTACCTTGGAAGACAGGAATTATGCCTGGTGAGTATTTCCTATTGGTGCTTTTTTGAGGAAATATCTCAGATTGAGGTGGCTTGAGGTAGCAGAAATCAACACCCTAACTGACCTGAGATGTCAAAGGGCAGAGCTGATCACTGGTATGGCAGACTAAAATTAGTTGGGGAGATCCTAGAAGGAAAGGAGACACAGAAGGGATATATATAAAATCTTCCCAAACTTGACTGCTGAACAACACAGGAGTCAGAAAGAACCCAAGAAGTCAGTTGAAGAAACTGAAGAAACTGTCTCCCAAACCCAGGAGACAGAATATGCAGTTTAATTCCCATTGTATTAATTACCTGCCAGAACGAAAATCACTCTTCAGGGGAGTATAATAATATCCAGAACCTCTGCAACTATGGTAGTTCTGTACAAGTAAGCTTAGCTAAACTGGGATTAATTTTCCAGAATCCTCTTCCCTATGTGGCTCTGAATTAGTTTTGGCCACAAAGCAATTTAATGAGATCTGGGAGGCAAAAGTGAAGGAGCAGCTACTTTATTGTCTGCAGGTCACAGTAAGGTAGGTGTTGTTGCAACTCAAGCATGTTGTCACTGATCCTGCTGGCCCACCTTGTAGAGTGAGGCAGTGAGATGGGCTCAGAGTTCTCCAGCTACAATCAGATTTCTTCCTCACCTTATCTGAATCCTGGGGCAGGTATGTTCACACCTGTGGTGAAGGGTGCCTATTTCTCCTAGAGCTCATCACCCTCAGTGAGATTGAGGGAGTTGAATCTTGCTAGATTCTTTGTGTCTGGAATTCCCCACTTGATTTACATCTCCCCTTACTGACTGCTAGCCATGCTGACTTCAGCCTCAAGGAAAACAGACTTATAATGACCAGTTAATCAACTCCCACAGAAGAGTTATGTCTAAAATTGAAAAATTTCTGCTTTATGATAGGGATAAAATAGGAAGAATGTCTGTGCTAGCTGATTCATAAGGTGGTTGCAACAATTAAATTCAACCACATTTGTAGTCACCCAGACTACGTTTTTCAAGTTTATCTCCAGCTATACTCTGTCATACACCTTCCCATCACAATTGGACTCAAATACCAAACCTTTCAGAGACATTTTCTTGAATGCTTCTTGGTTATACTCCATCTTTCTTTTCATGTAATTGCGTAGCATCCTGGACAGAACTCCAAATTAATTATCTTACATAATGCTAGTCACTATAAAGAGCCTGAATTATACCTTACTTTGCTACTGCATTGTGTGCTCAATGAAGATAAGGATTTAATAATCCCTAATATTCAACACAGTGCCTAGCACTGTGTCTTTATCATCACTGGCATTCCAGAAGTGTTTGACTTGA
Organism: Leopardus geoffroyi; assembly: GCF_018350155.1. Classification (NCBI taxonomy): domain Eukaryota; kingdom Metazoa; phylum Chordata; class Mammalia; order Carnivora; family Felidae; genus Leopardus; species Leopardus geoffroyi. The sequence goes on from NC_059334.1 coordinate 64,591,920, forward strand.
AGTAGGCTTATCACATCTGCAGAGTCATTTTGATTGTATGAAACAATCTAAACAGCAAGGATTCTACTTTAAGTTCCCTTTTTATTTTTGCCCCAAGATTGAAAAACCTGAATATTCATGTTAAAATAAGGAAACTGTGTGGAATTAGACAAAGGACCACACTTAGACTCTTATATCAACTTGAGTTTCTTTGATTCTCTGATAGACAACTTTTATTGTGGGAACATAAGCTGTTAAAACTGAATCCTTGACAACCGACACATTTTCCTTTATTGACAAATAGACACTCTCCCCTTGCCTGGATTTTATTATCACTGCCATCTGCATGAATCCCAGAAACAGTTACCCTATATTTTCTCTCATTCAGTAGAATCAGGACCCAAGGTGTGTTTGTGTGTATGTAATATTAAGCACATATTATATCAGTGAAGTCCTCTCTTAGGTGCTTGATGTTAACAGGAGTGTTCTGTATTCTTTGGGTACAAAAATAGTATAATAAGCCTCCTACTATAGCTTTCCTCCTCACAAGGAGTTGTGTCTCATAGTTTAATTCAGAAAACAATCATGGTGCTGAAAACTTGAAGTTAACACGTATCCTCCTCTCAATATGTTTTCCTCAAGCTGGAGATGTCCTTAATGCACTCAACAAAAATTTCAGGATACCTTAATTTAGGATCTACAGCTCCTCCTGAAAGCCTGAAAAAGTCATCCCTCCCCTTCTCCCTCTCTTTCTTCGCCCCCCCTTCCCTAATTTGTCATCCTGAATCTATTGAAATTACTTCTTGTTCTTTTTAATGCACAAATATGAAAGACAAGAAAGACCATCTATTTTTCTGCAGATCTAAAAGCTAATTCTCTTCTATTACCTGATACTTTTTGGAGTATAATTAACTATAATTTAAGGTAAATTTTTTCCCCATTACTTGCCTAGGCTGAGTTTACTCCACCAGTGAGTTTAAATATTCTAAGTTTCTGCTTAGATTCACCATGATACCACTGTAACTGGAAATAATTACTTTGATTTCAGCAAATCCTACAAAAGAGTAGTTAATCCCACCATGCAAGTATCCTATTGACATAACCTTAACCACACCATTACAAGAGACGTGATAATAGCTCTCCCAGGGGAAGATTCTCCTAGGGAGAGTATGCATAATGGGCAGAGAAATGGAAAGACCTGAAAGGAAAAGCAAAGCTTTGAATCAAACAGAACTGAATAAACAATTTGGGGCAATATATACCAAAAGCAATTTAAAACAAGAGCTTTAACTGAATTTTATGGAAGCAAATTGAATAATGTAGTTAGAAAAATGGATATGGTGTTCAGAAAAAAGTGCATCAGGCTTGTCACACGTGGTTTCAATTTTTGATCTCTTGCTTACAGAGATAAGGTGTGACTTTTTCTTTTATATCTTAGCTCACTACAGGGGAAGCAGGGAAGCCTAAATTGTGTGGTCACTAAAGGAAGGGGATATCTTTTAAACCCATATGCATAATGATATTAAAAAGGGTTTAATGTTGGAGAAGGATCCTTAGCATATTATAGAACCTCCACATTTTAGTCCAGCCGGAGACTCACTGGCCCTAAGTCCCAGTACAAAGGTCACATCAGTGAATAGTATCAGAACTGGTCCTGCCTGAAAGTTAATGGTGAGTTAAACAAACAAGAGACCAAGTTTCACTAGTTTATCACTGACTGGGATTGGAATGTGGAATTGGTCGGTTTCTGTGCAAGTGGCCAAGGAATTCCATTCATCAAGGAAGTGTTTTTTTGGATGTGTGTTTTGTTTATCTTATTTTTTCCCTCACTTTTAGAAATTCACTTGGTTAGGAGTTAGCTCTAATGGGTCTTCTAAATCCATTTACCTCATGTGTGCAATTTTATGGTTGGGACTGAGAGATTTTAACAATTTGGAAGATGATTTTGTTTCACCCCATGTGTACGAGTGGAATAGTGATTGAGTGTCAAGTGTGATATGCTGACCAGCAGGATCAGCATTCACCTGGAGTGTGTTAGAAGTGCATTCTCAGGACCCACCTTAGACCCACTGAATCAGAAACTCTGGGACTAAGGCCTGGCAATCTGGGTTTCAACAAGCCCTCCATACACCAACAATTTGAGAACCACTGACTTGCAGTAAGCATATAACTGAGCAGGTAAATCCACCCCTGTCTCATTCTTAGTTGCCTTGTTCTCTCATCGGGAGATGAATAAAAGTCTGCATCTGAAGACCAACTTTACATTTTCCCTGCAACATGGCTATTACATACAAACCAGCTACTTTGAAAGATATTCAAAATGATGACAATGTGTTAAATGTTAGAGAAGGAAATAACTGTATATACTTACTTAGAAAAAGATAGGTTCAGTATTCTATCCAAAATTAGAAGAATTTCCAAGAGCAATTTTTGCCTTAGAAAGTGACTTTACAATTTACCACCATCGTGGGGCACCTGGGTGGCTCAGTCGGTTGAGTGTCCAACTTCAGCTCAGGTCATGATCTCACAGCTCGTGAGTTCGAGCCCCACGTTGGGCTCTGTGCTGACAGCTCTGTGCTGACAGCTTCGGATGTCTCAGCTTCGGATTCTGTGTCTCTCTCCCTCTCTCTGCCCCTCCCCACTCCCACTCTGCCTCTCTCTCTCTGAAAAATAAAAAAAAATAAAAAAATCTACCACCATCATGCACCGAATAGGTAATTTCGTGTAACCGTTTCCTATATTTTTCTGGAGAAAATTCACAGCATGTTAGGAAGGGAGAGAAAATGGGAAAAAATGGGAAAACATTTTTGATGTTTTCATTCATGTGCTACTCCATATAGTCACTTAATAGGTCTCAGTTAATACTCCCAACAAGTATGCAAAATTGTTACAGAGGGGAAAACTTAGTATTCAGAGAGCTTACACATAGATTTCAGAGGGTTTTTTGCTTTTTTTTATTGTATGAAAAAAATCACATAACATTTACCATCTTAACCCTGTTAAGTGCACAGGTAAGTATTGTTAATTACACTCACATTGTTGTGAAATGGTATTTTTTTTACACACTTGAAACTTTATGCCAATTAAACAAGTCTGTTATTCTCCCTTCCCTTATCCCCTGGTAACCACTGTTTTGTTTCTATGAATGTGACTGCTTCAGAGATGGAGATTATTTAATCAGGATATGAATTTGAATCTTTCTGGTTCCAGGGTCTGTGTTCATTGTCCTTCACGACATATTATTTGTCAAACTAAGTCAGAACATAGTCTTGGCATTTAAGTCTTCTTTCTTTCTTACTGCTCTGAACATGTATGTATATTCCACCTATCAAGGCGATTCTTTTGACCATTTCTCATGAGAACAGGCTGCTTTTTCCTCATTTCTCTCTTGGTGATCCTTAAAATGGCCTCAGTGTTCCGTTATACCCATGAAAACTTTAACCTCCCTTTTAGTTTCTGCCCTCCCAATCTCTCCCCAGTGGCTTCTCCCTTTCTTTGTTCTGAATTCCCCATAGAAATTAATGCTTCACTACACACCCTGTCAATAAGAATAATGGACCCTCTGTGCTTGTAAGGACCTTAAATTCCAGCTAAATCAACAATTCATCTGGTGCGTGAATCCCCTCAACAATACAGCATGTAGGCTTATTCACCCCCAGAAATGTCTGGAGCCCATCCTATTTTTGTACATCTCTATTAGAAATGTCTTTCTTCTCTGGAGTTAAAATTTTGCACCTTTATAGTGTCCACTCATCCTTTTTGGTTCTGTTTCCTGAGGCCATATGGGGTGAGTCTAATGCCCTTTTCATATAATATCCCAAATATTATTTAATGCTTCCACAAAGCTTTTCCTTAAGTTAAAGATTTTTCATATTAATAATTTTCCAAGGTTTTCTCTCTGTTCTGGTTACTAGCTTAAACATGGCCAATTTCTTTCTCTCTTTAAAAATGGACACCACAGGCGTACTTGACAGATTCTCTTAAAATCTTGCTTGAGATTCTCTCTCTCCGTCTCTTCCCTTCCCCTGCTTGCACTCTCTCTCTCAAAATAAATAGATAAACTTAAAAAAAAACAATGAACACCACAAACCAGTTCTGTAAGTATGTTCTACTACCCAGTAGAGTTGAAACACACCACTTTCCTCATGTGTACACTTAATAAAACTAAGGCATTTATTGTTTATTATTATTATTATTATTGGCAGCCACTCATCTGTGATGTCTGTCGGGTCACTTTTGCTATAAACTCATCATATCTCAAATTTGAAATTATGACAGATGAGGCCAATCCTGATTATATCCCTTTTTGTACAGTTTTTTCTTCATTTTACATGTGTCTGGGTACATGATCCTAATGAAATAAATGTGTCCTTGCCTGGTATAGAAGTAGAAAACACAATTTTTATAACTCCCTCAAGAGAATAAGGTTAAGCATGCTTAATAAGCATCTGTGGAGGTGACTCTACACAAATTTTAGTATTATTTTTAAATTGCCCTAGGTCCACTACAAAGTTCCCAAGTCTCACGAAACTGACACAAGGCCCCCAGACTTTTTTTTTTTTTAATCAAAACATAATAACTTTGGAAGTTTCTATGTAGTCCTGAAACCAGGTGGGTTTTAAAAACTACCCTAATTAACAGTTCTAGGAACCATGTCATTAAATGTATTTAAAAGCAGAAAGCTCTTTCTCATGATGAGAACCAGGAGGAGAGATGAAGCCTTGGTGTCTATTTCTGGCTCTGTCACTGACTCACCCTTCACTGCAGTGAAAAGCCAATTAACCTCCCCCAGTTTCTCCATTTGTGGAAAAAAAAAAATCACTAGGAGGTTGAGAAAATGAAGGTGGTGGAAATTTTCAGTATGTGTAAATAAAAGGTGCTTTATAAATGTAAAATCTAATTCTTTTAGTGATGGAGAGGTAGATTCAACTTGAGCAGAAATTACTGACAGCCGCCTAAGCCATTTTTAGCAGGAAGCTGTTTGTACTTGTACTGAGCATTTATACTGAAAATTTCCAAGCAGTTTGTATTTACATCCTGTCATGATTCTTAATTCTTCCATAAAATGATGAAATGAGGTAAAAATTAGTTACTTAACATTCCTTGTAGATGTTTTCACAGCATAATGTCTGAAACCAGGTGAAATTCAGATCAAGGAACGGCGAGTAGTAAAGTGTTCCAATCTCCTCAATTCAAGATCCTGGGAGTTCTGACAATGGACTAGCAAATTAACTTCACTGGCCTAAAGAGGAGAATATCATGGCCAAAATTTCATTAGGAGGCATGGATAGAACTGTTTGTATAGCAGGGTCTGGTCAGATTTCCATCTTTCATTTTGTTCTTATTAAAAAGTTAAATTTTCTTTCTTTTTCTTTAAATTTTTTTTTAATGTTTATTTATTTTTGAGACAGAGAGAGACAGAGCATGAATGGGAGAGGGTCAGAAAGAGAAGGAGACACAGAATCTGAAACAGGCTCCAGGCTCTGGGCTGTCAGCACAGAGCCCGAAGCAGGGCTAGAACTCACAGACCCTGAGATCATGACCTGAGCTCAAGTTGGAAGCTCAACCGTCTGAGCCACCCAGGCGCCCCAAAGAGTTAAATTTTCAAATTGAAAGTCGTGGGACACTTCCTATGAGTTCTTTAATACTACTCCATTTCATAATTTTGTTGTTTTCGAGATTCCAGATTTGATAATATGGATTAACTGATCATCAGTCCTCATCAGTATTCTACTGAATGCTTCTTCATCCTTTCAAAAGTAAGCCCAACTCTTTAATCTTGTATCCCAGGTTAGAATGATTCTACATATGTATGTGTCTCTTTAAAATACAACTTTAAAACTCCCGACGACCGGTTAAAATGTTTATTTACCTCTTAGTTGAAAGAAAATTATGAAATTAAATTCCATGAGTAGATAAAATGAAAAGTGATAAAACTAGAGGATTCATCCAATGTCCTTAATGTAGTGACATTTAAAAAAAAAGTCATTTTAATTCTAAGTTATTTGTATAATATGACATAAAAGTTCTAGTAAGTTTAATATTGGATTAGGCAACACCAAAGGAAACTACTGGAAAATTATGATGGTTTCTTATTTAAAGCAAATTTCTTTACAAAGAAAAAAAGATAGAACCAATAAAACTGTTTAATAATTTTTTCTTAGGTCAGCATATATTTGTCTCTGTGTCTCTCTGTGTGTCTCTGTCTCTTTCTCTGTCTCTCTGTCTGTCTGTCTCTCTCTCTCTCTCTCTCTCTCTCACACACACACACACACACCTTCAAATGGAAAGTTCCAACTACCTCTGGAAATAAAATCACAGCACACATTAAATCCAAGGCAGTAGCTAATTAGAAATACACACTACTTACTGTTTTGTCCTGAGTAACACGAATTAGAATAGTTTGGGTACACAGATCCAAATGTTCTAGGAAAGTTTCAAACCTAGGAAATCCTACTTAAGCCTTGTCTCTTGAAAGTACACATAGTGATTTACCACCCCCAGAGAGATTTTCTTTATTAATTTAGAATATGAGTAGAATTCACATCATATTGACTCATTAGTACTACAATTACCAAAAACTGTAAGGCATTTCATTGGAACATCAAGTAGCCATGGTTTCTGAACACTTACACAGCTTTACTTATATATTTTTCAGGAAGAGTATAAAATGTTGCCTTATACATCTCAGAAGCTTTATACATGTTTCCTGTCATAACTGATCTAAAGTCCTATTTTAACTTTTGCGGGAGGTCGTGGGAATCTATTCTCACCCTAGATAAAGGATACACAGGAGACTACGGTTAAGCCCCATAGGTTAGAGTATGTTCTTTTTGATGGGGGAGGGGAGCGACTTTGGGATGAACATGAGTGATGGGGGTGGAATGCAATGGAAAGGGAAGTGAGAGTAAGAAAACATTTTGGGTCATTACTATTCAGGGTCTATGCTGAGTGTGGAATTAAGTGAAGCAAGAATTGAGATATTCCAATGCATTATTGAAAAAAAATGGTAGAGTAGAAAAATATTGGTCTAGATTAAGTTAAAAAAAAAGTGGGTGTGGGTGGGAACGGGTTGAAGGCTAGGAGAGTTAAAGATCCTCATTTCAGTTGAGAAGCCTGGAACAGACTTAAAATCCTTCTCCAAAGTATACTCCAAACAGCCATTACTGATTGATAGAAGTGTGCATTTGAAAAAAAAAATATTATTTGGTTTCCCTTTTTGGGTTTAGACACGGGTGGCAAAGTGTCCTGCCTTAGATGGCAATATCTCAAATGAATCATTTCTCGGCAATGGATGTCAAATAATGGCATTTAAGAATTTGAGTGATTATATCTACATCAAACGGCAAATGAGAGAAAACAATACCACTATGGGATCCTTAAAACTCAAGACCATGGCATTAAGGGATCAGCATGAACACACTACTTTGTGACAACATTTCATTTCACTGACAAGAACAGTTGTGTGTCTTAGGCACTGAAACACCAGCCTCTCTAGTTTCCATGAGAAAGAACCCTTTGGGCTGATGATTTAAGGTGACAGCTACACCATTGTATCCCACCTCAGTTGTGTCAGCTAAAATGACAGGATTTGTTGGAACACAGCATGGGTCACCATCAACCCCACCAACTACAAAGTATATGCCAAAGTTAATTAGAAACAGGTGCTGTTGTCTTAGTAAGCAGAACCTCTTAATTTGCATGGGCTGGCAGGCATATTCTCATTTGGGGCCATCCCTTGTAGTGATCTTCCAAAATGGTTGTCTTTAGAGTGGTAGGATATGCATTGGGACAATATTTAGATGCCTTTATTCAAAAAATACTTATTTACTGTGTGAAATGCAGAGATGGTAGCTATAGGAGACGAAAAAAATTAAAACCCACACAAAACATATAAAGTCTTTGAACAAATTCAAAATCAGTTAGGGGAAATGCTTGCATTTATTCATCCTTGATATCTCAAAACAAATGTGATTTCTTTAAGGTAAGTTTTCCCATTGTTTCTTTTATTATTGAAGTACAATTGACATAGTTTCAAGTATACAGCATAATGATATTTGTATACACTGTGAAATGATCACCACAGTAAATCTAGTGTTTTTTTGCCCATCACCAGATAGAGTTACATAATATGAAATACAATGTTAACTCTAGTCATCATGCTATGCATTATATCTCCATGACTTATTTATGAATGGAAGTTTGTACCTCTTGACCTCCATTCCCAAATTTGCCCACCTTTCTTCCCTTTGGTAACCACCAATCTATTCTCTGCATACATGAGTTTTGTTTCATTTGCTTGTTTTGTTAGATTCCACATATAAATGAAATCATAAGGAATTTGTCCTCTTTCTGGCTTATTTCACTTAGCATTCACAATGTCTATTCACATTGTCACAAATGGCAAGATTAAGTTCTTTTTTAAAGTTAAACAGTATTCCTGTGTGTGTGTGTGTGTGTGTGTGTGTCTGTGTGTGTGTATACATACATAGAGATGTGTGTATATGTAGGTATATATATGTATACACACATATATAGATATACATATCTATCTATATCCATACATATCTATATCTATCTAGCATCTTCTTTACTCAATCACCCATTAGTGGACACTTTGGTTGTTTCCATATCTTGGCTAATGTGTATAATGCTGTAATGAACATAAGGGTGTATATATCTTTTTGAATTAGTGTTTTAAATTTCTTCAGATAAAGACCTAGAAGTGAAATTGCTGGATTATGTGGTAGTTCTAGTTTTACTTTTTTGAGGAACAGCCATACTGTTTTCCATAGTAGCTGCACCAATTTACATTTTTTTTTTATGTTTTAAAACTTAATGTTAATTTATTTTGAGATAGAGAGAGAGAATGAGAGCACGAGCAGGGGAGGGGCAGAGACAGAGGGAGACACAGAATTTGAAGCATAGCTGTCAGCATATGAGCCCAATACAGGGCTCAAACTCATGAGCTCTGACATCATGACCTGAGCAGAAGTTGGGCGCTCAACCCACTGAACCAGGCGCCCTAATGCACCAATTTACATTTCTACCAACAGTGTACATGTCTTCCCTTTTCTTCACATCTTCACCAAAACTTGTTATAGCTTGTCTTTTTGATAATAGCCATTCTGTCAGGCGTGAGATTATATTTCCTTATGGTTTTGATTTGCATTTCCCTGATGTTAGTGATGTTGAACATCTTTTCATGTGTCAACCATCTGTATACTGTCTTTGGAAAAATGTCTATTCAGATCTGCTTATTTTTAATCAGATTTTTTTATTGAGTTGTATGAGTTCTTTAAATATTTTTGTAGTAACCCTTTATCAAATACAATTTCCAAATATTTTGTATCATCCAGTGGTTGCCTTTTTATTTTTGTTCATGGTTTCCTTTGCTATGTAGAAGCTTTTTAGTCTATTGTAGTCTTAATTGTTTTTAGTTTAGTTTTGGTTTGCTTTGGTGGTTTTGGTTTTGTTGCCATTGCCTTTGGAGTCAGATCCAAAAACAATATTCCCAAGAATGATGTCAAGGAGCTTATTTTCTATGATCTTTTCCTAAGAGTTATATGGTATACACTTAAGTCTTTAATCTATTTTGAGTGAACTCAAAATTGTGTGATGGTGTAAGATAGGGGTACCGATTTCCCAGCAACATTTATTGAAGAAACTGTCCTGCTGCCGTTGTATAATCTTAACTTCTTTGTTATAAATTATTTGGCCATATGTATGTTGGTTTATTCCTAGGTTGTCTATTCTTTTCCAATTAATTTATGTATCTGTTTTATGCCTATAGCATACTATTTTGATTACCATAGCTTTATAATAAAATTTAAAGTTAGGGAATCCAAAATGCCTCCAGATTTGTTCCTCTTTTTCAATATCGCTTTGGGTAAGGATCTTTTGTGGTTCCATACACATTTTTAGAATTGTTCTATTTCTGAGAAAGTGCCATCAGAATTTTAATCAGGATTACATTGAATCTGTAGATTACTTTTGGTAGTATGGACATTGTAACAATATTAATTCTTCCAATCAATAAATACAGAATATCTTTCCATTTATTTATGTCACCTTCAATTTCTTTCTTCAGTGTTTTACTATTTTAGTGTAGAGATCTTTCACCTCCTTGGTTAAATTTATTCCTAAGTACTTTATTTTGATGCGATTATAAATAGATGTATTCTTAATTTGCCTGTGCACAAGTTTATTGTCAATGTGTAAAAATCAACAAATTTTTGTTATTGATGTTGTGTCATGCAAATGTATGAATTCATCTACTCTTATAGTTTTTTTTTATGTTGTCTTCAGGTTTCCTATATATAAAATCATGTCATCCACAAATAGTGACAGTTTTATTTATTCCTTTCAAGTTTATTTATTCTTTTTGAGAGAGAGGGAGGGAGTGAGAGAGAAAGAGAGGGAGAGATAATCACAGTCACGTTCCACACTGCCTGTGCAGAGCCTGACACAGGGCTTGATTTCATGAAGCATGAGATCATGACCTCAGCCATATTCAAGAGTTGGACATTTAACTGACTGAGCCACCTAGCTGCCCCTACTTCTTCTTTTCAAATTAGAATGTATTTTATTTATTTTCGTTGCTTAATTTCTCTGGCTAGACTTCCAATACTATGTTTAATAAAAGTGGTGAGAAGGGATATTCTTGTTTTGTTCCTAATCTTAGAGGAAAAGATTCAGCTTTTCACCGTTGAGTATGACGTCAGCTATTGGCTTGTCATATATGACCTTTATTATGTTGAGGTACATTCCCTCTATACCTGTTTTATTGCAGGTTTTTATCATATGTGGATGTTGAATTTTGTGAAATATTTTTTCTGTATCAAGATAACATATGATTCCCATTTTTCATTTTGCTAATGCAGTGTATCAAATTGATTGATTTGCAAATGTTGAATGATCCTTGCATACCTGGAATAATCCCACTTAATTATGGTGTATGCTCCTTTTAATTTATATTTGATTTTGGTCTGCCAATAGTGCACTGTGGATTTTTCCATCTGTGTTTATTAGGGATATTGGCATGTAATTTAAGTTTCTTCCTTCCTTTCATCCTTCCTTCTTCCCTCACTCCCTCCCCCCTCTTCCTCTTCCTCTTTCTCTTTATTTTTTTAATTTTTTTTATCATTTATTATCAAATTGGTTTCCATACAACACCTAGTGCTCATCCCAACAGGTGCCCTCCTCAATGCCCATCACCCACTTTCCCCTCTCCCCCCATCAACCCTTAGTTTGTTCTCAGTATTTAAGAGTCTCTTATGGTTTGCCTCCTTCCCTCTCTGTGACTTTTTCCCCCCTTCCCCTCCCCAATGGTCTTCTGTTAAATTTCTCAGAATCCACATATGAGTGGAAACATATGGTATCTGTCTTTCTCTGCTTGACTTATTTCACTTAGCATAATACTCTCCAGTTCCATCCACGTTGCTACAAATGGCCAGATTTCATTCTTTCTCATTGCCAAGTGTACTACATTGTATACATACACAACATTTTCTTTATCCATACATCAGTTGATGGTCATTTAGGCTCTTTCCACAATTTGGCTATTGTTCAAAGTGCTGCTGTAAACATTGGGGTACAAGTGCCGCTAGGCATCAGCACTCTTGTATCGCTTGTGTAAATTCCTAGCAGTGCTATTACTGGGTCATAGGGTAGATCTATTTTTAATTTTTTGAGGAACCTTCACACTGTTTTCCAGAGCGGCTGTCTCTCTTTCTCTTTTCTCTTTTCTCTTCCTCTTCCTCTTCCTCTTTCCGTTTCCCTTTCCGTTTCCCTTTCCGTTTCCCCTTCCGTTTCCCTTTCCGTTTCCCTTTCCCTTTCCCTTTCCCTTTCCCTTTCCCTTTCCCTTTCCCTTTCTCTTTTCTTCCTTTTCTAGTTTTGGTATCAGGGTAATGCCAGCCTCATAAAGTGAGTTTGAAGGCATGCCTTCCTCTTCAATTTTTTGGAAGACTTTAGAAACTAGGTATTAAATCTTCTTTGAATGTTTGATCGAATTCACAAGTAAAGCCATCTGTCTGGATTTTTGTTTGTTGGACAGTTTTTTATTATTGATTCAATCAGTTTGCTAGTAATTGTTCTGTTTAGATTTGCTATTTATTCATGATTCAGTCTTGGTAATTTGTATATATAGAAATATTTAGATGTCTTCTAGGTTGTCCAAGTTTTTGGTATTTAATTGTCCATAATGGTCTTTTATGATCCTTTGTTTTTCTTTGGTTTCAGTTGTAACTTGCCTCTTTCATTTCTGATGTTATTTATTTCAACCATCTCTCTTTTTTCTTAGTGAATCTAGCTAAAGAGTTAACAATTCTGTCAATCTTTTCAAAGAACTAGCTCTTACTTTTAATTTTTTCTTCTTTTTAGTCTCTGTATGCACACTGATCTTTATTATTTTCCTCCTTCCAGTAACTTTGGGCTTTGTTTGCTCCCTTTTTCTAGTTTTTGGTGTAAGTTTAGATTGAGGTTTTTCTTATTTCTTGGGGTAGGCCTATATCATTATGAATCACTTCCCTTTTAGAATTGTTTTTGCTGCATCCTATAGACTTTAGTATGTTGTATTTTTGTTTTCATTTGTTTAAGATACTTTTTATTTTTTATTTCTCCAATTTATTCATTGGTCCATTTGCTATTGAGTAGCATGTTGTTTAATTTCCACATATTTGTGATTTTTTTTTTGTTTTCTTTTTGTGATTGATTTCCAGTTTCATACCATTTTGTTCTGAAAAAAGTTGCTTCATATGATTTAACACTTCTTAAATTTATGATACTTATTTTGGGGCCTAATATGCAATCTATCCTGGAGAATTTTCAATGCACACTTTAGAAGAAAGTGTGTTCTGCTCTTGGATGGAATATTCTGTACAATCTATCGAGCCCATCTTCTTTAATGTGCTGTGAATATGTCCTTACATATTCATTGATGTAAGTGGAGTATTAAATTTCTACTATTATTGTATTACTGTCACTTTCTCCCTTTAGGTATGTTAATAATTGCTTTTTACAATTTAGGTGCTTCTGTGTTGGGTGCATAATATTTATAAATGTTACATTTTCTTGTTGGATTGACACCCTTTATCATTCTGTAATGCCCTTCATTACCTCTTACTGCAGTTTTTATTGTAAAGTATATTTTCCCTGATATAAGTATAGCTACCCCATCTTTCTTTGGTTTTTATTTACATGAAACATCTTTTTCCATTCCTTCACTTTCACTCTGTGAATGTCTTTAGGTTTGAAGTGAGTCTCTTATAGGCAGCATATTGAAGATTATTGTTTTTTATCCATTAAGCCACCCTATCTTTTAGTTGAAGCATTTAGTCCAGTGACACTTAAAGCAATTATTGAGAAGTATGTAGTTATTGCCATTTTGTTACTCGTTTCCTGGTTATTTTTGTAGTTCCCCTCTGCTCTTTTCTTCTTTTCTTCCCATCTTCCCTATGTTTTGGTTGTTTTAGTTAGTAGGATTCCTTTCTCTTTTAGTTTTGTATATCCATTTTAAGTGTATTCTTTTGTGGTTACTGTGAACTTCACATATAACATCCTCTGTATATGAGTCTCTTTTAGGTTACTGAGTTAATTTTGAATACATTCCAAAGTTTTGTATTTTTACTGCTCTCCCTTTCTATATTTTTTTTTTAATTTTTTTTTTCAACGTTTATTTATTTTTGGGACAGAGAGAGACAGAGTATGAACGGGGGAGGGGCAGAGAGAGAGAGAGACACAGAATCGGAAACAGGCTCCAGGCTCTGAGCCATCAGCCCAGAGCCTGACGCGGGGCTCGAACTCACGGACCACGAGATCGTGACCTGGCTGAAATCGGACGCTTAACCGACTGTGCCACCCAGGCGCCCCCCTTTCTATATTTTTGATGATACATTTTACGTTTCATTTTGTGTACCTCTTAATTATTATATATTTAATTAATTTTACCATTCTCTTACCAGTCTTTTACCATTCATACCTGCTTGGTAAATGGTTAACCCACTACTTTTTTTATTTACCTTTTCCAGTGAGCTTTTCACTTTTGTGTGTTTTGTATTGCCTTTTTAAGATCTTTGTAGAAGTCTCTTTAACATTCCTTCTAAGGCCAATTTAGCAGTGATGAACTCTTTGAGGTTTAACTTATCTGGAAGAACCTTCAATTCTGAGTGATAGCCTTGCTGAGTAAAGAATTCTTGCTTGACTGTATTTACCTTTCAGCACTTTGAATGTAGTCCAGAAAGGGGTAGCATGACAAAGTTCCCACTGAAAAATCAGCTGTTAGTTTTATTGGAGTTCCTTTGTATATAACAAGTGGTTTTTATCTTGCTGATTTTCAAATTCTCTAACTTTTGACATTTTAGTTATAATGTGCCTTGATGTAGATCTCTTTAGGTTTCTTGTATTTGGAACTCATGGGCTTCCTGGATCTGGATGTCTGTTTCCTTTTCTGGGTTAAGGAAGTTTCTAGTCATTATTTCTTCAAATAAGTTTCTGTGCCTTTCTCTGTCTCTTCTCATTCTGGGACCCATATTTGAATATCTGTTTAATGTTGTCCTTAGGTTTCTTAAGGTATCTTCATTTTTAAAAAAATTACATTTTTTTTTTCTTTTTGCTGCTCTGTTTGGGTGATTTCTACTGCCCTGTTGCTCATGTCATTTATCATTTCTCCTTCACCTACTCTTCTTTTGATCCCCGCTAGTACGTTTTTCAGCTCAGTTATTCTATTTGGTACATTCTTACTTTTTCTATCTCTTTGTTGAAGTTTGGTCTCTTTTCATCTCTTCTTCCCCTGAGATCAGTGAGCATGTTTGTGATCGTTATTTTGAACTCTTTATCAGGTAAATTACTTATCTCCATTTCATTAAGGTGTTTAGTTTTAGTTTTTGGGTTTTTTTTTCCCACATCTGGGTTTTATCTTGTTCTTTCCTTTGGAACATAATCATTATTTCCTAATTTTGCTTGACTGTCTGTGTTTATGTTTTAGGCAAAAGAGTTATCTCTCTGTCTTGAAAGAGTAGTCACAGGAAGATCAGGGGTTTGTTTCAGTCTGCTGTCTATATGGTGCCCTGGGGGTGGTAGCCTGCCCAGAACTCTCTCTTCAATTGTTTTAGTACCGTGGGGTCCAGAAGTGCAGGCCCCCCTGACCACCTGTCTCATTAGTTCTTACATGCTTCTGTTCCTCACAAAACACATTGACAGTTCTACTAGCACTTTCCCACAGGTTTATAAACTTGATGTGTCCCACTCTGAGTCTATTTTACCATTTATAACCTTAGTATAGTCTGACACATAGCATGTATTCAATAAATAAAGTCATTACAGAAAGAATCAGTAATAACATGCTATATTGGCACAAATTCAAAGTGGCATTGAAGTTTGGAGAAGAAATAAGTTGCCACTGAATATACAGATCATAAAGATTCTTATTAAGCATTTTAATGGGCTATGAAAAGTAGAGACCATTTGGTTGTGTACAGAAAAGATGAAAAGGTGAAAAATGGGTACAAAGTCAGATCTACTACTTTTGCCTTCCTGCTATCATGTATTCAAATGTAGATTGAATAAGGCTAATGGAAGTAGAAACATAGAAATGATTATTGGTTCCCGGAATGGAAATATGTTGTAGAATGGGGATTGAAGAAATTTTTGTGCCTAGACATGGCCAGAGTAATCTGTCAGTTGTATTCAGTTATCAGTGGTATATAAAAAGTGAAGAGACTGAAGATTATGAATTAAGGTCAAGAACCATTGCTATAAAGACAGTGAAGATCTGGCAATGAAAATAGGGATAAAGAAAGCCCTCGCTCAAAAAATATTGTGAAGGGAATTTGAAGCTCTTATAAGTTAATTGGATGTGAAAATGGGGATGAAAGGACAGAGAGGAATAAAATAATGCTTTATTCAAGTGTCCAAATGGGCATTTAATGTGTACCAAACAGTAGAGTTTTTTAGCTAGAGAGATAATGTATATGGTGGAGCAATTAATTTTAAAATTTCTTCCCATTTTATTGAGAAAGAACTGACATATGGCACTGTATAAAGTATAAAATAAAATGATGACATACATATATCAAAAAATAAATACCACAATAAACTTAGTTAAAATCCATCATCTCCTACAGATACAAAAAACACGCAAAAAAAATAACATTTTTTTCTTTGTGATAAATACTCTGTCTCAAAGAGTTGGCTGTCTTAGCAACTTTTGTATATATCCTATAAATGGAATTTTGTACCTTTGACCACCTTCATCCAATTTGATATCTTTTCCTATGACTTTTTTAAATTCCTTAAATAAGTGAAATCATAGAATATTTATATTTCTTTCTCTTTTTTCACTTACCATCCATGTTGTCACAAATGACAGCATTTCCTCCTCCTTATTGCTGAATAATATTCTTGTGTGTGTGTATTATATCTTTATTTAGTTATTCATCTACTAACAGACATTTATATTGTTTCCATGTTTGGAATACTGAAAATAATTTTTCTATGAACTGAAGGGTGCACATGTCCCTTCAATGTAGGTTTTCATTTCCTTTAAATATATTCCTGAAATTAAAATTGTTTGATCTGATAGCTTCCATTTTTTTTTTTTTTTTTTTGCAGAACCTCCATACTGTTTTCCATAGTGGCTGCACAAGTACAATCCTATGAGCAATGCACATATGTTCCCTTTTCTCTACATCCTTGCCAGCATTTGCTATTTTTTTTCTTTTTGATGCTAGCCATTCTAACAGGCATATAAAGTGATACTGTGGTTTTGATTTGCTTTTTTCTAATTATTAGTGATATTGAGTATCTTTTCATGTACCTATTGCCCATTTGTATATTTTCACTGGAAAATATATATTCAGGTGTCTTGCCCATTTTTTTAAATTGGGTTGTTTATTTATTAATGTTCTGTATGGGTTCTTTGAATATTTTGGATATTATTTCCATATCAGGTTTGCCAAGTTTTTAAATTAAATTGAAGTTAGTTAACATACACTGTAATAATTGTTTCAGGAGTAGAACCTAATGATTCATCATTTCCACATTATGTTCAGTGCTCATCCTAACAAGTTCCCTCCTTAATTCCTATCACCCATTTAGCCCATACCTGCATCTACCTCCCCTCGAACAACCCTCAGTTTCTTTTCTGTATTTAAGACTCTGTTATGGTTTGCCTCCCTCTCTGTTTTTATCTTATTTTTCCTTCCCTTCCCCTATGTTCATCTATTATGTTTCTTAAATTAAACATATGAGTGAAATCATATGATATTTGTCTTTTCTGACTTATTTCACTTAGCATAACACATGCTAGTTCCATCCATGTTGTTGCAAATGGCAAGATTTCATTCATTTTGATCACTGAATAATATTCCTGTGTGTGTGTGTGTGTGTGTGTGTGTGTGTGTGTATCATATCTTCTTGATCCATTCATTAGTTGATGGTCATTTGGGCTCTTCCCATAATTTGGCTATTGTTGATAGCCCTGCTGTAAACATAGGGGTGCATGTGCTCCTTTGAATCAGCATCTTTGTAACCTTTGGATAAATACATACTAGTGCATTTGCTGGGTTGTAGGGTGCCTCTATTTTATTTATGTATTTACTTATTTATTTACATTTATACTATGAGATGTATTGTCAAATTGGTTTCCATACAACACCCAGTGCTCATCCCAACAGGTGCCCTCCTCAATGCCCATCACCCACTTTCCGCTCCCTCCCACCCCCCATCAACCCTCAGTTTGTAGCAATGTGGATGAAACTAGAGAGTGTTATGCTAAGTGAAATAAGTCATACAGAGAAAGACAGGTACCATATGTTTTCACTCTTATGTGGATCCTGAGAAACTTAACAGAAGACCATAGGGGAGGGGAAGGGGAAAAAAAAGGGAGGGGGCCCAAACCATAAGGGTAACTCTATTTTTAATTTTTTGAGAAACCTCTATACTGTTTTCGAGTGGCTGCATCAGTTTGCATTTCCAACAACGGTGTAAAAGTGTTTCCCTTTTTCAACATCCTCACCAACATCTGCTCTTTCCCTGAATTGTTAATTTTATCCATTCTGACAGGTGTGAGTGGTATCTCATTGTATTTTTGATTTGTATTTCCCTGATGATGAGTGATGTTGAGCATCTTCTTATGTGTCTGTTAGCCATCTAGATGTCGTCTTTGGAAAAGTGTTCATTTCTTTTGCCCATTTCTTCACTGGGTTATTTGTTTTTTGGGTGTTGAGTTTGATAAGTTCTTTATAGATTTTGGATACTAGCCCTTTATCTGGTATGTTATTTACAAATGTCTTCTCCCATTCCATCGGTTGCTTTTTAATTTTGTTGACTGTTTCCTAAGCTGTGAAGAAGCTGTTTTATCTTCATGAGGTCCCAATATTTCATTTTGGTTTTGTTTCCTTTGCCTCCAGAGGCATACTAGTAAAAATTTGCTACAGCCAAGGTAAAACAAGTTGCTGGTTTTTTTCCCCCTTTAGGATTTTGATGGTTTCCTGTCTCACATTTGGGCCTTTCATCCATTTTGAATTTACTTTTGTGTATGGTGTAAGAAAGTGGTCCAGGTTCATTGTTTTTCATGTTGCTGTCAAGTTTTCCCAGCATAATTTGCTAAAAAGACTATCTTTTTTCTATTGGATATTCTTTCCCGCTTTATCTAGAATTAGTTGGCCATACATTTGTGGGTCCATTTCTGGGTTTTCTAGTCTGTTCCATTGATATATGTGTCTGTTTTTGTGCCAGTACCATACTGTCTTGATGATTATAGCTTTGTAGTAGAGCCTGAAGTCTGGAATTTTGATGCCTCCCACTTTGCTTTTCTTTTTAAACATTACTTTGGCTGTAAGAAAGTCTCTTCTGGTTCCATGCGAATTTCAGGACTGTTCTAGCTCTGTGCAGAATGCTGGTGTTATTTTGATAGGGATGGCATTGAATGTATAGATTGCTTTGGGTAGTATAGACACTTTACCATTTCTTCTTCCAATCCATGAGCATGGAATGTTTTCCGTTTCTTTGTGTCTTCTTCAATGTCTTTCATAAACTTTCTATAGTTTTCAGCATACAGATCTTTTACCTCTTTGGTTAGGTTTATTCCTAGGTATCTTATGGGTTTTGGTGCAATTGTAAATGGGATTAATTCCTTGATTTCTCTTTTTGTTGTTTCCTCATTGGTGTATAGAAATGCAACCAATTTCTGTACATTGATTTTAGATCTTGTGACTTTGCTGAATTCATGTATGAGTTCTAGAAATTTTTGGGGCAGAGTCTTTCAGGTTTTCCAAGTAGGGTATTATGTCATCTGTGAAGAGTGAAAGTTTGATTTCTTCCTTGCCAATTTGTATGCTTTTTGTTTCCTTTTTTGTCTGATTGCTGAGACTAGGAGTTCTAATACCATGTTAAACAACAGTGGTGAGAGTGAACATCACTGTGATATTCCTGACCTTAGGGGAAGAGGTCTTAGTATTTCCCTATTGAGGACTCTATTAGCTGTGTGTCTTTTGTATATGGCCTTTATGATGTAGAGGTATAGTCTTTCCATCCCTACATTATTGAGAGTTTTTATCAAGAAAGGATAATGTATTTTGTCAAATGCTTTTTCAACATTCTCTATCGAGAGAATCATATGGTTCTTTCCCTTTCTTTCATTAAGATGTATCACATTGATTGATTTGCAAATATTGAACCAGGCCTGCAGCCTAGAAATAAAAATCACATGATCATGGTGAATAATTCTTTTAATGTACTGTTGAATTTGATTTGTTAGCATCTTATGAGAAGTTTTGCATCCAGGTTCATTAGGGATATTAGCTTGTGATTCTTCTTTTTATTGGGATCTTTGGCTTGGGAATCAAGGTAATGCTGATAATGATAATAGAATAAGTTCTTAGGATTTTCTTACATTTGTATTTTTGGAACAGTTTGAGAAGAATAGGTAAAAACTGTTCTTTAAATGTCTGGTAGAATCCCCCTGGGAAGTCATCTGGCCCAGGATTCTTGTTTGGGAGATTTTTGATAACTGATTCAATTTCTTTGCTGGTTATGGGCTGTTAAAATTTTATTTCTTCCTGTTTCAGTTTTGGTAGTGTGTGAGTTTGTAGGAATTTGTCCATTTCTTCCAGATTGTTCAGTTTGTTGGCATATAATTTTTCATAGTATTCTCTAACAATTATTGGTATTTCTGTGGTGTTGGTTGTGATCTCCCATCTTACATTTATGATTTTATCTATTTGGGTCCTCTTTTCTTTTTGATAAGTCTGGCTAGAGTTTTATCAGGTTTTTTTTTTTATTCTTTCAAAGAACCAGTGTTTAGTTTCATTGATCTGTTCCACTGTTCTTGTTGTTTTTTTTTTGGTTTCTATATTGATTGTTTCCTCTCTAATCTTTTTTCTTTCCTTTCTTCTGCTGGCTTTAGGCTTTATTTGCTGCTGTTTTTCTAGCTCTTTCAGGTGTAATGTTAGGTTGTGTATTTGAGACCTTTCTTGCTTCTTAGATAGGCCTGAATTCCAATGTACTTTCCTCTTAGAACTTCCTTTGCTGCATCCCAAAGTGTTTGGACTGTCATGTTTTCATTTTCATTTACTTCCATGTATTTTTTTTTCTTTATTCTTTAATTTCCTGGTTAGCCCCTTCATTATTTTTTTCTTTTTTTAAGTTTATTTATTTTGAGAGAGAAATAGAGAGTAAGCAGGGGAATGGCAGAGAGAGAGGGAGACAGAATCCTAAGCAGACTCCACACTGTCAGTGCTGAGCCCAATGAGGGGCTCTGAGTTTGTGATCCAAACCAAACTCAAGAGGTAGATGCCTGACTGAGTCACTCAGGGACCCCACCCATTTATTCTTTAGTAATATGCTCTTTAACCTCCATGTATTTGAGGGTTTCCATTTTTTTTTCTTGTGGTTGATTTTAAGGTTCATAGTGTTGTGATCTGAAAATATGCATGGTATGATCTCAATTCTTTTTGTACCTGTTGAGGGCTGATTTGTGACCCAGTATGTGATCTATTCTGGAGAATGTTCCATGTGCACTTAAGAAACATGTATTCTGTTGGTTTAGGATGAAATGTTCTGAATGTATCTGTTAAGTCCACCTGGTCCAGTGTGTCTTTCAAAGTCATTGTTTCCTTTTCGATTTTCTGCTTAGATGATGTGTACTTTGCCATAAATGGGGTATTAAAGTCCCCTACTATTATAGAATTATTATCAATAAGTTTCTGTTTGTGATTAATTGATTTACATATTTGGATTCCTCCATGTTGGGGGCATAAATATTTATAATTGTTAGATTTTCTTGATGGATATACCCTTTAATTATAACGCCCTCTTCATCTCATGTTACAGTCTTTGCTTTAAATTCTAGTTTGTCTGATATATGTATGGTTACTCCGGCTTTCTTTTGATGTCCATTAGCATGATAGATGGTTCTCCATCCCCTCACTTTCAATCTGCAGGGTTCTTTAGGTCTAAAATGAGTCTACTGTAGGCAGCATATAGATGGATCTTGTTGTTGTTTATTCATTCTGATACTCTGTGTCTTTTGATTGGAGCATTTAGTCCATTTGTATTCAGAGTGGTTATTGAAAGATAGAAATTTAGTGCCATTATGTTACCTGTAGAGTTGATGCTTCTGGTAATATTCTGTGGTCCTTTGTAGTCTTTGTTGCCTTGGTCTTCTTTTTTTTCTTCTTTTTTTCCTTCAGTCAGAGAGTCTCCTGTAAAATTTCTTGCAAGGCTGGTTTAGTGGTCACGAAATCCTTCGGTTTTTGTTTGTCTGGGAAACCCTTCATCCCTCCTCTATTCTGAATGACAGTCTTGTTAGATAAAGAATTCTTGGCTACATATTTTTCCCATTCAGCACATTGAATATTTCCTGCCACTCTCTTCTGCCCTTCCAAGGTTCAGTGGACAGGTCTGCTGCTAAACTTATATGTCTACCCTTGTAGCTTAAGGACCTTTTGTCCCTATATGTTTTCATAATTCTCTCTTTATCTTTGTATTTTGCAAGTTTCATTATGATATGTTGTGGTTTTGACCTGTTTTTGATTTTTAGGGGGAGTTCTCTCTGCCTCTTGGACTTGAATGCCTGTTTCCTTCCCCACATTACAGAAATTCTTAGCTATAATTTGTTCAAATAAACCTTCTGCCCCCTTTTCCCACTCTTCTTCTTCTGGGACTCCTATGACATTGGTATTGTTTCATTTTATGGAGTCACTAAATTCTCTAAGTCACCCCTCATCATCTAGTAATTTTCTCTCCCTCTTTTTTCAGCTTCATTATTTTCCATAATTTTATCTTCCATATTATCTATTCTTTCCTCTGCTTCTTTAATTCTTGTTGTGATTGTATCTAGTCAGTATTTCTTCTCAGTTATAGCATTTTTCATTTCAGCCTCACTAGTTTTAAAGTTTATTTATTTTGAGAGAGAAATAGAGACGGGGGGAGAAAGAGAGAGAGAGTGCACATCAGGTGGGGGCAGAGAGAGAATTTCACTCTCTGTGAAAGACTTTCAAGCAGGCTCTGCACTGTCAGTGAGTAACCTAATGCAGGACTCAAACTGACTAGTTTTTAGGTCTTTGATCTCTGCAGGAAGAGTTTCTCTGGTGTGTTCTATGCTTTTTTTTCTAGTTCAGCTATTAGTCTTATGACAGTTGCTCTAAATTCTTGTTCACATATACTATTTATATCTTTTATGAGCAAGTCCCTGGCTGTGATTTCTTCTCAACCTTTCTTTTGGGGAGAATTCCTCTGTCTTGTTATTTTAGCTAAGTTTCTGTCTTTTGCATGTTATAAAAACTTGTTATGTTTCCTGCACCTGAGAGTTCTGCTATCTTAAAAAAGAGTCATAAACTGTCCAAGGCATGGCACTTCAGGAAATGTTTCTGGTGTATGCTGTTTGTACTCTGCTGTTTCATTTTGGCTGCTCTCTCCCACTGGCCAGTCCTCCACAGAGCTCCTCCTTGCTTGTATTGGTGGAGCTTTTGGACCTTTAACTAGGTGTGCTTTGACCTGTTTGTTGAAGTAAGTCTTGCACCAGCCATGCTGTCTCCCTCCAACAGTGGAGATTCTTCTCACACTCTGCAGAAGTGTTCCACGTGATCTGACCTCTTTATAGCTGTATTTGAGGACCAGGAAAGCCCAGCATCCTCCTACTTCTCTACCATCTTAATTCCTCTCTGGTTTGCAAATATTACTTCCCATTCAACAGATGGTCTTTTGATTTTGTTGAACATTTCTTTTGCTCTACAGAAATTTCTAGGTTGCTGTAATCACCCCTACCCATTTTTTTTCTTTTTACTTTTGATTTTGTTCTTTGTACTTTAGGTATCATACACAAAAAGTCCTTGTCAAGACCGATGCCAGAGTTTTTTTTCCTATGTTTTCTAGAATTGATGATTTCCAGTCTTACATTTAAGTATTTAATCTGTTTCAAGTTCATTATTTTTAAAATTTTAATTCCAGTATAGTTAACATAGAATGTTATAATAGTCTCAGATGTACATTATAGTGATTCAACAATTCCATACAATACTCAGTGCTCATCATGATATGTGTACTCTTAATCCCCCTTACCTATTTCACCCATTCTTCACCCACCTTCCTTCTGGAAGACATCAGTTCTCTATAATTAAGAGTTAGTTTTTTTGGTTTCTCTCTTTTTTCCTTTGCTCATTTGTTTTTTAAATTATGTATATGAGTAAGAGGATATGCTATTTTTCTCTGACTTATTTCACTCAGCTTTCACCCTCTAGATCCATCCATGTTGTTGCAAATGGTAAGATGTCATTCTTTTTTGCGACTTTATATTTTCCATTTATATTTATTTATATTCCATAATTTGGCTATTGTAAATAACCTACAATACACACAGGAGTGCATTTCAATTTAGTGTTCTTCTTTTCTTTGGGTAAATACCTAGTAGTGGAATAATTACATTGTATGTTATTTCCATTTTTAAATTTTTGAGGAACCTCCATACTGTTTTCCACAGTGGCTGCAACAGTTTGCATTCCTACCAGCACTGCATGAGGGTTCTTTTTCCTCCACATCCTTGCCAACACTTGATATTTCTTGTGATTTTGATTTTAGCCATTTTGACAGGTGTAAGGTAATATGTGATTGTGATTTTGCTTTGTATTTCCATGATGATAAGTGTTGAGCATCTTTTCATGTTTCTGTTGGCCATCTGTTTGTTTTCTTTGGAGAAATGTCTGTTCAGTTCTTCTACCAATTTTTTAATTCGATTACTTTTTGTTGTTTTTGTTTCTGTTTTTGTTTTGTTTTTGTTTTTGGTGTTGAGTTGTAAAGTTCTTTATATAGTTTGGATGCTAATCCTTATTGGATATATCATTTGCAAATATCTTATCCCATTCCATAGGTTATCTTTTAGTTTTGTTGATGGTTTTCTTTGCTGTACAGAAGCTTTTTATTTTGATGTAGTCCCAAGAGTTTATCTTTGCTTTTATTTCCCTTATCTTAAGAGACTTATCTAGAAAAATGTTGCTATAGGCAATATTATAGAAATTACTGCCTGTGCTCCCTTTTAGGATTTTTATGGTTGCTGGTCTCACATTTAGGTCCGTAATCCATTTTGAGTTTATTTTGGTATACAGTATGAGAAAGTGGTCCAGTTCCATTCTTTTGCATGTAGTGTCCAGTTTTCCCAACAACATTTATTGAAGAGACTCTTTCGCCATTGCATATTCTTGTATGTTTTGTCAAAGATTTATTGATATACGATCATGAGTTTATTTCTGGGCTCTCTATTCTGTTCTAGTGATCTAGGTGTCTATTTTTGTTCCAGTGCCATACTTTTTTTGATTACGATAGTTTTATATATCAGGAAATCATTTAACTTCTATGTATTTGTGTTCTTTCTAGATTTTTTTCTTATGGTTGATTTCTAGTTTGATAGTGTGCTAAGAAAAGATGCATGGTATGACTTTGATTTTTTTTTTTAATTTGTTGAGACTTGTTTTGTGACGTAATATGTGACCTCTTCTAGAGAAAATTCCACGTACATTTGAAAAGAATATGTATTCTCCTGTTTTAGAAGGTTCTACATATATCTGTTAGATACGTCTGGTCTAATGTGTCATTCAAAGCAACTGTTTCCTTGTTAATTTTATTTGGATTATCTCTCCATTGATGTAAATGGGTTTTTAAAACCCCCTACTAATATTACTATTAATTACTTTGTTATTCATTTCTTTGTGTATGTGCCAAGTTAATTTTGTAAGTGATAAAAGATAGTTATACTGTTTCATTCTCTTATATGTGAAAATACAATTTTTCTAATAATAGTGCTATTTATTGAAAAGACTATCTTTTCTGTTCCATTGTCAAATATTAGTTGAGTACATACGCTTGAGTTTGTTTCAGGGCTCTTGATTCTATCCCACTGGTCTCTTTTGCTGTTTTTATGCCAGTAATGTTGTTTTTATTGCTAAAGCTTATAACATAGCTTGAAATAAAATTGTAATACCTCCTGATTTGTTATTGTTTCCCACCCGCCTTAGGATTTCTTTGATAATTAGTAGTCTTTTGTGGTTCTGTATAAATTTTAGGATTTTTTTCTACTTGTGCAAAAAAATGCCATTAGAATTATGATAGAATTATGATAAGGATTGAATTGAATTTATACGTAGCTTTCTGTATCACAGATGTATTAACAATCTTAGTTCTTCCAATTCATGAACATTAAATACATTTCTATTTATTTGTGTCTTTGGTTTCTTTCATCAATGTCTTATAGTTGTCAGTGTATAGCACTCCCCTTCTTGGCTAAATGTTTTCAAAAATATTTTATTTTAAATTCTATTGTAAATGGAATTATTTTCTTATGTTTCAGAAACTTTGTTGTTACTGTATTAACACTGCTATATTTTTTATGTTAATTTTGTACCTGGCAACTACTAAATTCATTGATCTAATATTTTCAGTGTGAGTCTTTAGGTTTTTCTCTCTACATATAACATCATGGTACTTGCCAATAGAGACCATTTTACTTCTCTCTTTCCAATTCTGATGCCTGCCCACCCCCCCCGCCCCCGGCTGATTGGTCAAGTTGGGATTCTAATACTCTTGTGTAGAGTAGTGAGAGTGAGACCCTTATCTTGATACTGATCTTAGACGGGAAGTTTTCACCCTTTTATTATTGAAGATGATGTTAGCTGTGGGCTTGTCATACATGGCCTTAATTGTGCTAAGGTATTTTCACTCTATACCTAATTTGTTAGAAGATTTTATCATTAATGGATACTAAATTTTGTCAAATGCTTTTTCTGGATCTATTGAGATGATAATGTGATTTTTTTTCTTTCATTCTATTAATGTGATTTATTATATTGACTGATTTGTATATGTTGAACCATCTTTGAAACCCAGGGATAAATCGTACTTGATCATGAAAATTTTTTTTAATTGCTAATAATTCAACTTCTTAGTATTTTATTGATATTTTTGTATCTGTATTCCTCATGCATACTGACCTATAGTTTTCTTTTCTAGTAGTGGTTTGTTTGTGTTTTTTTGTTTTGTTTTGTTTTGTTTTGGTCTTTTCCCCCCTGGCTTTGGTATCAGACAGTGCTGGCTTCATAAAATAAGTTCATTTGGAAGGGTTTCCTTCGTTTCAATTTTTCTGTAACATAAAGGAGGCTTGCCATTAATTCTTGTTTAAATGTTGCTAAAATTCACCTGTCAGTACATCTGATTCTGGGCTTTTTTTCTTTCTTTTGTTTAATTTTTTTTATGTTTATTATTTTGAGAGAGGGAGGGAGGGAGGGAGAGAGAGAGAGAGAGAGAGAGAGAGAGAACATGAGTGGGGGAGGAGAAGAGAGAGAGGGAGACAGAGAATCCGAAGCAGGCTCCGGGCTCAGAGCTGTCAGCACAGAGCCCGATGTGGGGCTCAAATCCACAAACCATGAGATCATGCCCTAAGCTGAAGTCGGATGCTTAACCGACCAAGCCACCCAGATGGCCCTGGGCTTTTTTCATTGGGCGATTTTTGATTACTTATTCAACCTGCTTACTAGTAACTGGTCTGTTCAAATTTCTTATTTTTTTCTGATTCATTATTGGTAGTTTGCATGTTTCCAATAATTTTTCCATTTCTTCTAGTTTGTCTAGTTTGTTGATGTATAGTTGACCTTTTGTGATCTTTTTATTTCTATGGTATTAGTTGAAATGTCTCTTTTCATTTATAATTTTGTTGAATGTGTCCTTTTTTACTTTCTTGATCTAAGTAAAAAGATTTGTGTTTTTGTTTACCTTTTCAATGAACCAACTCTTTTTTTGGTTAATCTGTTGTATTGTTTTCCAGTTTTCTATTTTTGTTCCATGATTTATTATTTCCTTCCTATTGATAACTTCAGGCTTAGTTTTTTTTTTTTTTTTTTCTTTTGTTAGGCTCAGTTTTTTTCTTTTGTTCCTTAAGGTATAGACTTGTTTATTTGATATCTTTTGTTTTTTTTTGTAGGCCTTTATTGCTATAAAATTCCCTCCCAAAACTGTAGTTGCTGGATAAGTTTTGGTGTGTTGGGTTTCCATTTTCATTTTTCTCAAGGTGCTTTTAAATTTACCCTTTATTTTCATTTTTTTGTTGTTGTTCACTAGCTGTTGAGAGTGCTGTTTAATTTCCTTATACATATTAACATTCCAGTTTTCTTCCTGTTTTGAATTTCTACTTTTCTACCATTGTGGTCAGAGAAGATACTTTAATCTTTTTTAACCTGCTAAAATGTGTATTCCAGAAAACGTTCCGTGTGCAGTTGAGACAAATGTGTATTCCCCTGTTGTCTGATAAACATTACGTATATGTCTGACAGGTCTATTTTATCTATAGTGTTTTTCAAATGCACTATTTCCTTATTGATTCCCTGTATGATCTATTTATCCATTATTGACAGTAGGGTACTAACATCCCCACCTGTCATAATGCTGTTTATTTATCCTTTTACTTCTGTTACTTTTTGCTCCATATATTTGTGTTCGGTGAGTTGAGTATATAAATATTTACAATCATTATGTTGTTGGTGTATTGACCCCTTCATCACTATTTAATAATCTTCTTTCTCTCTGTATCTTAAGGTCTACTGTTTTTTCCTGATGTAAATATAGCTTCACTGCTTTTTTTTTTTTTCTTTTGCTACCATTTTCTTGAAATAACTTTTTCCATTCTCTTTCTCTAACTCCGTGTGTCTCTAAGGCTAATGTGAGTCTCTTGTAAGCATAATTTGAATTTTTTTTCATAATTTTACCTTTAAGGTATTCTTAAAGCTTTTGATTAGAGAATTTAATCCATTCATGTTTAAAGTACTATTGATAAGTAAGGACTTATAATTGCTGTTTTTTTTTCCCTGACTGCTTTGTAGACTAGTTATTCCTTATATCCTCCTGTTGTGTGTGTATGTGTGTGTGTTGATATCTTTTGGTATCAGTAAGCTTTGACATTTTTTATCATGTTTATTTGTATATCTACTATAGATTTTTCCCTTGCAGTTCTCATAAGGTTTACATAAATATCTTCAAATTATAATACCCTATTTAAACTGATAACTTCACTGAATAGAATTCCTAAACTTTACAATTTAACTTCCCCTCATATTTTAGATTATTAATGTTAGTTTACATATTTTATATTGTGTAACTAATAACAGATTATTGTAGTTATGATAAATTTTAAACTACAATTGTAGATAAATTACACACCCAAATTACCATATTATAGAATCTACTTTTATGTATTCACCAATATCCATGAGCCTTATACTGCCTTCCTATGCTTTTACAATTTTAATTAACATCATTTTTCTCAGTTTTTATCTCTCCTTCATTTCTGAAAGACAACTTTGCCAAGTATAGAATACTTGGTTGAGAGTTTTATTTTTCAGTATTTTGAATATACCTTCTCATTTTCTCCCAGCCTGAAACATTTCTGTTGTGAAATCCACATGTAATTTCTCTTTTCTCTTGCTGTTTTAAAGATTCTTCCCTTTACTTTTGACAATTTAACATGTCTCAGTGTAGTCCTATTCAGGTTCAACCTATTTGTGGTTTTTGAGTCCTCTGGATTTAAGAGTTCATTTTTCTCCCCAGTTTTGGAAAACTTTCAGCCACTATCATTTAAAATATACTTTTGGTTCTTACTCTTTCTCTTCTAGAATTTACATAATGTGGATAATGTCAATTTGATTGTGTCTCATAAGTGTTATAGACTTCTTTACTTTTGTTCATTTCTTTTTGCTCCTCTAATTGGATAATTTTAAATGTCCTTTCTTATATTTGAGTGTTTTATTTTTTATTTTTTTTCCTTCTCGTATTTGACTCTGCTTCTGGGGCTCTTTTCTGAAGTCTTCAGTATAGTCACTGTATTTTTTAGCTCTAGGATTTTTTATTTGTTGGTTTTTGATGGTCTCTATCCTTGCTGAAATTCTCATTTTGTTCATGTATTGTTTTCCTATTTTTGTTCAGTTTTTTGTCTGTTTTTATACTTCATTATTCTAAAATCTTTGTCTGGCAGTTCATATTTATCCATTTCTTTAGAGTCAAGCTTTATTAGATTCATTTGTCATGTCATGTTTACCAAATTTGTCATGATCTTTGATTCCTTACATTGTTATCTATGCATCTAAGTGGTCGCCACTCCCAGCCTTTACAGGTTTGCTTTGACATAGACCATTCTTCTCTAGTCAGGTCAGTTGGTTTTCTAGATGCATCTTCTAGGCAGGTAGGACTTGCTATCAGTTTTATTTTGGGTCAAGGTCACTTTCTGAGCTTTGGAGTAGGAGGGTGCTGCTGGCTGAGAATAATTAGCTATGTTTGATGGCTTGGTTCCCTGCCTAGAAAAAAACTACTAGAGAGGTTCTGCAGTCACCTGGGTTTTCTGGTCAGGCTTATTATCAGTCAAGACTGGTACTATATTGAGCAGTGAGTGAGACTATGATTTAGCTTCTCTGCCCTGGCAAGTCAGCAAGAAGGGTCCCAGGGACTGCACAAATTTTTCTGGGGGACCTGAAACAGGCAAAACTATGCACTGAATTTTCTGACCAGATAGAGCCAGTGGTTTTGCTCTGCAAATGGAAAGAGACACAGGTTTTCTCTGTGTTTATATGCCACTATATGTATGGCTGTTGGATGGGCAGTGCAGCTTGCTGTGTGCTTTGGTTAGGTTCTTTGGTCAGGCAGGTTGAAATATTTTTTTCAGCAATAGGTGGGGCTACCCATTAGTTTCCCTGTCCAATAGCCATAAAAGAACTTGCTTTAAGGCTTGATAAAGTTTTTGTGCGTATTACTGAACAAGGCAACCTTTGCCCCAATCTCCTTGGCCAAACAGAGCCATTGACTTTGCTTTGCAGACTATCACCTCTGCTGCCATTCTCTCTGCTCAGTGAAAAAGTTGGTCTACACAATGTTTTAGGTGTTCTGGCCAGGATTTCTGGTCATGTAAGGCTGGGAGCTTCAATTAGCAACAGGCAGGGCTGTGACTTAACTCCAATGCCTGGTCAGGGCAGAACGGGCTCTGGAACTTGCAAATCTCTTTATTTGAGAACCTAAATTATACAGAATAGCACCCATCAGGTTACCTAGTCAGACTGTGCCGCTGATTCTACCGATAAGCAAAACTGCCGGTCAGGAATACTGTTTAGGTGCTATGGGTAGGAATTTGGTCTGCCAAGATCCAAATACTGGTTGTGGCAAATCTTACCCCTCCTTCTCTGTTATAGTTAGATTTCTAGTGGTCAAGGTCCACAGATCCCCCTGCAATTCTTGTGGGGTAAGACCAGAGTGGGTACTTCCAATAAAGTGACCCACAATTCTGGGGGTCTGGAAGTGTACCCTGGGCTCTGTTTTCCCACTAGGAGAATAGCATGCTCAGTGGCATGATACTGTGCTAGCCTAGAGGAGTGGGCAATGTGGTCAGTGTGTAGTCCCTCCTCTTACTCTTCCTATGTGGTCTCTCTTGGTCTGTGTGGTCCAGAGATGTCGAAATTTTGTGGTGGAAACATTATAATATTTACTAATCATAATGTATAATTAGCATAATTATACATTATAATTATACATATTATTAAATTATACATATATACACACATACATACACATATATGTATATACTACATATGTGTATATGTAAACATATACTATATATATGTAGTACATATATAATTTTAGAGTTTGACATGTTCAAGGAGCATTCACATTGAGCTATCTCCTGAAAAGGTGAAACAAGAAGCTAGGAGAGGTCAGGACTAGATATATTGCAGATTTGGGCAGAGATAGATTGTAAGGGGAAAATAACAAAATGTGAAGAGTGCTTAAGGACAAAAGAGGAAAATAAATAGGATTGGGATGAAAAGATAGGAGTTTAGTAAGGGACCTTGTGATTTTCAGGTTCAAAAGAAGTGTAAGAATGGATTCACTGGAGGGTAAATGTTTTAGCTCAAGAGAGAGGTCAGAACCAAAGATATAAAGTCATTGTTATAGAGGCTATATCATAGAGCTATGTATGGAATGACTCAGGGGAAGGAAAGACTCCAGGAGAGCTCTGCCAAAAAGGAAATTGGAGAGAGGAATGCAGTGTACACTTATAGAAAGTGAGATAATAAAGAGAAAACATTCACTTTCTAGTGAAAGAAGAGAATGTCAAGAAAAAAAAAATACATTGACATCAACAGTGTCCACTATCCTGTTAATGTCTAGATAAGTAAGGACTAGATTTTCCATTAAATTGGGTAGTTTAAAGGTCATTAGTATCCTTAGAAGACCATTCCTAATAGATAGATGCAACAATCCTATGACCTGAGATTTACAAGAAAACATTATAAAAAAAAAATAACTAAAAAGGTTAATACTTCTTTACCGAATGCAAACATGCAGGAAAAATTGTTTGCCAAAATGGAAAATGTTGGGGTAATAAAGGGAAAAGTGAAGGCACAGGGGAGGAAAGAGAAAGAGACAGAAAGTCAAAATCACTGACCCCAAGGTAAACAGTGATGGAATTATTTGGCACTTTTATTTGCATCTCTATTTATCTTTATTTCCTTTCTTCTTATCTTGAGGAAGAAAAAAAAAAAGGGCGTTCCTGAGTTTTTAATGCAAGCTCTCAATTTTCTTTGTTAAGAAGAGACAATGGCATTGGCCCGGGGGGGGGGGGGGGGGAAGCTTGATGAACAGAAAGATCTAAAATAACTTTATTATTTAAGATATATTATGGTACAATAGTTTAGAACATGATCATCTCAATAAGTGAAGAAAAACAGATACTGTCTAAACACTGACACTGCTTATTTGTGGTGTAACACTATGTAAGTAACTCCCCAAACCCAAGCAGTCTGAAAAATTGGGATAATATTGTTACATGGTGAAAATTAAGAACTCACATTCATTGAGTGCATCCAATATTTCAGATTGTAGAACAATATCTTGAAAGGTATTTCCATTTATATTTCTATATTTTAATTTTCTAACTTAATTGTAAGGATTCATAATGGTATGTATGTTTTTCTCTACTCAGCATGGAGAATTGTACACAGTGAGAGCTTTAAATGTGTTTGAATTCTCTAGAATTTTGAAAACATTTCTTTGGGTCAGTCTTGTGTCTCTTAACCACAATAGGCTTTTTAGAGTGGGAGACAATAGTACAAAGGAATTTTTCTAGAAGAGACCAGTAACTAACAACATATACTATGAATTAACATTTTTAGAGTAATGTAAAAAAAAAAAAAATCCCTTTGTTGTCTGTTACAGGTCTATTATAAGCTTATGGAGAGTTTGGACTTCTATCACTTCTATAATATTTCAGTGCTTAAAGACTTTCATTTTGACTTAATTTTCTACCTATTTGCATAAAGTATGTCTTTATTTGCTCCCAATCTAAGTTCTCTCATTCTTATATTTTGTGTTATATTAGATATTTTGCTAATTTTATGGGTTCTAGTCTTATATATGAATATATTTTTTCCATTCTTGGCACATGTATTATATAATCACATATCTATGAAGCCTTGGACATCTTAACCATTTTACCTATGTTTGGTGGAATCGACTCTATTCCTTTGGATATTTCTTTCTCTCCTCTAGGTATGGAAATTAATCTTACATTCTATTGCAATTATAGAATTTACCTCAGAATCCACTGACACTTGTAACAATAAATTTCTAAAAATAAGTGAAGTCATGTACAAATGACATATGATACAGTTCTATTGTTTCCTGGGATGGATTCATGTCAAACAAAATTAGAATAAGCTAAAGCTTTATATTTGTGAGAGAGATGCAGCTTTGTTTTTCCTCTAATTAATATACTAAAGCATAGCCTATTGAAGATGTTGTTGATGGAAAAGATCTAAGAAAGCTTTTTGCCTAGGGTTTCTTAAAACAATTTTCTATAATATTTTATCAAATAAAACATTCATGGAATCTCAACAAATAAACCAAAGCAATTACACTTTGATATATTACACGTGGGGGTCATAGCTCTTCTTTCCTTTTTCAGCTCTCTTGTGGATGTGAAGCAACATGGCGCCTCCACAGCATAGTGCAGTAGTGAAGAGAATATATCTTCATCTTTGAGAGTATGGACGGACATAAGTAAGTGAATGATCCTCCCTTTTAAACTGCGATGATCCAAGGTTTTGTTGTTGGTATTTGGAGCCTAATATATTCCTAACTTACAAGTAACAAATTCTACTTGAGGATGTTCTTGAGTTATCAATGCATCCAGTTCTAGTGAGTTCTCTATAAGAAAAGAAAAAACAGTGTACAGGCATACTTGAGACATTGCAGGTTTGATTCCAGACTACTGCAATTAAGTGAATATTACAACAAAGCAAATCAAATTAATTTTTTGCTTTTCCACTGCCTGTGAAAGTTATTTTTACACTATATTTTAGAATACAATTGCATACTTAATAGGCTATCTAAAAAAAACAACATATATACCTTAATTTAAAAATACCTTATTGCTAAAAAAAATTCCAGGTTGGAACCTTTTTGTTGGTGGAAGGTCTTGCCTCAATGTTGACGGCTGCTGACTGATCAGAGTGGTGGTTGCTGAAGGCTGGTGTGGCTATGGTAAGTTCTTAAAATAAGACAACAATAAGGTTTACTGCATCAAGTGACTCTCATGAACAATTTCCCTGTAGCATGCAAGGCTGTTTGATCGCATTTTACCAATAGAACTTTTTTTTCAAATTTAGAGTTAGTGCTCTCAAACCCTGATGTGTTTTATCAACTAATTCTACATATAGGTATTCTATATTCTATAGATATATATAGATATATATATATATATAAAATATAGATATATATAGAATATATAGATATTCTATATCCTTTGTTGTTTTTCAAGAATCTTCACAGCATCTTCAGCAGGAGTAGTTTCCATCTCATAAACCACTTTATCCATCCATTAGAAGCAACTCCTCATCTGTTCAAGTTTTATCATGAGAATTCCATAATTTCGTCCCATCTTTGGGCTTCACTTCTAATTCTAGTTCCCTTGCTATTCTCACCACATCTGCAGTTATGCCCTCCACTGAAATCTTAAAGCCATCACAGTCATCCATCAAGTTTGGAATCAACTTCTACCAAACTCCTGGTAATGATGATGATTGACCTTTTCCCATAAATTGTGAGTGTTCTTAATGTGATCTAGAACGGTGAATATATTCCAGAATATGTTCAATGGACTTTGCCCAGGTCACTATCTGTGGCAGCTATAGCCTTATGAAATGTAAAACTTGAAAACTGACATTAATCCTTGATCCATGTGCTGCAGAATGGATGTTGTGTTAGCAGCCATGGGGAAAAAACAAAACATTAATCTCATAGTACATCTACATCAGAACTCTTGGGTGGCCAGGTGCATTATCAATGAGCAGTAATAGTTTGAAAGGAGTTTTTTCCCAAACTGTAGGTCTTAAGATTGGGCTTAAAATAGTCAGTAACCCATGTTGTAAAGAGATGTGCTGTCACCCAGACTTTTTTGTACCATTTATAGAGCAGAGGAAGAGATTTACTATAATTATAACAGCCCTAGGATTTACAGAATGGTAAATGAACATCAGCTTTAGCTTAAAGTCACTAGCTGCCACAGCTCCTAACAAGAGAGTCCGCCTGCCATTTAAAAGGAGGCATTGGCTTCTCCTCTCTAGCTAAGACAGACCTAGGTGACACCTTCTTCCAATAGAAGGCTGTTTTGTCTATGTTGAAAATCTGTTGTGTAGTGTACTGCCTTCAATAATTATCTTAGCTACATCTTTTCATGAAGCTTCTACATCAGCACTTGCTGCTTCACCTTATACTTTTATGTTATGGAGATGGCTTCTTTCTTAATGAAGCAACTGCTGCTAGCTTCAAACTCTTCCTCTGCAGTTTCCTCACATCTCCAGCCTTCACAGAATTTAAGTTAGAGTCTTGCTCTGTATTAAGATTTAGCTAAAGGGGATGTTGTGGCTGGTTTGATCTTCCTTCCAGACCACTGAGACTTTCACCATAAAGTTGTTTCACCTACCTATCATTCAACTAACTGTCCACGGGAATTGCACTTCTAATTTTCTGTATATTCACAACTTGGCTAATTCGTGCAAGAGGCCTGGCTTTTGGCATACTTTTCTCACTGAGCTTAAAAAGTAAGAGATGTGTGACTGTTCCTTTAGAGGCCATTATAGGATTAGCTAACGGACCTAAATTCAATATTGTGTCTCAGGGAATAGGGACACCTCAGGAAGAGGGCGAAGGATGGCTGCTGGAAAAATGGTGCTGATAGACTTGCTCAACAAAGGGTTGCCACACCCCTTCAGTTCGTGCAGGGGGAAAAATATCACAGTATCTGTGAAGTGCAATAAAGTTAAGCACAATAAAATGAGGTATGCCTGTATATTGTGTATACCTTATTTTTTATTTTTTTTGAATCAAAACATAGTGTTCTGTGATCCAGAATCCATAATATATGCTGGGGACTTATTGCAGTCAAGAGGACACAGGCTAAGGAGTAATAGGGAGATATAGGAAGACATTGATACTATTTATTTGCATATTAACTACAATATTTGAGGAACATTTTTACAGTAATTTCTTTAAAAATAAACTTTAAAACACTGGCATAGTAATTATATATATCTGCATCTATCTATCCACACACAGCATTTAGAGTTTTAACTGGTCAATTAGTAACACCAAATCTCACTTGCAGCTATATGAAATACATAATTAAAGTTTCCACACACAGATTTTATTGGTCAGATAAACCAATTACTGATAGATCGATCTATATCTATCCATACATATCCTGTAATGGGAGTCAAGAAAATTTTATCTATTTCTTACGGGTTTATAATATGAAGGCTTGGCCCACATAATTTTTTAAGAAACCTTTTACACATATTCTTCTTTCACTGTGTTTAAGAAATCTGTCATTAATCTCTCTTCCCTTAAAAAGTATTCCTAAGAATATTTCTGATTAAGAAAAACTCACTTTCTGAGCCAACTGTATTTCCATTCCCCATTAATTCATGATTGATATGTGACAAGTAAACCACTTTATTTGTTCAAGTGCTAATTTTGATGTGGACGACTCCCCATAGTCTATGCACCTTTGCTAGCAGAGACACCAAAGCGAAAATAATTTAGTAATAATGAAGATTAACTGTAAGTAGTTGCCTCAAAACTGACTGAATGTGGCTAAAGGAAGAAAAATGATTCATTTTTAACTTATTTATCTGGTAGTGACTTCCTGCTCTAAGTAATCATGCATGGGCATATTGTTATGAATATTCAAAAGGTTTTTTAACGGCTTAATAATTTTTCTTCCTTTGTTTCTAGGAACAGAAGTCATAACACACACTGAAATAGAGTATCACACTTGTCAGCAGCAGATAAAGTAATGTATCATTTGATGCTTTCTCTATCCTCCATGGCACCAACAAAGGCAGACCTGCCATCAAAGGAAAGCATCACTCCCATCTGGGTTTTAATGCAGAAATAACACATAGCTGACTTAGTCTGGGTTCCCTTGATTAAAGTTAGAATATCCAAAGTAAAAGTTTCACTCACCAAGAGTCCTCTCTATCAAAAGCGTGTCACAGATCTATTTGAAATAGATCATGTGTTAGCTCCAGGTTTTCTCAGCAGGATGTTTCTGCTCACTTCCTTCCTGAGTATATAGAAATTGGTAGTTGGCAAAGTCACCTGGAAAAAAGAAGAAGAATCAAGTTTTGCTCATTTTTGCTTCACATCTAACAACTTGCTGCTTTTGTTGTGTAAGTTCCTTTTTACCTGGGGAACTTTTACTCTGGGACTCACCCTCTGCCCTTCTTTGCTCACTTTGTGCCCTGGGATACTTGCTTCCTTACCTTCTGGCTTCCAGCTGAGTTTGGTCAACAGGAGGCCCTGTTAGGAAGTGGAAGAGAGATTTATGTCTTCTCCTGTTTCACTGATTTGTCTATAGTGTTTGGTGAATGCACTCCATGTTTATTGGTCCCAGGGAAAGAGTTTCTTTCAGAGCTTAACATTTTCTAAAGGCTCGTGTTGTACAGCCTCACTCTTTCCCTCCAACAGGCCTAGAAATGGCAATTGTTTGTTTGCCTCTGTTGCAGTGGTGTGCATCATCATTTTGTTGTGGTTTCATTAGCCCTATCCCAAATTCTGTGAAAGCTACTGTAGGTTTAGAACCCTTTCGATTGAGTCTATCATTAAGAGTCCCAGAAGGAAACAACATACTCAAAGGGTTTATCTAAACAGCCTCAAGAACGCATAAAAGCCTTTTGCGTTTGGCTTATCTTTAAGGTCAAGTATATATTCCTCAGGAAAGCATTATTGTCACTATTCTACTTCTCTTCCATTTTGCATTAGTGGAAGGCAAAATATAACTTATAAGCAAGTGATTTCTAATCATTTTTTCATGCCTCTAGACATATACCACAAAATATTCACATGTTCAATTTGTTACTAGGCACAAGATAAGGTTGATACCTGCACAAGGTAAGATTTTGCCCCTTTCTGCTTAAGAAAGCCTGTCATGGGGCGCCTGGGTGGCGCAGTCGGTTGGGCGTCCGGCTTCAGCCAGGTCACGATCTCGCGGTCCGGGAGTTCGAGCCCCGCGTCGGGCTCTGGGCTGATGGCTCAGAGCCTGGAGCCTGTTTCCGATTCTGTGTCTCCCTCTCTCTCTGCCCCTCCCCCGTTCATGCTCTGTCTCTCTCTGTCCCAAAAATAAATAAACGTTGAAAAAAAAAATTTTAAAAAAAAGAAAGCCTGTCATAAAACAAGTGTGTGAGAATACAGTTGAGACAGGTGGAGCACTGAAACTGTGCAATGTTAATTTTAAAGAAAAGTATTTTCAAACTTTGTTAGTAATAACTCATAATTTTCAAAATGCCACAGGTTATCATGTGGGTCACCTATGCTTGAGTCATGAACAGCTTTTCCTGAGACACAGATGGACAGATAATTTTCTTTCAGGAACTCCATCAGCAGGTGAGTGACAAAGTGTCCTACTTCTTCCACTAATTACAGTAGGCTGGCCCTTTAGGTATGACTCAAATGTGAATGGAATAACACTGCCACAAATGCAAATACGATAGATCATTCAAAACTCTTTGAGTATGTTGTCATTATTTGCTATCTAGAATGGAACAAAACTGCAGAAACAAAGCAAACTGTTAGAAAGAAATGTGAGAGAAGACATGCCTTCTTGGCCAGTTACCACCAGGTTCCTTTCATTAGAACTGCATAATGCTCATCAAGCATCTACTAAAGATTGGTTCAGAGTGAAATATGCATTATTAACACCCACTCAGACAGAAAAAGACTGACAAGTTTGAGAAACTTAACAGAAGACCATAGGGGAAGGGGAAAAAATAGTTTCAAACAGGGAGGGAGGCAAACCATAAGAGACTCTTAAATACAAAGAACAAACTGAGGGTTGATGGGGGGGAGCAGCAGAGAGGGGAAAATGGGTGATGGGCATTGAGGAGGGTACTTGTTGGGATGAGCACTGAGTGCTGTATAAAGGCAATGAATCATGGGAATCTACTCCCCAGGCCAAGAGCACAGTGTATATACACTGTGTGTTAGCTAACTTGACAATAAATTATCTTTTTTAAAAAACAGTACTCTTAGTTCTCTAAACATGGTTTTTGGTTCTCTGTTAAGAAATGATCAAATTGATTCTATTAGAATTATCTTTGTTAATGGATAAACTCAAAAATGTTTTATAAGTTCAGTATTTCAATCTTTTAATGATATTTCTTACTTAAAATCACCACTTCCTGACATATTCACAAGTAGTAGTGTGCTTGCATATTTATATCCTTGGCTTCAGGTAACCATACAGATTTGCACATAGTTTTTTTCATCCACAAATTTAAATTTTGCCATATGTGGGCCGTTTTATCACCCATTAGCAAAATCATTCCATACTGTATCTTCAACAACTGGAGACACTACAGAACTGGCTTTTCAAGTTAGTCTCCATTGTGAAAGGGAGTACCTTTATTAAAAAGCTTTCTTAGTTTTGACATTTCTTGCTTCCACTTTAGAGAAATATTAAATATTTTAAAGAAAAAATAGGTTGAATAAAATGTTTGTTTTTCCTGCCATGTTTCCCTCACTATAGCATATAAAACACCTCAAAGAAGTCCCAGCATCGAAAATGCCATGAAACAATAAATGAAAGACACTAACATTAACCCCATTTTCAGGGAAGGCAGCTAAAAGACTTGAAAGGTTTTCGTCTCTGTCTTGGGCACTTACTGTGCTAGTAAGTGACACAGTCAGGACTTGCAAGACTAGGTTCAATTCCCAAGCTCCTTCTAATGGACCAGCAGTGTCCTGGTGAAAATTATACCAGCAAAGGAATGGCAGAAGTGAGAGCATAGGCAAATCCTAAAAAATGACTTAATAGTCAGTGTCATCTTACCTTCAAAATAAAAGGAGCTAAAGTATGACTTTTTATTAGCTTCAGGTAACTGCTTTGCCAAAGCCAATTAGTAAAATACTGTAGATTTCTTCACCCTGCTCCTGAGATTCCCATTATGAGTCTGCAATACAACCCAGGAATTTGGATAGTGAGTGATCATACTGGATGATACAATACGAGGGCTCAAGGGCTATACTTTGAAAAATGTTGCCATAGAGAATATAAAGGTATAACTTAAGATTTATTACTGGTCATATAAATTAAAAAAATGAGTTTTCTCAGTGTCCAAACAGATGGACTCATTTGCTTGCCACTGATACTTATTAAATCTAATTCTAAAAGTATTTAATTAAAATTATATGTAGGAAAGATTGAGAAATTTGAGGATTTAATAAGCTGGTTCTTAGAACTAAATAATCTGGTATTACCAGTGAATATAGTCAAACCCAGTGTCTGGCAGAATTCTCCAGAATGTGGTGAAATAAAAATTAAATATTTCCTCAGGTTACAGATTAGTTTTGAGTCTAAATGGATACAAGAACCATAGAGACAGGGGCGCCTGGGTGGCGCAGTCGGTTAAGCGTCCGATTTCAGCCAGGTGACGATCTCGCGGTCGGTGAGTTCCAGCCCCGCGTCGGGCTCTGGGCTGATGGCTCAGAGCCTGGAGCCTGTTTCTGATTCTGTGTCTCCCTCTCTCTCTGCCCCTCCCCCATTCATGCTCTGTCTCTCTCTGTCCCAAAAATAAATAAACGTTGAAAAAAAAAAAATTAAAAAAAAAAAATTAAAAAAAAAAAAAAAAAGAACCATAGAGACGTTAAAAAAGATTCCTCGGAACTCTTTTGTACTCATGTGTTGCGGTTGCAAATTTCAATAAGTAATGTTCCTGACCCTAGAGATACCTCTATGAAGAGAGTAAGAATGACCTTTCAGATCTTCTCCCCACCTTCCACTCCCCTAGAACCAGCCCTGTGCTGTCACTAACTGGAAGGGACTCCTAGCAGAAGTGGGAGGAGCCTTTTTCCTGTACTTCACCTTTCACCCACTAGTCTCTTATAGCATAGAAAAGACCCCTAGTGCCCACTTATTTCACATAGTTTATTTCTTGGTTTTAAGTACAGGTAGTGAAGTGTAGATTACTCAAGCATGTGGGAAATAAAATATGGAACTAAACGACTTATAGAAAGGACAACTCCTTATTAGAGATCTATAGTGTGTGTGTGTGGAGGGGAGGCAACAGGTGTGGTGCATGAACCTGAATTTTAGTATTACAAAATAAAACCCAAGTCCTTTAAAGATAATCAAAGGCTAAGTTTGGTCTGAGCAGTGTTTATGAGCTTTGAAGGGCATTAATGGCAAGATCAGTAAAGCAATACTAGAGACTCCAGAAATGGTAACAGAATAAAGCTTAAAAATCTGTACAGGGGCTCCTGGGTGGCTCAATCAGTTGAGTGTCTAACTCTTGATTTCAGCTCAGGTCATGATCCCAGTGCCAGGGGATTGATACCAGCCATGAACTCTGTGCTGAGCATGGACCCTGCTTAGGATTCTTTCTCTTGCTCTCCCCCATTCATGCTCTCTAAAACAAAAATTTAAAAATCTGCACAGTTACTAGGAAACCTTTGTGTTTGGTTTCAAATTGAGCTTCATATTTTTTTCAGATGTTACTGGAACAGCACATTTGTAATTGAGTTTTCTCTTTTTTCTTAAATGTTACCAACCTTCTGTATGATCATCAGATCATCTAAAAACGTTTAATCTGTGCAGTTTTATATTATTCTTTTTTGCATAAAGATACTTTTTAATAAAAGCAAAAAAATGATAAAGGAACAAATGTATTTTAGAGAGACCTTGGAGTCTTGGTACTTTTTATTCACTGTCTTATCAAAACCATGTTAATAACATTTAAGGTTATTTTTCATCAAGAGGATCAAGCAAAGGTTGTCTACTTACCCTCAATAAATAAATTAAAATATAGACATGGATTTTACCTAAACTTGGCCAAAGGAAGTCAAAAGCCCCATAATTCCATCAGCTCCTACTTTCTGATAATGTTACTTAGATGCATGTAAAGAAAGTTGTTTTTTGTTTTTTAAAGCTTTACATTAGTGGTAAGTTTTTCATCATGCACATTTGAATCAATCTATAGCTAATATTTAACTTACTATTCAAAAATAACTCCCCTTCCCATATATGAAACCAGTAATGAAAGGTTTAATAGGACTACTAACTTTTCACCCACATCTCTTTGTTCTCAGGCTGTCTGCCACCATGTCTCTGTAAGATAACATTTATGCCTAGCACCATGATAATAAAATGTTGATTTAGTTGTTTTACAGGGACTTAAGCCTTCAAAAGACAGGACCACCAACCTTCTCTTTGACCATGGTGTGCATCAATGGCTGATGGATGAACTTGTGATGTAGAAGGGCCTAAAAATCCACCCTTCAATATGCCAAGAACTCCATGCTCTTGTCCTGTATGCCATGGCCATGTAAGCAGAAGATTTGCACCGGTACAAAGTGACTTTAACCTTCCTTTACTATTAAGTTTATCTGATTTTAAAGTCATATAGCTCTTTTCCTCTATACACACATCCTTCTTTCTTTTACCTTAAAAGGTCCTTGACTATCTCCTTTCCAGGAGGTGGATTTGCTCTCCTGGCTCATTGTTTGCCTGCCTCTCAAACCCTTTCTTTGCTGCATTCTTGTTGTCTCAGTGACTGGCTTTGCTTTGCATCAGGCAAACAAGGTCTGTTTGATTAAAAATTTGGTGAGCCCGCCAGAACCTCACTGCCCATGGTTCATTTGCCCCAGCCAATAATGGGAATCCAATGTGGAATCCAAGCACTTCCTATACTCTGTCCTAGGGACAGTCCCCACGGCCCTACCCCAACTGGGCACCACTGTCCTTCGGTATTTAAGTTAACTCTTATGACAGGGATATGGTTTTTGGTTCCAATTTGAACAGACATCTCTTGGTGAGTATTTTGTGTGTGATGGCACATGAGCTTATTTCTTACTTTTCTGTCATTTGGCTTCTTTCTCCCTTCCTTTCATTTGCCTCCAAGTAGGGGTTTGGGTTTGTTGCCTTAGCCTTTTGCTTGCTTAAGAAAGGTTGACTAGGAAGCCCTTTGGTTCAGTTGGTGAAGCCCCAACTTTTAGAGAGGAACTAACACCCACAGAGGTTCTCTGGGCTTCATTTGGTTTGTTTGTTCCTACAGCTTTGGGTATCTTTGGATAAAACCAGCCATGTTCTAAGTGGAAAATAGGAAATGACAATTCAATCCCCAAATGCAGCTCTTTTGGCTGTATTCTCCAAAGTTGAGCAATGTTTAGTTATAAACCTATAAAAACAAAAAATATGACATTCTTTTGCAACACTTCTTGGCCACATATTTGTTAGACTCTGGAGAAAAATAGCCAATTAACACATCCGTAACTCATAATGCCATGCTACAATGAGATTTGTTTTATAAAAGGGAAAAATAGGATAACATACCTTATGTTCCATCTTTTATGATTTCAGAATATCAGAAGAAGCCAGCTCAGAAAAAATGTAAAGTTTTACTCCAATAGCACAGTGACACTCTGAAGTATGTGCTATCCAATCCTAACCAGGGAAAAGAGGATGTTTTGATTAGTTTATTGAATTAAATCCCCGTATAGCTCCTCCACTCTATGGAGGTGACAGAGTGCCTGTCCCTCCGCAGCAGCCCTAGTCCTAAGAACTTGAGCCCCAACAAGGCCCTGCACCAGTACCTTCTACCTTGGGGGGCCAAGCGGTAGGAATGGTCTTTTCTTCTCATTCCCTACGGGGTGCTCAATTTGATCAGCGAGCCACTCATTCCCAAGGAGGGCAATATACGCTAAGGTAAGTCCCACTTGGAGCTTTGGTGGCAGGGGACAACCTTCAGGAAAGATTTAGATCCACTCTCCATTCTCTGCCTTGTATCTGTTTAATTGAATAAGCAATATGACTATTTGTAGAAATGACTTCAAGAGGATGAAAAATTTGTTCTCATCTATTTTGCCACCCATGACCTCACTTGGGCAGATGTACAAAATTTATTAATCACTCTCCTTACTTCTGAGGAACACTATATGCTGCTAAAAAAGCTAGGGAAGAAGCTAATTGGCTGCTGCTGAAACCCCCAATCACCCCCTAAATGCTGATGCCATAATGGTTCTTCCTAACATGGATCTCAACAATGCAGACAAAGGGAAGCTCAAATACTATTGGGATTGTATTGTAGTTGGATTTTTAAAAAGGGGCCCCAAAACGAAAAACAAAAAAGTTTAAAAAAAAAGCTCAAGAAGTTAAGCAAAAGCTTCAGAATTTGAAAAAAAAAAATTGAGATATCTGAGGCACCAGAAAATTTAAAAATGGGCAATGTTTATCAGGCAAGGTGACACAGACAAACTCCACAAGTTAGAGGATGCATTGGGAATGCCTGTATTACTGTTGGTTAAAATTGCCTTTAATGTTTTTGACAGCAGAAACCAAGTGCAACAAAGAAAAGATCACTGAAAAGTGAAACAGCAGGCTATTTTGTTAGCTGTTGCCCTAATTCAAGGGAATCCAAGACCAGGGTCACTACAAGGATGAGATCAACCCAAGGTAAGAAGTTTGGGGTCTCATCAGTGACCCTACTGTAAAGAGGAGACCCATTGAAAGACAGAATGCCCAAGCTCATGAGCTCTCTTGAGGAGACAGAGCCCTCAGCTGACCACCAGATGGTCGAAATATCAATAGTGACCTGGAATGAAGGGGCCTAAGGGTTCCTGTATACCTTGCAAAATCTGCCATCAAAAGGAACCCCAGGCTGTAGTGGCAAATAAGCTCATAGATGTTTTGGCTGATACTAGGGACGCCTATTCAGTACTAAATACCTGGCCCTCCTGGTATTTCAAATCAAACTATG
This sequence comes from Leopardus geoffroyi, assembly GCF_018350155.1. NCBI lineage: Eukaryota > Metazoa > Chordata > Mammalia > Carnivora > Felidae > Leopardus > Leopardus geoffroyi. Next base: position 64,636,724 of record NC_059334.1, read on the forward strand.
GATGTAATGGGAGTTTCAGGAGAAGTGTTGACTAAAACCTTTTACAACCACCCTCGACTGACACATAGGTCACATTCACCTTAAACATAATTTTCTATATATGTTGAATGCCCTACCCCTTCACTAGGTTATGACTTATTAATTAAACTGAAATGCTGAAGTTACTTTTGTACCTGGATATATGGATATAAAGGTACCATCAGAGCAAGCTTGAGCCTTTCAAGCAATGTTACTCCATCAAGGTGGAAAAGTCATATCAGAGCTGCCTGAAGACGTCATTGAAAATGTAAGATTAGATATTTGGGCAGATAGCAAGCCAGCAAGAGCAAAACTGGCAATATCCATACATGTTAAATTTCATGATGGGCTTAAGATTCCAAACCTCAGACAGTGCCCCTTAAAGGTACAAGCTAAAATGAACATCAACCCATTCTCTCTCCCTTCTTGGAATTTGGTCTCACTTGTCCTTATCACTATACACCTATTTTATCTGTACAAAAACAAAGCACCCAAGACTTGATTTGTGCAAGATTTAAAAACCATTAACCAAATTGTAGTAGATACTCATATGGTGGTACCCACTCCACATACTATTAACAACTTTGGGGACATTCAGTGGTTCATTGGAGAGGATTTAAAAGATGCATTCTTTTGCATCCCTCTCAGTCCAGACACCCAAAACTAAGAATAAGCAGCAACATTGTGGGACAACCTTTCCTCAAGGCTTTAAGAACTCCCCTCCAACACTGGGGGGAAATATTAGCCAAAGAGTAAAAGGGCCACCAGTTTCAATGAGGAACCCTTTTTACTTGGTTTTTGGTTACTATCAAGACTAGAAAATAGTCTCACCTCAAAACATGATTTTGACCCCAAACTTTTGGTTACAGACTACCTATTCAGTACCTTTTGGTTACTGACTACCTATTCAGTGTTTTTTTTTTTTCCGCCAATATCTATCTGTTAAATAGCCAGGCTATGAAATGTCACAGAGAAAAATGAATCTTAAGGAAAGCATTACCACTACTCAAATACAGTCATGTACATTCTACTGTATCTCGATTCCCAATTTTGAACTCCTTGGTAAACCCCTGTATGAAGTAATTAGAGGTAGAAGAAATGGGCCTCTTAATTCTGAAGAATGCCATAGGCATTCCAAGTTACTGAAGAGAAGCTATTCAAAGCTTCCACTTTAGGCCTTCCAGAAAGTATTTTATTTGTCCATGAGAGGCAAGAGATCAATCTGGGAGTTCTAACTCAGAATTGGGAGAACATAAAAGTAACTATTGTGTATTTTTCAAAACAATTGTACCTAATAACTAAGGGATGGCCTGTGTGTTTGAAAGCAATAGTGGCCCCTGTGAAGTATTATAAGCAGCGGAAAGATTTGCTTTAGGGTAGCCTATCATACTGCAGACTCTACGTTATGTACTGGCTCACTTCTGAAAGATAAGGCAAATATCAGGCTATCCTACTGAACAATCTGAATTTTAGTTTGAACTTAGTGACTTTGTTCCCTACTAACTCTGAGAGACCCACACATGACTGCATACAAATAATTAAAAAAAGTTTCTTCCAGCCATTCCAATTTAATGGATCTACTTGTGGAAAAACCCTACCTTGCAATATTCTCAGATGGGAATTTTATTGAACAAGTACAATAAAAAATTAGCTATGCAGTGGTGACCCATCAACAGACACTGGAAGTTCAGAAGCCTTCCCTTCAGGTACCTCTGCTCAGAAAACTGAGATAGTATCTCTCATAAGAGCCCTCTATTTAGGTTCAGGACAAGAGAGTGACTGTTTTTATTGACTCTATATGTGCTTTTTCAGTGGTTTACACACATGGATCCATCCAGAAGAAAATGGGTTAACTATAGAAAATAGAAAAATTATGCAAAAGATATTTTACAATTATTGAAGGCTGTTTGAGAACCCAAGGAGGTAGCTATTGTCTACTGCTGAGGAGACCAGAAATCAAACTGCTTGGTTGTACCAGGGAACAGTGATGTAGATCAAGCTTCCAAGCTTAAACATCTTACAAAAGTGATAATTAGTCATTCACCAAAGCACCCGTTATAGGTGAGATGCTACTCTCCAATGGATCCTAAAGTATACTGTGGGTCCCAATCTTCAGAAAATATTTAAGTGATAGTCCAAAATCTACTAAAAAACCTTTCTGCTAAAAAAACCAAAAATGTAAGTCTGGGCTCCCACCAATTCTAAAAGGCGTACCCTCTACAGGCAGTGATTTTGTAACAACACTGGCAAACAGACTTTACCACAATGCCAAAACAACAGGTAATTTTCAATATTTGCTAGTATTTGTAGATACTTTTGCAAGTTGAGGTGAAGCTTTCTCATGCATTTAGAGAAGGCCTCAAAAGCTGTCAAGAACAAAATTATTCCTAAATTGGATTACCACTAACAATGCAGAGTAACAATTGAGTGGCATTTGTGGTGAAAGTACAGTGCCTTGGGTTTTCGATGGAAATTACACACTTCCTGGAGACCCCAGTTGACTGGGAAAACAGAAAGTCCATACACTTAAAAAAGCTTTGGCGCAATTAACTTGGAAAATGCCCTGCTTCTGGCTAGAGTAGCCCCTACAAATAAGGTTGGTTTAAGATTTTATGGACTGTCATAGGTTAGACCCTTTCTACAGTCTTTTCATGACATAGGAGTTCCTGATGGGGCTTAAATTAGGAAACTGGATACTATCAGGTGCATTTAATCTTTAGGAAATACACTAACTACTATATATAAATTTGCTTCCTATAGGTTGATATACCCTACAGATGTGCTCTTGCACCACTAAATCCCAGAGACTTGGTGTTATTGAAGATTGGGAAGAACAGGCACCCAGAAGAGCAACTCTAACCTCCTTGAACAGGACATTTTGAGGTGCCATTGACTACCTATTCAGTGAAACTCAAGAGTATTAAGCCATGGATTCACCACACCCAAGGTAAGCTGGATCCACAAGAATTCACAGGTCGCCTACACACCGTCAGCAAGGAAAACATTGGAAAGAACTGTGCTTGCACCAGAAAACTTCTGATGTACCTGAAATAGCTATTTAGTACAGCTGGTTGGAAAGGAGCAATCTATGGTAAGTAAAAAATAACCTTCTCATCTATGAATAACTTATACATTATGAAAGGTATTCTTTTTTTGCATTGCATTTTCCTATTGTTTACAAGTTCTCATGCTTGGGAAGATCTAGGATTTCTCAAACTTTGGCGAAGGCTGGCAATCCTCCTCACTGTTGGATATGTCACCCTAAGGCACAGGTGTGTGACCACAGCAACCCAATAGTGATGCCTATCATCAACTTCTTTCTGGTCTCTAAGTTTTCAATACATCCACATTGACAAACTACATTAGCATATAGGGTCAGATTAATTAAGTTGGCTTTCCTCCCTGTTGCCATCTCTCATTTTAACTATCCCAAAGTATTGGCTCCTCGCATTCAATAATTGGGATCCACCCCAAGAAGCTTGAAACAGTTAATAACTTCACCTCTTGTAAAATCAGTTGAAACCAGAGACTTTGTGGAAACACTCTTAACAGACGTTGCTCATCTGATTCTGCTCCTCTTGGTACAATACTGACAAATAAAAAACCTGGCCCCATGGGACCCCCACATCCTCTCCTCTCAGTTACGCAAAACTTAATCATACTTATTGGTTTCAAATGGTACCTTTAGTGATTTCACACAACAAAAGTACTGAGCCCCTGAATTAACAGAAACACTGTGCACCTCAGGTTACTTTTATGACTAGGACTATAAACACTTCCCTTGGGAATATGAACATTTAAATGGCTGGAGCATGGGAAGTACTTGTCTTTTAGGACTTTTGGTCACCCCTTTTAGATATTATAATTCTGATAAAGTCAGTCATTTGACTGTTTTTCTGAAACTGTTTTATAAGTTAAAGTGAGAATACTACAAAACATTCTCATTATTTTTCCAGCAATCAGGAGGAAAAAATTTGGTACATATTTGGGAGACCATTACTTCCATGGTGGAGAATTATATCACGTGAACATATAAGTAGAAACCTTTCAATAACTTTTGGAATCATAGTGAATAACACTGCCCAAATCATACATGGAGGCCCAACAAAAGGCCTTCGACTCTTTGGCTAGAGTAATTTTAAATAACAGAGTAACTTTTTATTTTACCAAAACAAGGAAGTTTTTGTGTAGTGGCTAATTCATCACAATGTACATGTACTAATATTCCCTCAGAATTTAAAATTCCTCTTGACAAAGTGAGACAAGTTACTTGGTTACAAAAATCTCCCCTAAAGTCCAAGAATAGACTTGGACTGGTTTTTAGGGATATTTTCCTGGATTCCCCCAAGAAATTAGGAATATTCACATGGAATAATCTTAGTAAAACTGACCTAACTCTCCTTCTTTGCAACTTAATCATAAAATGTGCTATAAAATATTGTACTGAAACTGTTAACCAAAGAATCAGTAATGCAAAATATTGGGTTTTAACCTAAAAATAAGGAGTATTTCCTAATGAGTGCAAAAAAGTCTCATTTATCTAAGTCTGATCTTTACCCTCTTTTAGCAGGAAGGAGCTAGAGCCACCATGATCCCAATTTCCTCAAGAATGAGGAATAACAAAAAGACAGTGGGGACTCAAATCGTAACCAAAGAGTTAATGGAACTAAGAAGTGCAACTACAACTTTTTACCCAAATCAGCTTGTTCTCAAAATGCTGTCTGCCACCATGTTTCTGTAAGATAACAACATTCTTGCCTGACACCATGATAACAAAATAATGATTTAGTTGTTTTGCAGAGACTCAGGCCTTGACAAAGAAACTGGCCAGAACCAGTCAGGACTGCCAATTTTTTCTTTGAGCATGTGTAAGTATCTCATGGATGGACTTCTGATGTATAGGAGCCTAAAAATCCACCCTTGGATCATGCCACGGATGCCATTTTCTGGTCATGGATCACATTGCAACATATGCAGAAGATCTGTGCAAACAGCAACAAAAAAAAATGACTTTGAACCTCTCTCAGTAACTTCCTTTATCTGATTTTGTTGTTTATTTAGAGAAAATCTTAAACAGGATCCACACTCAGCACGAGCCTGATACGGGGCTTGATCCCATGACCTTGGGATCACAACCTAAGCCAAAATCAAGAGTCACATGCTTAACTGACTAAAAACAAATAAACGGAGGGGCACCTGAGAGGTTCAAAGTCTTGTAGCTCTTCTCTCCTGTACCCAGATTCTTTTGCCTTTAAATATCCCTCATTCTACCCCTACAGGGAAGCAGGTTTGGGGTTTGCTCTTCCATCTCATTTGGCTGTCTCTCAAACCCTTTCCTTGCTGCACATTGGGAAACTAAAGTTGAGTTCAACTAAATATATAGTAGGCCCATGTGGGGAATAAGCTTAGCAATTCCCTGGGCTTACACCGATGGGTTAACAAGGAATAAAGAATTAGAAAGCCATAGGATGCTTACATCCAAGCTTGGGCAAACCAGATTAGGTAAATAAGTGTAGATAGGTTGGGACAAAGGTATAGGAAGTAAACAAAATTAGGTATTCAGGGTAGAAATGCGCCCCCCCCAATTTAGTACAATAGCAGAAAGCTGCTTTCACAGGAAGAAAGGACCAAATTAGGTAAACAGGTAAATAGGGTTTATAGACCCCTTAGAGGTGAAGTCCAGAGCAGGGCTAATTAGCAAAAGAACCAAACCTTGTTGACACTGAGGTAGCATGCTCTTTCTTGTCCCCTAGGCCAGTTTAGGGAAACAGAGGTGGCGCCTCATATCTGCCATAAACAACCCTCTGCCAGGCACCAGGATTTTGTTTTGTATAAACCCAAACCCCTAAGACCACGTATCTTCAAAACCCCCTTTTCCTCATGCCCATGAGGTAATCTTCAGTTTCACTGTCTCTTTGTGCACGTCCATCACCATGTTTGTAAGCCTTCTGATCCTAATAAAAACAGAGCAAGGACCCTGGGGCTCATGTCTTCTTCCCGACATTAGCTATCTCTTGCATTTTAATCCTGCATCCCGCTTTCTTGCTGGACAAGAAAGAACTCCAGACCCAGTGTCTATGACAGCCCCAAATGTAAAGTGAAGAGGCTAAGACTTATTTTACAATTATGTAAAGAAAGTGAAGTGGCTTTCCCTCCACCCTGTGGAGGGTGGATGCCTTGAAATCCCACCAGTTCCTCTACTTGAGACACTTTCTCCAAAGTTACAGGATACAAATGCAGATTATGAAAGGTAATTTATCACTCCCAAAACACCCAATACTTCTTTGAGTAATCAAGTAGAGTGGAAACTAGCAAAGGTGAATTCTAAATGACAGAATACTGGGAAGAAAAATGGAAACACTGATGTTCAGAGATTAGAGGAGAGCAGGCATAAATGCTATATTTTTGTTACAGCATAAGCAAATCAGGTCACAGAGGATGAGGCCAGGGCTCTATGGAGAAAGGTGCCAAGAAAGAACATAAAGAGATGAAACCAGGGGCGCCTGGGTGGCGCAGTCGGTTAAGCGTCCGACTTCAGCCAGGTCGCGATCTCGCGGTCCGGGAGTTCGAGCCCCGCGTCAGGCTCTGGGCTGATGGCTCAGAGCCTGGAGCCTGTTTCCGATTCTGTGTCTCCCTCTCTCTCTGCCCCTCCCCCGTTCATGCTCTGTCTCTCTGTCCCAAAAATAAATAAACGTTGAAAAAATAAATAAAACCTTAAAAAAAAAAAAAAAAAAAGAGATGAAACCAACATTGAATACAAACATAATGTACAATTTTGTAAGCAGCAAAACCATGTTATAGAAGAGCATCTCATAATCTGGGCTTTTAACAAAGATGCATTAAGTGTAAAAAGTTGATATAAATGGAAAGTTTGTACGAAAGTATGAAGCAAGCTGTCAGGAGACCTTTGACAATTTGAATAAAAATTGGATAAATATGTGTCTCTCCTTCATTTGAAATAGATATGTATAGAGATTTAAGCATTTATTTTTTCCTGAGCTTTTTTGGTTTTAATCTCAGTATTGAGAGAGTCACAAGAATGGAAGGTCCTCACTTGCAGAGATTAATGATTTACTACTGCTACAAGCACAGTAAGAGTACCCATTCTCAAGAGCACTGCCTGATCCTGAATGATCATCTAGATCCCACGAGACTTTTTGGGCTCATAGAAGCTTTTTAGCTTTGTTTTTCCTGACATTAAAGAATTTTTAAGTATTCCTATATGGCCAGATGATGGTGCTAAGGTTTCTTAACTTGACATAAACCCTCAAGTTGCTCTCTCCCCTCATTCCAAATTCCTGAGTAAATCTCTGGTTCATATACCAATGTCTTAACATTGATTTTGAATCAGTTACTCAGACTCTATAGATATATAGAATACAGATATAGAATATATAGACATATGATATGTAGATAAGTCTTACAGATGGAGAGACAGATCTCAGATAATTAAATAGCAAGTGTTGATAAGGACATGATACATTGAGAATTAGTAGGGAGAAATGTAAATCGGTCCAAAGACTTTGGAAACTAGACATTACTTCCACTTTTGGGTATGTACATTCTGAATAAACTTGCATCGGTGCACCCCCCCCCCCCAAATACATGGAAACAAATGTTTGTAGCACACCATCTAAAAGAAAATTCTAGAAACCAAATTTCCAGTAAAAGGAGAATGTATACTAAACTGAAGTGTATTTTGAAAAAGTTTTGGGAATAAATCAAGTATAGCTACATGCATCAACATGAATAAATTGTGTCAACAATATTGCTTGAAAAAATTAAGTCACAATAGAATACAGAGTCTGACAGAATTTATATAAAGTTCAAAAACACTAATATATTTCTTATGGAAATACTTAGATACGTTTCTTAAGAGAATGATAAACACATGCTCAAATAGTGGTTATCCCTGTGGAGAATTGAGGAATATGATCAGGGAGGGACACAATGTATCAATAGTATTCTGTTTTTAAGCTGTGGTGAGTACACATGTGGCCTTTTGATTATCTTTTATAATGTATAAATATGTTCCTATCTATAAATATGTCCCTATACTATAAATATATATATGTATGTATATATATGTATATATATATATAGATTATATATATATATATATACATATATATTATATATATATCTGTATAGATTATACAGATTTAGGAAATTAAAGTTAAAAAATTTTAAATTGTATCAGAAATCTCTGCCTCGACAGAAAACATGAATAGACACTTCTCTAAAGAAGACATCCAGATGGCCAACAGGCACATGAAAAGATGCTCAACGTCACTCCTCATCAGGGAAATACAAATCAAAACCACACTCAGATATCACCTCACGCAGTCAGAGTGGCCAAAATGAACAAATCAGGAGACTATAGATGCTGGAGAGGATGTGGAGAAACTGGAACCCTCTTGCACTGTTGGTGGGAATGCAAATTGGTGCAGCCACTCTGGAAAACAGTGTGGAGGTTCCTCAAAAAAATAAAAATAGACCTACCCTATGACCCAGCAATAGCACTGCTAGGAATTTACCCAAGGGATACAGGAGTGCTGATGCATAGGGGCACTTGTACCCCAATGTTTATAGCAGCACTCTCAACAATAGCCTAATTATGGAAAGAGCCTAAATGTCCATCACCTGATGAATGGATAAAGAAATTGTGGTTTATATACACAATGGAGTACTACGTGGCAATGAGAAAGAAATATGGCCCTTTGTAGCAATGTGGATGGAACTGGAGAGTGTTATGCTAAGTGAAATAAGCCATACAGAGAAAGATACCATATGTTTTCACTCTTATGTGGATCCTGAGAAACTTAACAGAAACCGATGGGGGAGGGGAAGAAAAAAAAAAAGAGGTTAGAGTGGTAGAGAGCCAAAGCATAAGAGACTCTTAAAAACAGAACAAACCGGGGCGCCTGGGTGGCTCAGTCGGTTAGGCGTCCGACTTTGGCTCAGGTCACGATCTTGCGGTATGTGAGTTCGAGCCCCGCGTCGCGCTCTGTGCTGACTGCTCAGAGCCTGGACCCTGTTTCAGATTCTGTGTCTCCCTCTATCTCTGACCCTCCCCCGTTCATGCTCTCTCTCTGTCTCAAAAATAAATAAATGTTAAAAAAAAAATTAAAAAAAAAAACAGAACAAACTGAGGGGATGAAGGGTGGGTGATGGATATTGAGGAGGGCACCTTTTGGGATGAGCACTTGGTGTTGTATGGAAACCAATTTGACAATAAATTTCATATATTGAAAAAAAAATAGAAATCTCTGCCTTGAACTGAAAAAATATATATATATACATATAATGTGAATAATACACATATTTGACTAAAATGGTGCTATTGACAAAAAATACTGAATATTACTTATATCTAATGTGATAAAATACATAAAGTCATTTTCATCCATGGTAAACACTTAATATATGATAAACATTATCCTCCCCATTTCCATCATCACAAAAAAAGCATTCAGCATTGGATAATAATAATGATTCAAGGGAACACAATGATTAAGAGTGGGAGTACATGTGTGTATGTGTATATGGGTATGCGCATGTTTCTTAGAGGTCATGGGTTTGCATATAAGCTCTGGGTGTGATGTGAGTTGCCCAATTTGTCCTCTGTGCTGTTTATTTTTAAAATTGAGATAATAGGTATTATATTATTGTGATGAGTAATTAAGATAAAACTAGGTGAACTATTTAATAATTTTCATGCATCAGGAACTGTGTTGAATTCTGTGTATAAATTAATACAAATATCAACATGACAACAGCACTAATTTCTTAGAATTATATTCATCTACTCATACTTTAATCCACCTATTGTTACTGAACTTAAGAGGTAACTAGAAAATCCCAAGGTTGGCAATATTTATAATTGTTCGAATGTCTCATCTCTTGTTTATAACCTACAATTGCTTTCTTTTTACTAAGAAAAAAGATTGAGTCTCTATTCTGATTTTTTAAAGGGGGAAAAAGCACAGAAGATTTTGAAGAAAGAATCACCAGAACGATCATATACACATTCCTTAAATTAAACAACCTGATTAAACGCCAGGCTGAATTTGATTTACCATATGTTAGAACGAGGAAAGATTATTTTGAGGCCAGCTTAAGGTCTAAGTATTCACTGCATCAGAAAATAGCAGTCTTCAGCTCAGAACTTAGATAGACCTAATTCAAAACAGGATTAGACATGCATAAAAAGTTCCACTCAATATAATTTTGTTTCTTCAAGTGAGTACACTTCTAAGTACCACCTTTATTTAGCATGACCTTTGGCAAACATTTCAATATGACTTTCTGACAGCTTCAGATTGAAAAAAATTGTATTTGAAGAAACACATCTAATTGTAATATAACAAAGAAGCTTTTCTTAAATTTCCAGTTCAGATTCAATACATCTAGCCATCTATTAATAATGATAAAAAAAAAAAGAAAAGAAAGTTCAAGGAATTACTCTGACTTCAAGACTTAGTGTAAAGCTATAGTAATCAGCACAATATAGTATTGGTGAAAGAATAGACACATAGATTAATAGACACTAAATAGAGCCCAGAAATATACCTTAATAAATACAGTCAATTCACTACTGACAAAGGAAGAAAAGCCGCACAGTGGAACCAAGATGGTGTCTTCAACAAACGACACTGGAATAGCTGGATAGCCATATGCAAAAATACCCACAAGACCTTGTGCTCATCACAGAAGTTAACTCAAAATGGATCATAGATCTAAATGTAAAATTAAAAAAAAAAAAAGGAACTCTAAAACTCCTGTAAGACAAACATGAGAAAGCCTACATGCCTCAGTTATGGTGATGCCTTTTTAGGTACAACAGCAAAGATACAATCCATGAAAAAAAAATGTTAAACTGGAGTAGATTAAAATTGAAAAACTCTGCTCTGTGAAAGACTATATGAATAGAAGACCAGACACAGTGGGAGAAACCCATCTGCTAAAGGTCTATTATCCAAAATATGTAAAGACCTCTTCAAACTCAACTAGAAAATAACACAATTTGAAAATGGGCCAAAAAACATTAATGCACTCACAAAACAAGATATACAAATGACAAATAAGCTTATGAAAAGATGTTCCACATTGTACATCAGAGAAGTACTAAATAAAACAATGAGCTACAATTAAGCATCTATTAGAATAGCCAAAACCTCGGACAGTGACAATACCAAATGCTGATAAGGATGTAGAACCATAGGAAGACTCATACTTTGCTGTGGGAATGCAAACTGGTACAGCCATGTTAGAAAGCAGTTGGAAGTTTCTTAAAAAACTAAATACATTCAGCATATTAACTAGCAATTACTCCTTGGTATTTATCCAAAGGAATAGAAAACTATGTCACACACACACACACACACACACACACACACACACACACACACAACCTGTACATGGATATTTATAGTAGGTTTATTCAGAATTGCCCAAAGTGGAAAAAAACCAAGATATCTTTCAATAGGTGAGTGGACAAATAAACTACATCTAGACAATGGAGTATTGTATTATTCAGTGCTAGAAAGTATGAGCTATCAAGCCAAAAAAAAAAAAAAAAAAAAAAAAAAAGGAGAGAGCTTAAGTACATATAAAAGTGGAAAAAGCTTTAAGAGTTTGTTACCACTAGACCACCCTTACAATAAATGTTACAATAAATGTTACAATAAATGTTAAAGGGAGTTTAAAATGAAATAAAAGAAGGCTAATTTGTTACAGGAAACATTATCAAAGTATAAAAATCACTGGCAAAAATAAATATATAATTAAATTTAGAATACTTTAACATAGTAATAGTGGAAAATACATCACTTTTATCTCTAGCAGAAATGCTAAATGATAAAATATTAAAAATAACTACGTAATTTGTTAATAGATATTTATTGTAAAAAGATGCAAATTGTGACATCAAAAATAAAATGGGAGAGAGTATAAAAATGTGGAGCTTTTATGTGTGAAGCTTAAAATAGAGTATTACAAATATATGTTTTATATAAGATTGATGTTAATGACAAAGGAAAAGTTCACAGTAAATACATAAAAAAGAAAGAGAAATCAAAGCATACAACTACAGAAAACTATCAAATCACAAAAGGAGAGAGCAAGAGAAGGAATAAAGGATTTACGGAACAAATGGAAAACAGTTAACAAAATGACAGTAGTAAATTCATACCTATCAATAATTACTTTAAGTGTAAACGGACTAATTTCTCCAATAAAAAGAGAACAAGTGACTGAATGGATAAAAACAAAAATAAAACAAAACAAAACACCACTATGCAATGCCTACAAGGGACTCATCTCCCTCTAGGGACACACTGGAAGTGAAGTGATAGAAGAGGATATTTCATGCAAATGGAAGCCAAAAGAAAACAGTAATAACTAGTATCCAACAAAATAGATTTTAAGCCAAATATTATAAGAAAGAAGGTAATTATATAATGATACAGGTGTCAATCCAAAAAGAGGACATATATGCAAATATTTGCCCAACATAGTGAGTATTGATATATTAAGTCAATACAAACAGCCCTAACATAAGACATAGACAGCAATAATATTAGAGGATTTAATACACCACTTTCAACAATGGATAGATCATCCAGGCAGAAAATCAACAAGTAAGCATTGGACTTAAAGGACACATTAGAACAAATGGACCTAATAGGCATTTTTGGAATATTCCATTCAGCAGCAGCAGAATACACATTCTTCTCAGGTACACATGGAATCTTCTCCAAGATAGTTCATATGTTAGGTCACAAAACAGGTCTTAAAAAATAACATCATGTCAAGCATCTCTTTTGATGGCAATGGTATGAAAGTAGAAATTAATTATAAGAAGCAAGTTGGAAATTTTATAAATATGGAGATTAAACCATAATTTCCAAAAAAAATAAAGAAAAAAGAAAATAAAACACAATGACTCAGTAAAGAAACAAAGGGAAAATCAAAAAAATATCTTGAGACAAATGAAAATGGAAATACAACATGTTAAATCTTCCTAGACGCAACAAAAGTAGTTCTAAAAGGGAAGTTCATCAAAATAATGCCTGGATTCAGAAAAAGTCATCTCAAGCCAGTTCACTTTGCACTTCAAGGAACAAGAAAAAAAGAACAAAGTAAACTCAAAGTTAGTATAATGAAGAAAATAAAAATGATCAGAGGAAATAAAAGAAATAGAGACCAACAAGACAATAGATAAGATCAATAAAACTAAGTGCTAGATTTTTGAAATGATAAGCAAAATAGATGAAATTAGCTAGATTTATCCAGGAAACAAAAAGGAAAGAACTCACAATTCTCAATGAAAGAGAAGACATTACAGTGATACCACTATAACACAAAGGATCAGAAAAGACTACTTTGAAACATTATATGCTAACAAATTGGATAACCTCAAAGAATAGATTCCAGTAAACCTACAATCTACCAAAAGGGGATCATGAAGATACAGAAAATCCAAACAGAGCAGTTACTAATAAAGAGATTAAATCAGTAATCCAAAACCTCCCAACCAGGATCAGACTGCTACACCAGTAGATGTTCCTACCAAACATCTAAAGAACTAACGTCAAACCTTCTGAATCTTCCAAAAAAATAGAAAAAGAGGAACGCTTCCAAATTCATTTTGACACCAGAATTAATCTGATACTAAACCCAGATAAGGATACTATAAGAAAATTACATGCCAATTTCTGATGAACATAAATGCAAAAGTCATCCACAAAATATTAGCAAAGTGAATTCTACAGTGTATTAAAATGAAATACCATGATCATGGTCATAATCAAGTAAGATTTATTGATCCCATATTAACCATGTTAACAAAATGAGGAATAAAAATAGTATGGCCATCTCAAGAGGTGCAGAAAAAACATGCAATTCAACATAATCTTATGATAAAAATTGCCAACAAACTGGGAGAAGGAATGTGCTTCAATATGATGAAAGCCATGTATGACAAGCCCACAGCTAACATCATACTCAATGGTGAAGAGCTGAAAACTTTTCCTCTAAGATCAGGAACAAGACAAGAGTGCCCATATTCACCATTTTTTTTTTCAACATAGCATTGGAAAGCCTAGCCAGAGCACAAAGAGAGGAAAAAATAAAATAAAATCATCTAAATTAGGAAGGAAGAAATAAAATTGTCTCTTTACAGATGACATAATATATTAAAAAAAAAAAAAAACCCTAAAGATCTCAGAAAAAAATCTAGGACTAATAAGTTTAGTAACGTTGCAAGATACATAATCAGTGTACAAACAATTTGCATTTCTATACACCAGTGAACTGTAAGAAAGGTAATCTAAGAAAAACATTTTATTTATAATACCATCAAAAAGAATAATATACTTAGGAATACATTTAACCAAGGGAATAAAAGATCTGTACACTGAAAAGACTGGTGAAAAAAAATTGAAGAGGTTATAAATAAATAGAAAGATATTCTGTGCTTATGTGTTGGAAAATTAGTATGTTAAAATGTATATACTACCCAAGTGATCTACACATTTAATGCAATCCCTATCATAATTCCAATGGTATTTTTCACAGAAATAGAACAATCCCCAAGTTTTAATGGAACCAAACAGATCCCAAACAGCCAAAGCATTATCAAGAAAGAGCAACTAATTTAAAAGCATCATGCTTCCTGTTCAAGTTGTAATACAATGCTATACCAATCAAAAGGTATGGTATTGGCATAACAGCAGACATTTAGATAAATGGAACAAAATTGAGAGCCCAGAAATAAACCCATGCATGTACGTTTAGTTCATTTATAAGAAAGGAGCCAAGTACATACAATGAAGAAAGGATAGTCTCTTCAATGAATGGTGCTGGGAAAACTGGACAGACACATGCAAAAGAATGAAACTGGACCACAATGAGTGTCTTACACCACTCACAAAAAATGACTCAAAAAGGATTTTATACTTCAGTGTAAGACCCAAAACCATAAAAGTCGTAAAGGAAAACATAGGCAACCACTCCTTGATATTGGTCTTGGCAGTGCCTTTCTGAATTTGACACCAAAAGCAGTTAAAGCAAAATTTAACAAGCAGTTCATCAAACTAAAAAGCTTCTGCATAACAGAGGAAAATGTCAACAAAATGAAAAGGCAATCTATGAAATAGAAGAAATGTTTGCAAACCATGTATCTAATAATGGATCAATATCTGAAATATAATAAGAATTCACACAACTCAAAAGCAAAAAATAAAAATTTAAACATTTAAGAATTTTTTAAATGGCCAAAGGATTTGAATAGGCACTTTTCCAAATAAGACATATAAATGGCCAACAGGTACTCAATAGGTGCTCATTGTCACTAGTCATCTGAGGAATACAAGTCAAAACCACAATGAGGTATCATAGTGGTTAGAATTTCTATTATCAAAAAGACAATAGATAACAAATGCTGTGGTGGATGTAGAGAAAAGAAAACATTTGTTCACTATTTTGGGGAATGTAAACTGGTATAGCCACTATGGAAAGATGTATGTATAGTTCTTTATTTCTTCAAGAAATTAAAAATAGAATTACCATATGATCTAACATTCCTATTTCTGCAGTTAAATATTCTTTTCAAAGGAAAATCTTTATTTCAAAGAGATAGCTGTACTCCCATATTTACTACAGCATTATTCATGACAACCAAGGCATAGAAACAATGTAAATGTCCATAGACAGATGAAAGGATGGAGAAAATGTGGAATGAATACATCTGTATCTCTTTATCATCTATCTATAAAATAGAATACTATCCAACATTTAAAAATAAGGAAATTCAGTCATTTGCATCAACTAGAATCACCCTGGAGGGCATTATGCTAAGTGAAATAAGCCAGAGATGATACTGCATATATGTAGATTATATTTTAAAAGTACAAACTCATAAAATCAGGGTAGAAAAGTAGTTGTTGAAGGGTAGGGGAAAAAGGAAGGTTGGGAGAATGGTACAAACTTTCAGTTATCAAATGATAAGGTCTTAGGATCTAATGTATAACAAGGTGACTATAGTTGATAATACTGTATTATATACTTCAAATTAGCAAAGAGTCGAATTTAAATTCTGTCTCTTTCTCTCATGCACGCACGCGCGTGCGCACACTCACACACACACACACACACACACACACACACACAATGAAAAAGACAAATATGTGAGGTTATAGATTTGGTAATTAACTTGATGTATGGAATTCTTTCCCAACGAATATGTATATAAAAACATCACATTGTATACTTTAAATATTTTATAATTACATTTATCAATTTACTTCAAAAAAGCTAAAAACAAAAAAAAGATCAGCAGCTGGTAAGAACAAGGGGTGGGAGAGATAAATTGGCAGAGTGCATAGGATTTTTAGGGCAATGGAAATACTCTATTATAATGATGCATGTATGTCATTATACAATTGTCCAAACCAATAGAATACAAATAATGAACCCTAAGGTTCACCTGTGTGATGATGATTTGTCAAAGTAGGTTGGTATTTGATGAAAAATATACAATTCTGGTGCATAATGTTGATAAGAGGGGAAATCACTGTACCTCTTACTCAATGCTGGGGGAGTTCACTGTATGAGGTCAGGGGGGGTGGGGTGGGAAATAACTATCTCTTACTCAATTCTGCTGTAAGCCAAAACTGCTATTTAAAAAAAAAAAAAAAAAAAAAAAGCCTTTGAGCACCTGGGTGGCTCAATTTGTTAAAGCCTCTGACTTCTGCTGAGGTCATGATCTACAGTTTGTGAGTTCAAGCCCCACATTGGGCTTTCTGCTGTCAGCACTTGGCCCTCTTCAGATCCTATGCCCCCCCCTTTCTTTCTCTCTGCCCCTTCCACAAACTCTCTCTCTAAAATAAATAGGTTTTTAAAAATCTTTAAAAAAATAAAATAAAGCCTTACAAAGGAAAAAGACAACAATAAAAACCCTACAAAACACCAAACTGAGTATGGTTCTATTCTTCAACAAGTACTATCATATGAGACTATCACATTGACTAGCATATTGCCTGGATAGGAAGATGAAGTGTAGGTCTTTAAAAGAAGTCTATGTCTTTAAATAAAGTGTATGTCTTTTCATGAAAGTTTTGATCATCGGGTGATCTAAGGAATTGCCAAATCACTCTATTAAACACCTGATGCTAATATCACACTGTATGTTTACTAACTGGAATTAAAGTAAAAACTTAAAAAAAAAGTTTTGAATACAGCAACAGCATAGCTTGAGTAAACAGGAATGTCTCAAAGCAGCATTGACATAGATCTACTTATCAAGGATATCATTTTGTGTATTTCCTTACGTCAATAGTCATCAGAGTCTAGAAAAAAAAAGTTTAATACTATAAAAACACCACCAGTCTTCTTCCATTTCCATTCTTTTGTATTTGCTTCTTTAAGGAAAAATATAATTGACAGCTGATTGTAAATTAAATACAACTTATGGTCTGCGAGGGCCATACACTCATTCTCTATCAAAACAATAGGCCCCAGCAGAATAATTCTATGTGTATCCCTACACTTACATGGTATGACCTGCCTCCTAGACCCAAATTAGACACTATAGCACATCAATACCACTGTCACATAACATAATACTCCCAGTTACTTTGGCTTCTTGAATTTAGAGTTCACTGTAGCATGGTGATTATGCCCACAATAGTGTAAGCCAAAGCAGCTTTCATAATCAAGCCTGAATGAACCACACCCATGGAAGTTATTTCATCCAATTCTAGATCAGAAGAGTAGCATGCCATTGAGAACTGGCCTCCACTACACATATTCAGAGAAGTCTAGTGATATACTTGGAGATGCAGGAAATTAAAGCCCTATGGCTTTAGTTAATAATATCTGTTAATATAGTTTGTTAATATAATAATTTGTTAATAATAGTTAATAATAAGTGGCTACAGTTAATAATATTGAATTCTATATTTAAAGATTGCTAAGAGACTTGGTCTCAAATATTCTCACCATGAAAAAGCAAAAAAATTGTAACTATGTGATGTGATGGGAATGTTCATTAACCTCATTGTGGCAATCATTCCACAATTTATATGTGTATCAAATCATCACATGGTACACCTTGAACTTACAAAATGTTACATGTCAATTATATCTCAATAAATCATGAAAAAAAGAGATAAAATTTTAAAAGCAGCCACACACAAAAAAATGACACATCACACAGAAGAGAACAATAAAAATCAGGCTGACTTATCAGAAATGATAGAGACCCAAAGGAAAATGGAATATGTTTTTTTCTTTCTGTGCTTTCAGTATCTAAACTGTTCACATAACATTCTGTAACTTTCCAAAATATGAATGAATTCAAAGGCATTGAAAGCAGGAATTCAGATTACTTGTGTGCCAATGATCATTGCAACATTACTCACAATACCCAGTAAGTGTAAACACAAATATCCATCAACAAATGAGTGGGTAAACAAATGTAGTATATCCACAGAATGGAGTATTATTCAGCCTTAAATAAAGTACTGATACTTGCTACATCATGGATAAACTTTGAAAATATATGCTAAATTAGGCAGACACAAAATGACAAATTATTATATGATTCAATTTATATGACTTACTGCAAATAGGTAAATATATGGAAATAAAAGTAGAGAGACGGGGAGAGGAGAAGAGGAAAAATTGGGGAATTATTACTTATTACAAAGTTTCTGTATAAGATAATGAGAAATTTTGGAAATAGTGGCAAAAGGCAACACAATGTTATGAATGTGGTTAAAGCCACTGAATTGTATATTTAAAATTATTAAAAAATAAATAAAATGGCAGGGCACCTGGGTGGCTCAGTCAGTTGAGCATCTGACTTTGGCTCAGGTCAGGATCTCACAGTTTCTGAGTTGGAACCCCACTGTCGGGCTCTGTGCTGACAGCTCAGAGCCTGGAGCCTGCTTTGGATTCTGTGTCTCCTTTTCTCTTTGCCCCTCCCCCACTCACACTCTGTCTTTTTCTCTCTCAAAAATAAACATTAAAAAATAACAATAAAATAAAATGGCAAAATCTCTGTTACATATGTTTTACAATTTTTAAAAAAATCAGGGTAATATACCCTAAACCCTTGAATTGTATGTTTTTTATGGGTGAATTTCATGTTGTATATATCTTAATAAAGATGTTAAAAAAATTAAAGGGAAAAAAGTCAAAAAATGTTGACTAGAGAAAAGATAGGAAAGAAAAAACATCCTTCTACTTCTCAACAAATTCTTCTGAAGGTGAGTGGTAGGTGGTACAGGCTGTCCCAAGTTATCCCATGTGACTGAGATGTCATCGTGGTTTTGTGTTAAATTGTGGCCATCTTTACTTCTTTATTCCTAGGTACTAGGATTATACCACCTATACCATTCCCTGCCCCTGGCACACTGTTAATGTGTAAACCTTACTTCTGTGTTTTCAAGAGGGTCCTGGTTAAGACATAAATCAGGTATGTAGCAGGTAAGTTTGTTGTTAGCATAATTTACGTTTCCTGGCCCAGTTTTGATTTCAGCCCCACTGTGGTTCAAAATTTCATGCATACTGAAAGATTCTTATTTATCTCTCCTTTTCAACCTCAGGGCACTTTCTGAACGTGGGAGAGTTGGCTTAGTGTGTTTTTTGCAAAGCTCTAAAGAGCCTTGGAGTTAATACCCCTCAGGGACAACTCTCAACTCGAAGAAGCTCCCCATGTTTATCGGACATTGAATACAAGGAGGCATTCCCTTTGCTTCACAGAAGGACCAGTGGAATCTAGCCCTCAACAACAACTTAAATCTCACCCTTAATTCAAATTGTTCTTCTTTTATCTTTCACCTATTCTATAATTCTTCATGGAACAACCTTTCAAATAAACTGCCTTTTAAAATTCTATTCTTCAAGCTCTACAATTGGCAAGACCTACACATTTTTTTTTCCGGAAGTAGTCTTAGAAAAAATACCCTTTAGGTTAGAGTTTTGGAACCAGATTCCTTCCTGTCCAGATGTCAGTTATTGATGACAGTATATAGGGTGATGATAACCTGTGATGTGTGATGCAGTATCACAACCACCGATAATTTTACTTGTGGTGGAACTGAAATGACGTACAATAAGAGGAAACATAATGTATGCATTTGTTCTGGCACTTGAATGGTGTGAGGCAATGGTAATTATAAAGATTAGGAGGTAGCTGGCTTTTGTTACATTTCTTAAAAGACTTGAAAAAAGAGGATGGCATGGTTAGGTCTGCCAACTAGCAGAGCATGACATAAAAGCCTGAAGACTGTGGCATAATTTAAAGAGACCCTTCAATAAAGCCAGTGCTGTGCTAAAAATCAAGCTCAGAATTTAACTGTTAGCAGAATAGCAAAGGAGATCATATACTATCTTGGCAGGTAGCCCAGGGTAAAGTCAGGGACTTCTGTAGGACCTTGGTATTTGTAATTAGTATGTAAATGCCTTAGTAGATTCCTGGGAACCTCCCATTTTGGCTGAAGCTTGACACCTCAACCGCACTCCTGGTTTAGTGGTGACTATCCTTTGTAGGCCAAAATTTGCATTACAGGATGCTGCCATGGAACTGAGCTCCCAAGTGACAATGGGCATAGAAGAAGCCAGGTAGTGACATTTAACTATCAGATACAACACTGACTTTTTTTTTTTAACTGGAAGATAACAGAGCAGCAACCAGGCTGTGCTTTTGTCTACAGATTTGGTGGCAATGACTAACAGATGGGTTTCTTGGGTAAGATACTAAGGCAGTTGATAAGGATACTGCTTTTCTTCTTATAAAAGAAAAAAAATAAAAGAGCTAAGAAGGCTGACAGAAATCTTAAAAGTATTTCCCTCCCAGTTTTCAGATGCAGTTCCCACCAACTGAATGGGAGAGCAATTTCTACTTGGGTAGGGCCTCTGAAATGTCATTACAAATGAATACAATCATCCTATCAGCCCTTCTCCAAAGAGAACTTCAGCCACGTATCCTATAAATGTATATGAGTGAGAACTTAAGGGGGGATACTAAATACAGGGTCTGAGCAGACATTGATGCCAGAGAAGTCAAAATACCATCATGGACATCTTATAACTGTCATACATTCTCCATGAGCTTCCAAACACACTTTTATCTCACAGTAGAGGGAATGGGCCCTCAGATACACCCTATGGTTTTTTTCCATACATGACTTCAAATTTAGAAGTAAATTTAATATCCATTTATGCTAAAAACTTTCAGCAAGGTGGGTATAGAGGTAACAACATACCTCAACATGACAAATGCCATATATGACAAGCCCACAGCTAATATCAACTGTGCAAAGCCAAAAGCTTTTCTTCTAAGATCACGAACAAGATGCTTGCCACTTTTTTTTTTCACCATAGTACTGGAAGTCCTCACCAGAATCATTAAGCAAGAAACATACATGCAAGTTATTCAAATCAAAAAGGAAGAAGTAAAACTGTCATCATTTGCAGAAGCTATAATATGATATATATAAAATCCTAGTGGCATCACAAAACCATTATATAAACTCAGTAAAGTTTCAGGATACAAAATCAATACACAAAAATCTGTTCAGTTTCCACACACTAGTAACAACAACTATCAAAAAGAGATTAAGAAAACAATCCCATTTACAACTGCATCAAAGAGAATAAAATAATAAAAAATAAATTTAACCAAGGAGATTAAAGATCTGTATGCTGAAACTAGAAGACATAGATGAAAGTAATTGAATAAGACACAAATGAAAAAAATATTTTATGTTTATGGACTGGAAGAATATTGTTAAAATGTCCAGGGGCGCCTAGGTTGCGCCGTCGGTTAAGCGTCCGACTTCACCCAGGTCACGATCTCGCGGTCCGTGAGTTCGAGCCCCGCGTCGGGCTCTGGGCTGATGGCTCGGAGCCTGGAGCCTTTTCTGATTCTGTGTCTCCCTCTCTCTCTGCCCCTCCCCCGTTCATGCTCTGTCTCTCTCTGTCCCAAAAATAAATAAACGTTGAAAAAAAAAAATTAAAAAAAAAAATAAATAAATAAAAAATAAAATGTCCATACTACCCAAATCAGATTCAATGTAATGTTGATCAAAATTCCAACTGAATTTTTCACAGAAAGAGAACAGTATTGAACTTTGTATGGAACCACAAAAGACCCCAAATAGCCAAAGCGATATTGAGAAAGAGGAACAAATCTGGAGGCATCACATTTCCTGACTTCAAACTATATTACAATGTTATCACAATCACAATTGTATGGTATTGGCATAAAAACAGATATATACATCAGAGACATTTCAAGATGGCAGCAGAGTAGGAGGATTTAGAATTGCATTGACCCATGAACACAGCTAGATAACTACCAAATCATTCTAAATACCCCAGAAATTGACCTGAAGACTGACAGAACAAACTCCACAACTAAAGGAAGAGAAGAGACCACATCGAAGAAGGTAAGAAATGCAGAGCCATGGTTTAGGGGAGAAAGGATCATGGGTCCTATGCGGGGAAGGGAGTCATGGTTGCAGAGAAGGATGAGAAAGAGAGGAACACACAGGGGGACACACAAGGAGAATGTTTCCCCAAAGCCACTGGCTTGGAAAATGAGAAGCTGAATTTCTTGAGTTCTTGCAACCAGTGGTGTTAAAGCTGGAGTTTTAAAGTCAGCAAGCTTGGCTGGGATAGAGCCCAGAGAACACTCCACTGCACTTGGACAGAGGGCAGACAAACAATCCGGGGATGGATAGCGTAGAAATGGTGATCTGTGGAATGTCTGCAGCACACAGAGGGAGACTGTTCACTCTTCTCAGGATGTGTCCCTGAGAGGCCATTTTCTTGGAAAAACCTCTCTGAAACAAAGACTGGCTGGCACCATTTCTCTCTCCCACCCTTCAGCATAAACATAGAGCCACCTGTGGGAAGCAACACAGCACTAACAGTAACTACCTACATTGCTTAGACCAAGCCCCACCCATCCCACAATCTGATGGGGCTGCCTTTCTGAGTCAAGCTAGTCTCAGTCCCAGTGTGGTGCTCCCCAGCTCCAAAGACCAGGACAAACTTCTGCCCATACAGGAGACTTCTGCAGGGCCTCAATTCTGGTGGAGTTAGTGTTTGGTCTTATTTCATAAGTGGACCAGAGCACACCTGGTTAAAACTTGCCACAGTCAGGCCAGGGACCACAAACTGCCTGCAGCAGGCAAGGAGAGCCTCTGCAATTGACTGGCTCAAGGACAGAGCAGCCAAAACACCACAGCATAGCACAAGTGGCACACTCCCTGGAGATAACTCCCTGAAGCACCAGGCCCTGGGCACTACTTGATCTCTTCTTAAGGCCATTAAGAGCAAGAGACCTAACTGGATTTTCTAACACAGAGAAGAAAGCAGAGACTTATACAAAAGGCCAAGATAGAGGATTTCATCCCAAATCAAAGAACAAAATAAGGCCACAGCCACAAAGCTAAGCAAAACAGGTATCAGTGGCATGCCTGGTGGAGAATTTAAAGCAAAAGTCAAAGGGATACGCCATAGGCCTGAGAAAAGAATAGAAGTCATCACTGAGACCCTTACAACAAAGATAAAAGAGTTAAGGAAGAACCAGAGATTAAGAGTGCAATAAACAAGATTGGAAACAGGCTTGATGTAATAAACAGCAGTCTGGAAGAAGCAGAGAAATGAATTAGTGACCTAGAAAACAAAGTAATGGAAAATAATGAAGCTGAACAAGAGAGAAAGAATTATGGAATACAAGAATATATCTAGGGAATTCGGTAACTCCATTCAACATAATAACATTTCTATTATAGGAGTCCCAGAAGAAGATAGAGAAAGGGAGCCAGAAAACTTATTTCAAGAGATAATAACAGAAAACTTCCCTAATCTGGGGAAGAAAACCAACATCCAACTCCAGGAGGCACAGAGAACTCCCATCCAAATCAACAAAAGCAGGATAATACCAGGACATATTTTAATTGAATTTGCAAAATATAGTGATAAAGAAAAAATGTAAAAAGCACAAAGACAAAAGAAATCATTAATTTACAAGGGAAAACCCCTAATGCTAAGTGCAGGCTACTCAACAGAAACTTGGCAAGCCAGAAGGGAGTGGTATGATATATTCAAAGTGCTGAAGGGGAAACACCTGCGGCCAAGAACTGTCCACCCAACAAGGCTATCATTAAGAGTAAGAGAGATAAAAAGTTTTCCAAACAAAAACTAAGGGAGTTTGTGACCACTCAACCCACCCTGCAAGAAATATTAAAGGGGACTCTTTGAATGCAAAGAAGAGACCAAAAGTGACAAAGACAAGAAAGGATCACAGAAAATCTCCAAAACAATGACAAAATAAGTAATAAAATGGTAATAGATACATATCAGTAATTACTTTGAATGTAAATGGATTAAATGCTCCAATTAGAATCTATAGGATGTCAGAATGGGTAAAAAAACAAACAAAAAACACATCTATATGCCGCCTCACTTTAGACCTAAAGCCACCTGCAGATTGAAAGTGAGGGGATGGTGAAAATTTATCATGCAAATGGTTATCAAAAGAAAGCTGGAGTAGCAGTACTTCTATCAGACAAACTAGATTTTAAAACAAGGAATGTAACAAGAGACAAAGAATGGCCTTATGTAATAAAGGAGACAATTCAACTCTTGTAAATATTTATGCACCGTACATTTCATAGAATTCAAAGAACATTCTAATTGACATACCATTTAAGAAACCCATTTCCACTGGGGTACCTGGGCGGCTCAGTCTCTTAAGTGTTGAACTCTTGATTTTGGCTCAGGTCATGTTCTCATGGTTTGTGAGACTGAGTTCTGTGTCAGGTTCTCGGCTGACAGCATGGAGCCTGCTTGGGATTCTCTCTTTCCCTCTCTCTCTGCCCCTCCCATGTTCATGCCCACTCTCTTTCAAAATTAATGAGCTTAAAAAAAAAGAAAAGACTTGTTTTCAGTTTATGACTGCAATGAGCCACATACTACTATCCTACTTGGAAAGTCACTGGTTTTGGTTTTCCAAAAGAAAATTTTCCTTCTACAATTTTGATTTGAATGTTTTCCTTGCCTTAAAAATGGAAATTAAAAAAAATTTTTTTGAATGTTTACTTATTTTTGGGAGACAGAGTGTGAGCAAGGAAGGGGGCAGAGACAAAGGGAGACACCGAATCTGAAGCAGGCTCCAGGCTCTGAGCTGTCAGCACAGAGCACGACACAGGGCAAGAACTCAGGAACCATGAGATAATGACCTGAGCTGAAGTTAGATGCTTAACCAACTGAGCCACTCAGGAGCCCCTTAAAAATGGAAATTTATTAACAAACCCATTAATGTATGTATTTTATACAAAATGTTTTCGAGATTCAATTCAAAATCTGTCTTAGAGATCATTTTTTCTTTAATAAGGTCAAATACATGTGTTATGTTTTCATGTCATGATCTTATTTTTAAAATTTCTTTAGTTTTGAGGCAATTTGATCAGGTGTGAGTATAGACTGTTGTAGAATATGAATTAAAATATACCAATCAAAAATGTTACTTAGTGAACAAATTGGGTATTAGTAATAGAATTGACAGAAGGGTTTGATAATGGGTTTGGGAAAATTCTTTCAGAAAAATTAAAAATTTAAATATGCAAGAATATTCTACATACATATTAGACATAGTAAGCTAATTTACCTTTCCTATCTTGAATTTTGATATTTAAACATTTACGGCATCGATACTCAAGTATTATTAAAATCAAATATTTTATATCATCTTAAATGTTTTATTAGTCAAGAAGCTACAGAGTTAGATATTTTATTTTCCTTCCTTTTTTAATTTGAATTTAGGTAACATACAGTGTAATATTGATTTTAGGAGTAGAATTCAGTGATTCATCACTTACATACAATACCAAGGGCTCATCACATCAAGCGCTCTCCTAAATACCCATCACCCATCTAGCCCATCCCCCGCCCACCTCCTTCCAGGCTCTGCATCTTGAGCACAGAGTCCAACATGTGGCTCAGTCTCACAAACTATGAGATGGTGACCTGAGCTGAGATCAAGAGTTAGTTAATGGACTGAGGCACCCAGGTGCCCCAGCTGAATAATATTCCACTATATATATATCCTACATCTTTATAAATTCATCAGTTGATGGACATTTGGGATCTCTCCAAAGTTTGGCAATTGTTGAAAATGCTGCTATAAATATTAGGGTTAAAGTATCCCTTCAAATCTGTATTATTGTATCCTTTGGGCAAATACCTAATAGTGCAATTGCGGGATTGTAGGGTAATTTTATTTTTAGTTTCTTGAGGAACTTCCATACTATTCTCCAGAATGGCTGCACCATGAGTAAGAGATTTTTTTTTAATATTATTTTGTAATAATTATATTATCTTCTCAGAAACAAGCTAAAAATCATAAAGAGAAAATTATGTTAGTAAATTCATTTTCAGGTAACATTTCCCTGAGATTTCTTCCATCTACTAAAACTGTTACTGCTCAGGGCACCTGAGTGGCTTAGTCGGTTGAGCATCTGACTGTTGGTTTTGGCTCATCAAGATCTCACAGTTCATTCGTGAGTTCTACCCCACTTCAGGCTCTGTGCTGACAGTCCAGAGCCTGCTTGGGATTTTTCTCTCTCCATCTCCCTCAAAAGAAGGATAAATAAACAACAACAACAACAACAACAACAACAAACTGTTACTGCTTATTGGTAGGAAATAATGTGTTTGACTCTTAGTAGTATGAGTTTGTATATAATTTAAAAATATTTTTTGATTGAAGTTTACGTGAGGTCTTTTCTGGCAGTAACTCACTCTATAGAGTAACACTGTACAGATGATGTTCTTAAAACAATGAGCTATTAAGTTTACACTAAAAAATATAGGAAACTCATCAAACAACCTATAAATAGCTGTTATTAAATATGGAATTTTGACTCCTTATTCCTATGGAATAATTCCTATGGAATATGGTGGGTGAACAACATGTAAGTTTTTTGTATGTCTCGCATCCATGAAAGGCAGCCAGGCCAACACTAAACCATCCTACAGACCTCAAAAACTGATTGGAGGATTAACACAATAATCTGCAAAACCTGAACCACAGAATTATGCAATGTGAAATAAGTCAGACAAAGACAGGTGGGTAAATTGGGTGAAGGAGGTTAAATGCTACAATCTTCCAGTTATAAAATAAACATGAGCATGTATTATACACCATGGTTGCTATGGTTCATACTATATTGCACCTTTCAAAGTTTATGAGGAAGTAGATCTTAGAAGTTCTCTTCACAAGAAAAAAAAGTTGCAACTCTATATGACAGTAAATTTTAACTAGGCTTACTGTAGTGATCATTTTGTAATATATACACCTATCAAATCATATTGTACACCTGAAACTAATATTGCTATATGACACTTACACCTCAATTAAAATAAAACAAACAAAAAGATTAGCCTAGATCTGGCACAAAGTTTGAATTAGCAGACAAGAACATGAAAACAGTTATTATAGCCATAATATATGTGCATAAAGGTGATTATTGACATGGAAAATACTTAAAAATACCAAATATAATTTCTAATAATGAAAATACAATTATTATGAGAAAAACACCACTGGATAAGATTAACAGCAGATTAACATCACAGAGAATAAGACTGGTGAACTTTATGACACAAGAAGAAAAATCTAAAATCAAAGAGAAAAAGACACATACAAAAAAATGAACAGAGCACCTATGAAAATGTGATACAACTTCAATCAGCTTAATGTACATGTAATTAGAAATATATCCAGAGGAGTAATTTCCAGATTCCCAAATTTGATGAAACTATAAATCTACATATCCAGGAGGCTTAATGAAACCCAAGCACAAGAAGCATAAAGAAAACTACACCAAGATGTATCATAATCAAATTACCCAAAACCAATAATATAGAGAAAATCTTTTTTTTTAATTTCTTAAATGTTTATTTTTGAGAGAGGGAGGGAGGGAGGGAGACAGAGAGAGAAAGAGAGAGAACACGTGCACATGCATGAGTGGGGGAGGGGCAGAGAGAGAGGGAGACACAGAATCCCAAGCAGGCTCCAGGCTCTGGCTCTCAGCACAGAGCCTGATGTGGGGTCGAAGTCACCGACCACAGATCATGACCTGAGCAGAAGTCGGAGGCTTAACCGACTGAGCCAGCCAGGCACCCCAAGGGAACATCTTTTAGATGGCTGGAGAAAAGATGTATTACATACAAAGGAACAAAGATAAGGATGACAGCAGTTGTCTCGACATAAAAATAAGCCATAGACAGTAGAGCACTATCTTTTAATTTGGGAATGAAATGAGAAAGGGATTCTAAAGGAGTATAAAGTAAATTTTGAGGGTGATGGTATGTTCATTATCTTGATTGTGATAATGGTTTCACTGGCCTATACAGATCAAAACTTCTTAAATGTTAGACATTAAATATGTACATTTTATCATAGGTCAATTATATGTCAATAGAAGTATTTAAAAAAATAAATGAAACCAAGTTCACCTTCACCAATAACTAAATAAATATGAATCAAAACAATGAGGTTTGTTCCTGTTTCGTGTGTCTGAATACATGATTTTGACTGTAATGATTAATGATCCCCATAGTCTAGGTAAAACATGGCACTCAACACAATGAACTTATGATAGAAACAACCCTTGGGAAACCAACTTGGAAGCCTCAGAAACTTTGAACCATTAATTCCATGCCTGATCATCTATATGGAGAAAATCATCCCAATGATAGAAAATATTTCAACCCACAATTATTTTCAGTGTGACATTATCTGTAATAGTCCAAAAAATGGACCCAAGCTAAATTGCTCATGCATCAGTCCAGATAATAAACTCTAGGCTACACTATGAAAATAAACAATACATTGGCTCTGCAGAAACAGAAGTTTATTTCTCCCTCACACAAAGATGAAGGCCAAGGAGTCCTCCTGTACTCATTCACTGGTTAGAGATCCAGACTCACTCCAACTCATGCTTCTGCTTTCTCAAATGTGGCATTGTGTCAGGGGAAGGCAATATAACAAAATCATACCTTAATTGTTACCACATCATTTTACTCATAGCCCATTGGCCTAAACTAGCCACCTGTCTCCTAACCAGTAAAAGAAAGCCTGGTACATGTCATGGAACATATGGAATAGTACTACAAACTCTGCTGTAACCCACAAGAAGGGAATTGGTTTTTAAAATATTGCCTGGCACAGATTAGACATTGAATATCCACCAATAATATTATGTAGAAATTTAAAATAATGTTTAAAAAACTGGTAACATAAAAAAATGCTCTTAGTATGTTTAAAAAATATAATTTTACACACGTGAAAGTTAGGTAGTTATAGTTCCTTCCTAGGGTTGATGTGAAGGAAAAAACAAAAACAAAAATCAAACCCCAAACAGATATGCATGTTGAACTCTTGGGTCAGTGCCTAGATCTACAAGATGGTCAAGAAATAACTTTTCATATTTATTTTTGTCTGTTGCCCTCATTACCTAACTTGGTATATATATAAAATCATTTTCTATTCTTCTCAAAAGAGCAGGACTTTTCTTGTTCAGTGATATCTTTCTAGTGCCTAGAAAAAACAAATAGAACTGTGTAAGTAATTATATTAGTTGTTAGAGCACCTTTTCGTTGTTTTGTTTTAGTGGCTATCCTAGATTTACGTACTTATTATTGTCTACCCTGAATTAGTATATTCACTCCATCTAGAATAATCCAAGAAACTTTAATAATTTTATTAAACCCTTCCTGTGTTTTTGCCATCAGATAGTTTCCTTTGACATGTTTATGTAAGACACAGATATTGTTTTTCACACTTAGTACTTTTTCCTATTTACCCCCATGTTTTTCTTGTCTGTAATCCTTTATTCTTTCATGTAGTTCAAAGCTTCCATCTGAAATCATTTTTCTTCAGCCTAAAAAACTTCTTTTCAGATTTCATGCAGTGTGACTGTCTGGTAATAAATTCTTTCAACTCTTGTTTGTCTCAAAGAATCTTCACTCTGCCTTCACTATTGATGAATATTTTCACTAGGTATAGGATTCAAGACTGGAATTCTTTTTTTTTTTTTTTTAAGTACTTAAAGTCATTTTTATTGTTTCCTGGATTTCATTGTTTCTGTTGAAAAGTCACACATCAGTTTATTGTTCCTCCTTTGAAGGTAATGTTTCTATTTTCTCTGGCTGCTTTAAAGTTTATTCTTTAATTTCCAACAATCTGACGAGGAGGTGTCTAAAGGTGACATTCTTTGCATTTCGTCTGTTCGGGTTTCACCAATCTGGGATTTGTGGGTTGTGATCTTTTACCAGGTTGGGGCAATTCTCAGTCATTAGGTCTTCAAGTTTTGTTTCTTCCTCATTCCCCCTCTCCTTTTTTTTTTTTTTTTTTATATATGTTTTTATTTATTCTTAAGAGAGACAGAGACACAGCATGAGCGGGTGAGGGGCTGAGCGAGAGAGGGGCACAGAATCCGAAGCAGGCTCCAGGCTCTGAGCTGTCAGTAAAGAGCCTGATGCAGGGCTCGAACTCACAAGCCGTGAGATTATCACCTGAGCCCAAGTCGGACGCTTAACCAACTGAGCCACCCAGCCGAACCCCCAACTCCTCTTTTTATGCGACTCCACTTCCATTGCATTAGGAGACATAACCATGTCTCATGTGTCTTTCGTACCCTCTTTTATTCTATTTTATTCCCATCTGTACTTCAGTATAAATGCTTTTCTCTTGGGGCGCCTGGGTGGCACAGTCGATTGAGCATCCAACTTCGTTCTGCCCAGGTCATGATCTTGTGGTTCTCAAGTTCAAGCTCCGTGTTGAGCTTTGTGCTGACAGCTCAGAACCTGGACCCTGCTTCAGATTCTGTGTGTGTGTGTCTCTCTCTCTGTCCCTCCCCACCTCATGCTCTTTCTCTCAAAAAAAATAAAAAATGAACAAAAATTAATAAAAAATAAATGCTTTTCTTTTGATTTATGGTTGAATCCCTTAATCCTGTTTTCTACCGTGTCCAGATAATTTTTATATTCACAAAATGGGTATTTAATATTGTATATTGTTTTTTAATAAAATAGCCAAGTTATTAATTTTACAAACAGTAATTCTGTATTGGAATTCTGAAGGTTTTCTTCCACTTCTAACCATCTTTCCCTCTATTTCAACACTTTTAAATAGTTATTTTAAAATCATGTCTCAAGTCTAGTATCTAAATAAATTGTGATTAAGTTACTTCTATGTGTTTTCATAGTTTCCTATATACTAGTCCTTTAAAAAGTAATTATGTGCTTTCTTTAGGAGCACGTATACAAAAATAATTATGTGTCAGAGTTTTTGATTGGATGCCAGTCGTATGGCTTCTATAGAGTCCCTGAGAGATTATACATATATCTCCCCTAACATCATGATACATATAACTCCTCTCCATCCTGACAAAAAAAAAAAAAAAAAAAAAAAAAAAACAAAAACAAAAACAAAAAAAAAAACAAAACTTAAGCATTACAGTTCCTCACAATCCTTTGCAGAGATTAATTTCACCCTCAAAAATCTATGGAATTTACAAAAATCAAAGTATTGTTTTGGAGGACTAGTAAGTACATTTCAGTGATATCCACAATCCTAACTGTTCTGATAGGTAAAGGACTATTTCCTGGACCTTGTATGTGGCTATTTGTATGAAAAGTATGTTCTTTTCAAACCCCACCCATAATGGAAATTTATTTCAGTTTGCTTTTACATGGGAAATAGAGCAATACACATTCAGTGTCTCAACCCAGGGTTAACTCTTTTGATTTCTGTCATGATACAGTCCACAGGAATGTGAAATAAACTTTATATTCATGCCTAAACTTTTTATTGTTCACATGAGGTCTAATCAGCAGCAATCTAGGATACAATGAAGATGATGCTTTGAAAATTGTGCCCAAGCAGGTCTAGAGAGTACAACTCAGTTTCACGAACAAAAACGACAGACCTATTCTCCTTACTTATATTGCACCAATGGTCATGGCTGTGGCCTTGTGTGTCATTCCCTCCAGGAAGATGGATGAGGAAGAGAAAACTCAGGCCTGCTGTGCAAAAGCCTTGTCTAGCCAATAAATAAAGCTGAAATGTTATTCTGCCATTCTACCACTTGTCTGAGGATTAGCCCTAAAAGAAAGTGGTGAGAGGAACTTGTAGAAATACACTTGTTTGATTTTTTTTTTGGGGGGGTGGGGAGGGAGGCAAAAGAGGTCTGAGGTAAGGATATACATAACTCATGAAAAATTACAATTATCTTGGCTGGCTGGTCAGGTGATTGGAAAAAAAAATTGGGAAATCAAATCCAAGAAGTTGTGGGAGTAGATGCATCTTCATGGATCCATGCTAGTGAGCACCAAGGACATGAATATCTGGGTATCATATCAATAAACACAAAGAAGACCCACTGCAAAGGAGGCACACAATAACAAGTGGACAGAATGGCTCATCCAATGGGTGTTAGCCAGCTTCTATATTCTGTCCATCTCTGCTTGTGCTACAGGCTCAGAAGAGGTATATCCATTTTATATGGGTGTCTATGCATGATCCCAACAGGAAAAGCCCATCTAAGTAAAGCTAATTTATCTACTAAAACAGCTGAACAGCAGACACATCATCAACACAATTCCATTCTGAGACCCCAGTGGAATAAAGTTCTTTGAGGAGATTGGTTTACCATTTTCTATCTAGTTGAAGACATTGGATCCCTTCTACCCTGTAGGGGGCAATTTTATATCCTTATTAGATTTGAAACTTACTCTAGATATGTTTCCCTTCCCTTCTCAAAGAGCTTATTATAGCAGCACTATTAGAGTACATATAGAATGTCTATTACACTGGCATAGACTATTGTATAACATCACCTGAGACCAACTGGCCAAGTTTGCAGTGAAGGGGGAGTAGCAATTATTGCATTATCACTTAACTCACTTTACCACACAGTGCATCACATGGAAGTAATCAGTCTAACAGAATGTTAGAGTGACCCATTAAAGGCTCCACTAAGGTTCTAAGGTAACATTCTGTCCTCCAGAATGGAATATATACAACGAACCAATAGCCCATATATGCTGTGTCTCCAGTAGCCAGATCACACAGGTCTGGGAGCTGAGTTGCAGAAGGACTGATCCCTCCCACCATCACTTCCTGGTGAGCCACTTGCAAAATTTGTGCTTCTTGTACTCCTTTAGATAAGAGGTCTTGGTCCCAGTGGGGAAGGTGTATTTTCACCAGAGGGCATAGTCAATGTTTTCTCAAAACTAAAATTACAGCTACCACCTGTTCACTCTCGATTATTCATGCTTTTATTGTTACTTTACTTTAACTAAAGAACTATGGTTACTGCTATATAATGGCAGGGGTGGGGTGGGGGATACAGTTTCTGGAATCAACAGAGTCATTGGGAGCTCTTCTTGGTACTCATTAGGTAACTATGGCCTAACAAGGGCAGAATTCCTCAGGAACAAGGCTGAGTCACATAGCAGGCAACAACTATAAAACACTGAAGGGCTGACAAAAGATGTAGGGATGTAGAATCAGTGATGGAGGAGGAAATTGAGGATTTCACATGGTGTAAGCACCATCTGCAGCAGTAGGGTGTGTAATATATTATTTTAATTTTTTTAATGTTTATGTGTTTTTGAGACAGAGAGTGAATGGGGAAAGGGCAGAGAGAGAGGGAGACAGAATCCGAAGCAGGTTTCAGACTCTGAGCTGTCAGCACAGAGCCCCACATGGGGCTCAAACTCATTAACTGTGAGATCATGACCTGAGCCAAAGTTGAATGCTTAACCTACTGAACCACCCAGGTGCCCTGGGCCTGTAGTATATATTTAGTGAATTCTTCCCACATATACACTTTTGAAGAGATTTTTTTCTGGCCCTCATCTTCAAAAATCAGTAAGACATTATATCTATATCTGTATATCTCTGTATCTCTATATCTATCTATATATATAGAGAGAGAATGAATCCTAAGCAGGCTCCACGCTCAGCATGAAGCCCAATGCAGGGCTTGATCCCACGCCCCTGACCTCATGACCTGAGCCGAAACTAAGAGTCAGACACACAGCTAAGTGAACCACCAAAGTAACCCCAAGATGGAGATAATACTGAGCAAAAGTGGATCTGAGTCATGCAAGGGAAGGTCTATACTGATGCATTTTCTTTTCTTTCTTTCTTTCTTTTTTTTTTTTGGACAAATTCTGATATCTGATCAGCAGTGATAAACATTTTCAGGCAGACAGCACCCCAACTTAAATGCATACTGTGTGTCTTTTTTCTGATTTTATGTGTCAGGGCCTTCCTCAAAGCCATGGGATTCTAGTCAGCCAACATAAAAATGTAGTGTAGATACAAGAGACTTGACGCTTTCAGAAGCCATCCTCAACTAGTGGGGAAAAGGAATCGAGTCATCAATGCCCACAGAAGCAACCATAATAATGTACTTTTATATTGTTTATCTTTGTTGTTTTTTTTTTCCCCTCTCTTTCTTGGTCTCACTTTACTTTCTCCCTCACCCTCTCTATCATTTCACTGAGATTCTGAAGCTCTGTTTCCAGAGTCTGGTGTATAGAAACCAAAGTCAGGAGAACTCTATATACTTTCTACCTTCCATCCCTTCCCTGAGTCAATAAATACAGAACAGTAAGAGGTGGGAGGAATTCTAGGAGAAAGAGGGAAAAAAAATACTTACAAACATAGATTAAATCTAAAAGGTTATATGTAAAACACTCATCACTATTTTCATTTTTTTGTGTCCTCATTGAAACCTAATCATAAAGAAAAGAAAAATAGCAATTTTGTCTATTTTCCCAAAGTTTTTAGTCACCATTCCAAATACAAATTATATTGTGGTTAGACAAGAGCTGTGTGCCTGTGCATGCGTATGCGCAACTCTGTCCATGTTGGGAGGGAAGTAAGGAATACCTTTCATTTATAACCTACTTGGCCTCTGTTCACATAATCTCAAACCAACCTGCTAATTCAGAAAAGTCATCATGTTCCATAATACCCAGTTATCTTTATTTTTACTTTTCAAACTTTTTCTAGAATGATATAGACAGATCCTTTGTTCTCTATTTTCATCTTCTATATAGTACGTATTTTTATCTCTGCCAAAATTTCTTTGTACCTGAAAAATCGATTTTCATCACAGGGTGAGTCCTGAAGATGCCTGGAAAATAAATTCCACCTCATAAGCAGAATTCCAGCATACTCTGTGGTTCTCTTTCATGGAACCCTAAAGTTATTCTCAGTGACTTCCTCCATCTGAGCATTCATCTGTATGCGTCTTTTAGATGACTGAATTCACCACTCGTTCATCTGGCTTGGGGTGCTGCAACCCTGTCCGTAGGTGGCATTTTCAGTATTTTGAGATAAGAAAAGGAACAAATCTTCAAGCTTACCAGAAGGAAAAAGTCCAGGAAATTGGACCCTGCTATACACTCCTGTACTCAAGGCCCAATTATGAGCACAAAAATGATAAAAAGAAATAATACCCCAAAATGTTAAGACAAACAGATTTCATTACATGTGGGACCTTAGCAGCAGGAACTGCAAAAGAGTGTGAGAAAGGTTCAGGTAATTAGGATTAAATGCAAAATAGTCTGAAACATTAACGACACCCTGAGAAGCACTGATAAAATTACTTGAAAAACAATAGTGCTATGATATGACAATTAACACCTATTTCAACTCAGTATGGTAGGTGTTCACAGCATGAGTAGAGGTTTGAGGGATTTTTCCCCCCTGAATGGGAACAAACAGTTTGCTGAACAAAAGAGAAAACAGTGCTATTTGAATTGCAAATTTCTGCTGCAATCATTTGTTTCCCCTAATATTTTTTAGACTGGCTTGAAATTTGGACTATTCAGCCATTTCCAGTTGAAATATATTGTCCTTAGTCATAAGCACCTTGAAACACAGTTTACAAGATCTTCATAATCTCTGCCTTAGAGTTGTAAGCAAGCATATGTTAAGAAAAAAAAAAGGTTAGATTTCATTTCTGATTGCCCTTTTGTCACTATCTACCATTTCTCTCATTAATATGTTCATTTAAATACAGAATCAATCTGACAATTTGCCATTATGTTTTTACCACTGAGCTGGAATCTCTCAAGTGGAATGAGATCCAGGATATGCTAGAAGCCTGACATTTCAGGATCTTGTTTTTCAAAAGGCAGTGCATTCTTTCTACTAAAAGAGAAAAAAAAAAAAAAAAAAGTAAGGGGGGGTGCATATCAATGTTATCAATATTCTTAACTATTTACTAGGTTATCCAATTTTAAGTGGCCACCAGAAAGAGAAAAAATCTTTTGTCTGAAACAGTGCAACAGAAATAAATGGGAATTAATTGAAAGCCAATGAATGGCTAAGGAAAACAACCTGCATCCACTTAGTTTGAAGCTATTCATCAGTGTTTTCAACTGCTCTCTGAACTACTGGATTCTTATAACTATGATAAGAACACTCTACATACTCTAAGAAAAGTAGCAGCTTGAGTAAAGAACAAACTACCTTTTAATTAGGTAGTAATTTAAAAGAGCTCCCAGGTACACACTTGGTAAATACATTGTAATCATCTATTCCAGCTGACAGTAGTTTCCTGCTCTCTAATTTCATTTCATATTGTATGCTGGCTGGACAGCATGGAGTATATTGAACAACCTGTCAAAGTAAATGTTCATTTATATATAGCCAGTTAAGGATATCTATTAACTTCTGTAATAATGTAATATCCAAACCAAAATGTTTAAGGAGTTTTCCCTACACCCCCTTTGGTGGTTCAAAGGAGATCATTCTCTTTGGTGGTGGGTGGTGGGTGGTGGGAAGGAAAGGGCACGGCCATGTTTTGGAAAATGATTTGTATTCTAGAATTACCTCCCCAGAATCTTTGATATTTCCATTTGTAATAACAAGGATGAATTTCACTTGTAGATTTCTTTGTACCTGGCTATGTCAAAACACTTCACAGATGTCTCATTCTTACTGACTTACCATCAGGTATAAGGAACCAGGCAGAGCCTGCCATGTGTAATTTGTCATCTGTACTTTGTCTTCATAAGACAAGTCATCTGGGGTAGAACACAATAGGCCAGACCCTGACAGGAAGAGTGTCTTTTCACCACCAGTGGATCAACCAGGTGGGTGTAGATTTTCTTTAATAGGTATTTTTGGGTCGACACTTTGGTAACTTGAGTCGAGTCACTAAAAACAGAATAATAAAGCATACATCCAAATTGAAGTTAAATTTTGTGTCTCTGACAGTCACAAAGTTCTCTGGTACAACAGGAAAGCACTCAAAACCCTTAAGGAGCATAGAAGTGCTTTTGGAAAAGCATTTGTTTATCAAGGTTTTTGGAAACAAAATATTAATAAAAAATTTCACACCATTCTGACAAAGACAAAAGCTCACTAGTAGGGGCTGTATCTAAGTAACTTAGAACAAAAAAGTAGAACTGAAAGCAGTCACAAGAAAAAAGCCTCTCACTGAGACACAATAGACATTTTTAGGGTGGTGGTAGTATTTTTAAATAATGGTCTATGTTTCAACATGAACTATATTAATTTACAAAGCCAAGAATATCCCATTCCTCCTGGATGGAATAGTCACACACGGCATTTGAAAGTAATAGATGCTAAAATATTATTACATCCATTCTAAGAAATTACAGTGCCCAACACGCTCCTAGGACCTCATGGAAAAGCCACCACATCAAAGAATAGCAACCGTCCCATATTGCGTTGCTGCAAGGATTGCCTTCTCTGCGTGAAAATTAAGCAATGCAGACTGATACTCATTATGAAAACTGCAGGAAAAAAGATGAAGAGCTTGGATATAAAGAGCCATGAAGTAATAACAAAGACATTAGGGTCATTTAAAGGGCATGCAATTCATTCATTAATTAATTTAAAAATGTGGTTTCTACTGTCATGGTTCATTGGTCAGTGGCCCCATTATCCTGTATCAAGTAAAGTGCTGGTTTCTCTTCTGTTTTATACCACATTACTGATAGACTTTCTACTGTTGCCACTAAAAACACAATTTGCAGGCACCATGTTGATCAATGAGATAGTTTGGCCAACGTATTAAGATTGCCTGTTGGTGGACCTCAATCTTCCAACCTTATCTACTTATTTGTTTCACCATATCTTCACACTTTTAATTATCTCATTTCTAATTCATTCTTCTCTCAGACTAACACTTTTATTTATCTATGCAGGTCAGCCTTCCACAATCTTTTTTTTTTTTTTTATAGCTTCTTAATCCCTTCGTATTTAAAATGCGTGCACCATCATTGAAAATGGGAAATACAGAATATTTTAATATGCACAAATAGATTTTTGTTAGATCTTAAAGACCCTCTGCTGAGCACACAGCTAACTGGAATTTTTAGACTTTCTTATTACATGAATATCTGTAGTCATTTTAAATTTGGGGTAAAGGCAATTGGATGAAGTTTGAAATACAGTTGATCCTTGAACAACATGGGTTTGAACTGCATGGGTCCACTTACACACGTACAGGCTTTTTTTGTGTGATAAATACAGTATGGTACTGTAAATTTATTTTCTCTCCCTTATGATTTTAATGATATTGTGTTTCCCTAGCTTACTTTATTGTACAGACACACAGTATACAATACACACCAAATATGTGTCAATGTACTGTTAATGTTATTAGTATGGCTTCTGGTCAGGTTAAGTTTTGGGGAAGTCTATCTTTTTTTTTATTTTTTTTTTCAATGTTTATTTATTTTTGGGACAGAGAGAGACAGAGCATGAACGGGGGAGGGGCAGAGAGAGAGGGAGACACAGAATCGGAAACAGGCTCCAGGCTCTGAGCCATCAGCCCAGAGCCTGACGCGGGGCTCGAACTCCCGGACCGCGAGATCGTGACCTGGCTGAAGTGGGACGCTTAACCGACTGCGCCACCCAGGCGCCCCTGGGGAAGTCTATCTTTATACATGGATTTTCAACTGTGGGGAGAGTCAGTGTCCCTAACCCTTGCAAAACTGTAGTATTCAGTAGGCTATCAGTACTATAAATTGGGTAAATGAATTATGTGTCCCCACCTCATTGGCATTTTTTATTTATCTTCTTTGGATGCAAACACACCCATTTATATAAATTCTGTCTAAAGATTAGAAAGAGATGGCAATACACAGAGATACCCTAACAATTTTCCATGAATTTAGAATCTACCGGGGCTTTAAGTGAGCTGTCAGTATGAAAGAACAGTCCACTTCTCATGCCTCAATATATTTCTCTGGCTATGACAACTGTTCAGTAAGAAGTTCAGATGGAGTAAATGCCAGTGGGCATTATAATTCTTTCAGATGTGCTATATAATGAGGTATCAACATTGGGTCTATCTGTCCAAAGACAGAGATCTGAAAGTCTAGGGAACTGAGAAAATCCATATTGTGGCATTAAGAAAATATTTTTAAAAAATCAAAATAGAGTCTAATGAAGAGTCATGGCAATAATATGGTCCTAGAGATCAAATATAATCCTCGTCCACTTCTGAGAGCTTTGTGAGGGTTAAAAGTTATTAAAATTACTTAGTAATGTTATTCATGCAAGAAAGGAAAAGAGATTTTTGTACAGACAAAAATATGAGTGGCGAGTGAAGTAAGTATCTGGAACATCAGCCTACACCCTGCAAAGGGAGAACCAAGCTTTCACATAATCACCTAAGGTTGACTTCGAGTTCTCCTCTGCAAATGTTTCCTATCTTGATATCCTGGGTCATCCTTCCCTTTATAATTCCACAATTCAGAGTTTTGACTGATTAGCCCTGCTCAGACTGGACTCACCCAGATGGGGAAACATCACAGTACCAGAGAATACTACAACACCCACCAAAAGTCTGTGCTTTGAGGCAAGAATGACACTAGGGCTTACCCAGCAGTCTATGCAAACATGAGCTGCTTGGCCATTACTGCTGTGGCTGCTGGTGTGGTTCCACTGCTCATGGGTTACCCAGCTCATCTTAACTTCTTCCCCTTCGCTGATGGAGACAGAGCTGATGGCCCCAACCTGAGAGGCCAAGACTGTTACACTGACATTCAGGAAGTGATAGCATCTTCCTTTCTGGATTTTTTGACTGTCAGTTGCAACAACAGGGTTCACAATATGCTGAGATGCCAACTGCCTTACAAAGAGGTAGTATCATTATTGACAGCATTTTGTCACCTCTATCCAGTCCACAGAGTATTGTCTGCTCTGTCCAGTGCTTTCCGGTGGATTGCAAGGAAGTCTGTTGTGTGATATCGGAGGAGAAGTCGTATTTCTATATCCCTTAAGTCAGGTCAGCACACTGACATTTCTTTGAAGTTTCAGAATTCGTACAGCAATTCCAAGTGTGTTCCTTATACTCACAAAATTTCTAGGACTCAGACTAGGTACAACTGTTTCAAAATCCAAGTTCCCGTCATTACAACAACGTATAAACAAATATGATCCTGCAGAATAGATGCTCTCACCCTCCAGCTAGACTGTAAGCACCATGAAAATAATATTCTTGTTTAATTTTGCCAATATATCATCGCATCGAACAGATACCTATGTAATAATTGTAGGTGATCTCCAGCCTTATATAAACTGCATTCCTTACAGTTTTATCCATATATATATATATATATATATATATATATATATATATATATATATATATATGTTTTTTCAATTCAAGCCATTACTTTACCTGGGAAGACTTTTCATATCAGGATTAAGTCTTACATTTTTCTTTTAAACAAGGTCATATTCTATCTTATCCCAGTTGTCTTCCCAGCAGCTCCACTCAGAATTTTAACCTCCTTTCTCCTACTCCCTTAATATAGTGATGGGAATCTGATCACTTATCCTCTCCACTAACTAGCAGTGCCATTTATGTAGCTTTCTCTGTCATTCACTAGATCGCAGGCATCTACAGGCTAAGACATTAATGTTTGACTTCAAGAGTCTAACCAGTAGCTGACAGTAGGTATTCAATAAATGTTGGATTAATACAATTTATACAATTTGTCATTTTAAAAAATAATGTCATATAACAAAGAAAGAATCATGTATTAGATCATACTCCCCTCTAGGCCAAACACTACATATACATATACATATTCATATACATACACATACACACACACACATATACATATACATACTTATGATTTTAATAAGGCAACAGCATAGTGCCTTTCCTAGGGCAGGTCTCAATAAGTATATTAATTACATAACTACAAATGCAATGAAAGTATTCATGATGCTTAAATAAAGGACTAGGTGAGCATATCTGTCTATTTTATTATGCTATTGATATTATGTACTGAAGAAAAGTGATGGGGTTAAGGAGTCCTTATCCAAAAAAGAACAGCTGCAGGGCAGAAAAATGCCAGCATTTAAAAAAAATGCCCTTTGTCATCATCTGTCTGGCAGTGCACTGACAGAGTGTCACCGATTAAGAAAACTACCTTGTGGCTTTCCCTTAATAATACATCACATTTCTCACCACATCTGTTGTTCGTCTACAACATACACTCCCACACTCATTGGGGAACTTGTAATTATTTGACTAGTATCCAGTTTAGGTAATACCAGGGGAGCCATAAATCGTAATTAGAGATTTCTAGAAAGGCTTTTTGTTACTCCACATCTTATTTACGTTTTATGCTATATGTCACTGAAAATATACCAATGATACAGGGACTGGACAGGGAACATTATGCACATCATCACATGTATTATAAAAATGTACTTTTTCCTCCTCATTAAGGTTGCTGTAAAAAGTAAGAAGCTAAGGGCTTTAAAGCCACAGGATATCAGGTAGAAAAATGTGCAGCTGTTCTAAGGCTGTGTGGGGTGCATATGTGGGTTTTAGAGGACTGAGGTTGGGCTTTGGTACCTAATTGAAGCAATTCTATAGACTCCAGGTGAGCATGAAAATCTGCACAACCCCAACTCCAACAGCAAAACAGAAAACAACGGAATGTTCGACTGATTCCCCTTCCTTTCTTCAAACCATAACGAGAAGATAATTAGTTTTGGGGGGTTTTTTTTGTTTGTTTTTTACATTTTTTAAGATCATGTTTTGCTTAGGGGACTGCCCATGTTCCCACTTCCCCAGTGGAAAAATAAACCTTGCAAACAAAACAAAAAAAAGTCTTAAAAATATTTTTTTCCAAATCACTGGGACTTTGACTTAATAGTGGATCTATGGCTTTATGAGTGCTTTTATTGTATAAACCTGCAGAGGTAAAAAATGGCTGTGTATCCTAAAGCCAAAGTGGTTTTTCCATCCACATGTAAGGAAAGGGGTTTTCAAATCCTCCAATTTTCAGATTCTAAAAAAATCTGCACTCTTTCCATGAATCCTTATGATGATTTGACTGACCTTCATTCTCTTGCTTAAATTTAGATCCGTACCTTCTTCACTAGTAGCTGATGATGTCAGTGCTTCCTTGATTACATCCACGTCTCATAAATCATTATTTTTTAATTAAAATCTAAGCAGCTCCTGAAGATGGGACTTCTTCAATTCCATGGTATGTATAAATTTGTTATTTCAATTTTGCTGCAATGGATCCTTGGCTATTTTTCTCCAAAGCTGCACATGTGTTATTATGTGCTTGATATCTGCCTGAAAATCTTGCATTTTTCTTAGTATTGCGAACAAGAAGCTTGATTTACAAATCTTTCACTCTCTACAGTGCCTGCAAAGCTGATTTTTTGGTGAAAGATCTTTTAGAATATGGTGACATTTTTATGCAAAGATATAATCAAAGGAGTAGTGAGTAAACTATCAAAAGCTGCAATTGTACCCCCTACTTTAATTAGCTTAGATTGCAAGCAGAATAATTTTTTTCAAGATTTTAAGATTTCAGACATGACCTAAGACTTTTCACCAGGTTTAGAGATAAGCTCATATTGTTCTAACAGAAGACTGACTGGGAAAATGCCAGATTTCTGGTTTAATTTGTTCCTAAAAGACAGCAAACAACCATTTAAGTATGCTTTTTATTTGCTTCCAGTGAAGCTCTAAAAATTAAGGTTCAGATCTTGAAAGTCTGTGTACTATTTGCTCCAATTATGTAAATAACACAGTATTATATGTTTTAATAAGTGTTTTTATATTTTAATTTAAAACTGAAGACACAAAATATTGCAGATGTTCTTTTTTGTGAGCTTTTTAACAGGAACCGAATGCCCTGATGAGGCTTTTTAAACCTTGGGTTTAGTAAACTTTGCACTGAATGTTTGTCTTTTTTTTTTTTTTTTCTAGTAAAGATTCCTTTACTAAAGCTTTCTTTAAGAGTTGAAGGTAGAGATTGACAACAAGAAGACTGCAGGCCAAATCTACCCATCCACCTGCTTCTGGAGATAAAGGCTTACTGGAACATGGCCATGCCCTTTTGTTTACATACAGTCTAGGAACACTTTCACTCTGTACAGGCTGAATTGCATAGATGCAACAGAAATCCTAGGGCCCACACAGGTTAAAATTAGGTGCCAGCCCTTTCCAGAAAGACGTGTCAGCTTCCGATTTAAATAACTTCGTTCAAAGTAGGTCCATCTGCCTGAAAAAGTGTCAGTTTCCTTCAAGTATCTGTCAATACCACCAAATGCTCCAGAAAACATGTGCTGAACAACAGCATACTTTCTCTTCGTCTTGTCCTCTCAGTTTGCCCAATGCAGAGGAGCAAGGCAAATCTCTGATAGAATCAGAGGAGGATGAACAGGAGGAAGTCTTTCCTTGACTCCCTTATAAAACTTTTCTTTTCTTTTCTTTTCTTTTTTTTTTTTTTTTTGGCCAGTATAGCTTTGCAAATGTACCAATTTCCAGAATGTCTTTACACTTCTTGCAGAAAATGCCTTTCCTCTACAATTATTTCAATGATTTTTTAATGAGAATTCTTTTACACTGGCACTTACAACCTACTCCTGTCCTCAGAAATTATATCAAGGTATCTTCCTGAGTCATGTGCTATGTGTTAAAAACACTCCTCTGACTTTCCCCTCTAAGCATGTGAACCTCTAAAAAGGCAGACATCGTCTTAGCCAGAATTCATTCTCGATTCAGAGGTATGATTCCGGGCACAGCAAAAGTTTTTCTTCTCAAGTGTTCAATTACACGAAACTCCTGCTTTTCAAAACATTCTATTTTTTCCTTGTAAGTTAGAAATTGTGTGTAGGATGAAATTTTTGATTTAGAGGCTAGCTCACTTTCATGAAGGAATTTGGTGGACTCGACATACTTTATGTACAGATATATGAGACATTCTATGTGTCATTGTTTCATTTTTTAAGTAGGATGAAATCAATTTCTAAATTTGAAAAAAAAAAAAAATACCCCAAGATGAAAGGGTCATGTTAGACAGGTCTTTCCCCTGATCCTATGTACAGACTCGGTCAGCCATGTTAACTCCCACCTCACCCTCCTATGAGGGTTGTCAATGGACCTGTTGCAGTGGGGTCAGCTGTCAGCTGTTCATCAGTAAAAATCACAGCCATTAATATTATCAAAGAAGAGCAATGTTGTAGGTCAAAACATCTTAAGGCTTGAAATTTTCTTTCATTTATTTCAACCATTATACTATTTTTTAACATTTATTTACTTTAGAGAGCCAGAGCGCAAATGGGGAGAAGGTCAGAGAGAAGGAGAAACCGAGA
Source organism: Leopardus geoffroyi (assembly GCF_018350155.1). Lineage (NCBI taxonomy): Eukaryota > Metazoa > Chordata > Mammalia > Carnivora > Felidae > Leopardus > Leopardus geoffroyi. The sequence goes on from NC_059334.1 coordinate 64,681,476, forward strand.
GAATCCTAAGCAGAATCCACGCTATCAGGGCAGAGCTCGATGTGGGGCTCAAACTCACAAACCAGGAAATCATGACCTGAGCTAAAATCAAGAGTCAGATGCTTAACTGACTGAGCCACCCACACATCCCAACAATTATATCTTAGACAGAAATTTTAGTATCATTATCTTCTATGGGTAGTCATCATTAAATATGCAATATAAAAATGTAGGAAAATTAAGAATCCAGAAGCCTCCTTGGTAGGAGGATAAAGGAAAGGAAACAAAGGCCTAAAAAGATAAAAGAGAATAGGCTCAACGGAAAACATTACGTTCATTCTCCCACTCATATTCTCCTATTGAAATCTCACAATCTGGTGAAAATTAACTCTCCATGTTCTTTAACATACAAACAGAATTAAGAGTAACCACCTCTGCTGTGGGGTGAACAATGGAATGGCATGCAGGCACATTTACTGAAATGTGTAAGGGTAGAAAAACACATTTCTGTGGAAAATTGGGAAACCTATCAGCTCTGAGATGTTTCAATGTCTTAGCACTTTAGTCTCCATTTCAGTGTCCAAGTCTAGAGCTCAAGGGAAAGTGCATGATTGAATTCAAAGCTGAGCGTCATCAGAAACACAGTATTTCAAGCTTCTTGGAGGTAGAGATAGATACAGTGTATCTGAGAAGACTCAACTTTCCAGTATCCAAGAGCAGGTAGAGAAGGAACAGCTGTGAGGGTAAAAAGAGAAAGAAGAGATACCTAAGCCTAATTTACATGATCCCACAATCCAAGAAGGTCTGCATTAAGAGGCTGAGAGACACAACATGTCCCCATAACACAGAGCGGTGTGCTAACTGCTGCTGCTGAGATGTTAAAGCAAGGTCCATACAGAGAAACAGTCCCTTGATTTGACCACTTAAAAGAGCAGTTTAGTTGGAGGTGCGGACAGAATGGAGCAAACTGAAGAGTAGCTAGTAAATAAAGAGGATAGAACATAATGAGTAGGGCTCTGTCAGGGGATATCTACTTTTTGCAGACCAGTTTTGCAGCATCAGTGTGATGAACTCAGATCCCCCTCTCACCCTGATTGATAAATAATCAAACAAGGCGGGAGAAACACACTATAAATGATATAGTTGATTGTTTTAATTAATATTATTAAGGCATCTGGGTGATGTCTGAACCCACCAAAGCCATTTTGGCAGGAGGCTAAAGAGAGAGGACATCATGTTAGAGTAGGACATGACCTGCTAACATGAACTTTGCCTGCTTGTCAAGGCGAGATACCTTGCTGTGGCCATGTATGGGGAGCTGCTTATAAATTTATGGTCAACACTGAATCTATGATGGTATAGTGTCATGTTCCATTCAGTAGAAAAATTGGGGAGGATGAAATTTATTAGAGGAAAATTTTTTTTTAAAAAGTCTTTGTCCAAATGAATAACATAGGATATACAAGCATGAGGGTTACATCTCAAAATGACATGCTCAGACTTTTTCTACATCATTTTGTTGGACTAACAGTGTAGGGCCTGACTCAAGAAAGCCCCTCAATTCAGACTTGCAGTTGTGGAAACAAGACAGTATACCTTTCTAAAGCTTTATAATGATACATTTAGACTAGAGCCATAGACCTTGTGAGGGTGAGGGTGAAAGGAAGGGGATTCAAAAGCAGGATACAAACTTACGGATTAAGGTACTGCAAGGAAGTACCAACGGGTAAAAGGAATTATTGACAATGGTTGTAATGTGTAGTAATTCAATTTAGTCTGCTCGATTCTGCCAAGGGAGATGGGTGGGTGAGACCAGTAAACGACCTGCAGAACACAGCCATTTGAGTTGAACTGTTAAGTCTATTGTTGCTACATCAGAAGTCTAGAGAGAATAATCTGTTTATTTGCTGAAAAAGTACCCGGATTACAAAAATGTGTGAAACGAACTGAATTTATAAACTTGTTTACAAATTTATAAATTTGTTTAGAGTGGAGACCCATTTTTCACAGAATAGGTACAATACAAGGACGTTACAATCCCAGAATATTCATTAGGAACGCATTATTCCCTGGGTCTTTTAGGAGGGTAAATCTGTTTTGTGTCTGTAAATGAACTGGAACTCGTTGCATACATTCTCTTCCATCAAGTCGTCCATCAATTCCGTAAATAAAATTCCTGATTTGAGGTTATGGATCGTGAAGCTGACTGGAACCAGGTAGAAAACAGACAAATCTAGTAGTAAGGTATCTTTGTGGTCCATGGTGAGAGTCCAGGGGTGCTATTTCTTTGCTGATTGAAGCACACATTTCAAAACATTTTGTGCCTTTATTAATCACGAACATGATAGCCAAGTTTATGATGATGGTACTGAACTGTTATCCTTTTAATAAAAGGAAAGATTAATTCAAGAGTGATTTAGAATAATGCGTTCTTGCAGGAAATCTTATCTGTGACTTGAAACACACTAAACTTTTACTGTATCACTACATTTTTTTTTTTCCCAGATAAGCCTTTGACAGAACTCTCCACAGAGGAACCAGCCAGTTTATATGGAGAAACTTTTCTGACATAATCAGAATAATAGCATCAGAGTAACAGATAACAATTACTGATTGCTTACTCATCCCCACCATGGGCATGCATATATACCTTTAATCGGTAAAAATAGCCCATGAAATATGTACCTTCCTTGTGTTTAATTTACAGATGAGGACAGTGAAGGTTAACTACATTGAGCGATTTACTCAAAGTTATATCATTTACAGTAGACTCTGGAATGGGGCGGTGGGGAAGGGAGGGGTTTACTCCAGAGCCTATGTTTTTAAATTCACTTGTCATACTGTATAACCATGAGACCTTCAGGTTTTGAACCAAGACTATGAAGGTTTGAATCCCAGCTTGGCTCTATGGACAAAGTACCCTATTTTCTTGTCATGTCAGTCTTCTTACTGGTGGAGGATAAATAAAGGAACTGTGGTAAAGACAAAATGAAACAATGTATGTAAAATATTTATAATTATCTCTGGTACTTAGTAAATACTTAGTATACAATAGGTCTTAACCACACCAAGAGCACAATAATACTACTGCATAACTTAAAAATATTTGTCAATCATTGAAAAATGGGTGTTGATTAGCAAAAAAGTTACAGAAAGACATTTCAAGTTTGGGAGTTAGTGACATGAATTATGAAGCTCAAACTAGAACTTTTTGGTGGATCTTCCTACTATCCTGCTAAATTAATAATTTTAAAGGGACAAACGAATTTTCCAAATTCGGCATTGTCACCATGTGCTTTTCTAGCTTATGAGTGACTTTGGCTGAAACCCTTCTAAAAGGATTAAACTTGTCAACTATAAAACAGATGGAGTGACCATGGTTCTTTCTCTGAATACATTTTGAAGGGGGAACGAAATTGGAATTCTGTCAGCGCAAACCAAGTTTACATTCCAAACTCAGCCTTAATCCAAATGAGTCCGTTTGTTTGGTCATGAAACCAAATGAAACTCCAACCCGTTGTTTCTCTAAAACCACCATCTTGGACTTTAATCTTTAAAAAGTTCATTGTCAACCAACACTGAAAGGGTGGAAAACAATCCAGGGTGCATTTTCTTCTCTCATTCTCATCATAAATTTGAAAGCAACTTCTACCTGTCAAATTGACTTTGACTCATATGAACAGAACAAGTTCACCCAGTGAACCATTCAGCAGTAACAAGAGGTAACACATTCTTCACAGATGCCTTAACTCACTGCACACTTGGGAGACTAGAGGAGAGTGTGGAATGGGGGGGTCAATTTAACAGGCTGGGTTTCATTGTCAGGAGGTTAAGAACAAAGAGGATTATCCTTAAAGGATCACACTAGACAAAATGCTGAATTTCCTATAGAAATTTGTAACAGATATCACTTATGTGTTTATCTAGTGATCATGTATTATCTCATACGTGAGTCAATTGCAGTGAGGGAATTTTCAAGGTCAAATGATTATTTGCCTGAACAAAGTAGGGAATTTAACAAGACATAATGGCCCATACTGTGAAATATTCAAAGAGATGGTCAGTGGCACACCATTAAAATTTAATTTTTTTAAAATGTTTTTTAATTTATTTTTGAGAGATAGACAGAGTGCGAGTAGGAGAGGGGCAGAGAGAGAGGGAAATACAGAATCTGAAGCAGGTCCGAGGCTCTGAGCTGTCAGAACAGAGCTGGACGCGGGGCTCAAACCTATGAACCGTGAGATCATGACCTGAGCTGTAGGGGGCTGCTCAACCGACTGAGCCACCCAGGCGCCCCACACCATTAAAATTTAAAACGGAACTCTATGGGCAAACAAGTTGAATCTCTGCATATTATAGATCCCTCATGGGGATTTATAATACACATTAGCAAATATAAATGCTTTCAATACACGTGCAATTAAAAGAATCTATTTAGCTTTTTCTACACACAAGTCATCCTAAAATGTATTTACCAGGGAATCCTATCCTGGGCTGTCTTTTCCAGATGAATAGAATAGCACAGTTAGGAGCTAGAGAAGTAAGCATAGAGCACATAATGGAAACTCTCAGTTTTCTGTACCAAATACTGGTTCCTAAGTACTAAAGTGCGGGGCTAGAAAAATAGGTTTCTGGAGGAGTGGATACGAAATAAAATAGGTTTGAGTGCTAAGCAAAGGAGTTAGTTGTTGCTAAAATTTAAAATATAATATTAATAAAAACTATCACTCTTATAAAAATAAAATGCATTTAAATCTATTTGAAAAATAAAACATAATAGGAAAAAAATCACTTATAATTGAACCAAAATCATTTACGAAATATAAAAGTGGGAAAAACACAGACTTATAAAATGTCATGAAATTTTTATTGATTTAAATAATTCATACATTCATATGTTCTATAAATATTTTGAGCACCTATTTTGTAACACACACTTTTCCAGCTACTGAGGATACAGCAGTGACTAAGACAAATTTTCTAACCATGATGGATCTTGAATTCTGGAGGGAGAGAAAGAATAAATATTTTAACAAATAAATATGTAATGTGAAGTAGTGATATAACAATAAATAATCCACATTCTTGTGGAATCCTAGGGGGAAAGACTGAAAGGAGACCAACCAGTAGTGCAATGTAGTGTCAGATAACATTCAGAATAATTAAAGGAATAAAATAGGATAAGAAGATGGAGATTGGAGTTGAGAGAGACAAATAATTTTAATATGGTGATCAAGAAAGGTATTTCTGAAGAGGATACTTTAGAGCAAAGACATGAGGGAGTTAAGAAGGAAATCATTTGTTCCCTGTTCATAGAAATATGGGTTAATTTTAATTTTTTTGCTAATACAAAAAAATAATGATCAACTACTTTGGTATCCTTTTGCACACACAATGAAGAGTCTCTTTGGGGTATATGATGAAAAACAGGATTCAAGGGCTGTTTATATTCTAGTTTGCCTGATACGGTCTTGTACGTGGCACACCAAAATGGCTGTTCAAATGTTCATCCACCTAGTAGTACATAAACTTAAAGGGATGAAAGTCTTCCTCTCCTATCAGAGGATCTGTGGTCCCAAGAGGGTGAAGAAAATCCCAGTTGTGTTTTTTTCTTGTCCTCCTCTTGGCCAAAAAGCTAGAGCTTCAGTTATTCTGTTCTATTATGTTCCTGATGCTGGCCAAGTCATAGGAAGTACATGGCAAATTCAGTAGCTCAAGTTCCACATTTGTGGCCAGGGCACAGAAGAGGGAACCCCAGTGTATTGGATAGTATCGCAGAAAATTTGGAGAGGGAGGAGCTCAGGAATGCACGCCCCTATGGTTGCTTGTGGACTAATGGGCTCTAAATGATCTAAATCATTACTCACAGTAAGAGATCGGCAAGTAGGTTTAAAAAAGTGACTCATCTGTGTGCTATCTACAAGAAACTCATGTCAAATGCAAGGTTATATTTGGGTGAAAATTAAGTGGATGGAAAAATATTTCCCACACAAACACTAATCCTGAGAAACCTGGAATGGATATATTAATTTCAAAGCAGACTTCAGAGTAAAGAAAATTACCAGAAATTAAGGGAGTAATTATATAATGACAAAATGTAATAGCATCATGACAAAAGGTTAAACCCAAAAAGAAGCCAAAATGGCTTGAAATGTATATAAACATTAGAAGACAACTTGGGAATATGAAGCAGAAACTGAATAAAGGAAAAAAAAAAAAAGAAACTAATATAGCTGTGGATGTCCTAATCAATCATAAATAGAACTACTAGACAGAAAAACAGCAGATATGAAAGAAGTGAACAATATCATCAACCAATGGATTCTAACTTATATTTACAGAATATTCCACTCCAAGAAGCAAAATACACATTGTTTTCAATTGTGCATACTTTAACCAAGATAAATGTATTCTGGTTCATAAAACAAAGTTTAAAAATATAAAATTAAAGTCCTAAAAAACGTGTCCTCTGACCATACTGAAATTAAAATATAAACCAGAAAGATAACAGGTAAATCTCCCAATACTTAGAAATTAGACAAAATAGGGGCACGTGGGCGGCTCAGTTGGTTACGCATCAGACTCTTGATTTCAGCTCAGGTCATGATCTCACGGTTCATGGGATGGAACCCCACATTGGGCTCCGCACTGATAGCATGGAGCCTTCTTAGGATTCTCTCTCTTCTTCTCTCTCTGCCCTTCCCCTGCTTGTTCTTTCTCTCTGTCTTTCTCCCTCTCTCTCTTTTGCTCTCAAAATAAATAATGAAAACATTTAAACAATTAAAGAAATTAAACACGATGCTTCTAAATCATCTGTGAGTGAAGGAGAAAGTCCTAAAGGAAATTAAAATGTATTTTAACTGAATGAAAATGAAAACATAATATATGAAAATTTGAGGGATGCTAATCAGTATTTAGTGGTAAATGGGTAAGAGTAAATGCTTATTTTAGAAATCAAGTCTCAATTAAAAGTAGTACAACCATTTTGGAAAAAGAGTTGGTCAGTTTCCTATGAAGTTAAACACTATCCTGCCCAACAATTCTGTTCCTAGATCTTTACCACAGAGAAATGAAACATTTCCACACAAAGAACACTTGAAAATGTATATTGCTCCTATATTTACTATAGCAAAAATAACTGGAAACAATCCAAATGGCCACAAATTTATGACTACATAATCAAATTATGCCATATCCACCCAATGAACAAACTTTTGATGTAGGAAACATTGTGCATGAATCTTAAAAGCATTATGCTAAATGAATGAGGTCAGGCACAAAAATGTTTTCAGAGTAGATGGCCTTGATTTTCTCCCAAACTCAGGGGACAGCATTCATTATTTATTTAACCATGAAAAAACATTATCTGATGCCTTTGCATTGAAATTCTTTAATGTATTAAGAAAGTTTTCTTCTGCAAATACATTGCAAGTATTTATGTTTGTTTAATTCTATTGATTTTTTTTCTTTATTGAGAAGAATTATTTCTCTTTATAATAGATTTTTAAATATTAAAATCTTCACTGGGGGAAGACTCACTTGGTAATGTTATATGTATTACAAGATTAAATTTGCTAATCATTTTCTATTTTTGTGTTCATTCTCAGGAGATAATTCTCTTTTCTTACTACTATTTAGGTACTGTTATAATGGATTATGATAGCTTTATAAAAAGGAGAAAAGGTTTTCTTTTTTTCCTGGAATCACCTTTCCTGCTCTAAATATTTGTTCATCACAAAGTCACTGGAGCTTAGATGATTTTTAATTATGAATTCCTTATTTTTAAACAGATGAGGGCAGGTCATTTTAACATTTTTTCTTCCCTAACTTTAATTTTGCAAAACAAAGTATTAGCTTCATCAAAGTTGTTAAATTTATTGCCATGAAGTTGCTCATAATATCCTTACAATTATTTTAATGACTATAGGCTCTGGGGAAATGTCCCTATTCTTCAACACTGTCCAAAATTCAGCATAAATGTCTTTTAAAGAATAAAATCAGCTAATTTTTTACTTTTACAATAAAAAAATTCTACAGGTTCAATTCCCTAAGTGGTCCACAAAAAGCCAAGAACAGCTCTGCTCATTTCTTTCATGCTGCAGGAGAATACTTTGCCCATCTATACCAAAAATATACAAGTGCCCACAGTAGGAAACTGGCATTTTGCTCCTTCTACTTCGTAGAAGGTACTATTTGTAATTTTGTCCTTTTAGGTTTCTTTGCATCCCTTGCTTTCTACTGGATTAAAAAAAAATGGAACACACCTAACATCCAGATCTTAGTTTCAAATACAATGCTCTAATAAAAGTAATTGGCTGATTCTTACACTGGAGAAGGAAATACACAAGATCAGCTAGAGCATCTTATAATAACAGAAAGAAGTACTAAAAAAATATCACAAAGGGGATATCACAAAGAGATACAAGAGCCAACTAAAAGAGTAATGGACACAACTAGAACAATTTGAACAAAGTAAGACAGTATTGGATGACTACCCAAAGTATAAAATAAACATGCTTGAGTCTCCAGTGATATATGACTATGACTGAATAAATAAATCAATGAGGGACAAGAGACACATCTCTTATGCAGAATAAATCCAGGTAATTTATATAGATACTCCACCCTCAAGGAGGAGGAGATAATTTTCCACTCCTTAAGTATGAGCTGTGCATAGTGACATCCTTGCAAAGACTTTAGTATAGAGGGTAAAGAGAGGAGATTCAGAATGGAGAACTCAACCGGTATCGCCTCATCCAGTTGATCTAGATCAACATCAAGAGTGAGGTTGATACTACTTACTCTTGATACAATGTTACAAAATGAAACTTAAAATCTGTGCTTTTCCTACAAAAACAACAAAAATCAAAACTAAAACCATCACCATAATATAATCATGGGGGAAAACATCAGAAAAATTCCAATGGGGGCTATTTTACAAAACACCCGACTAGTACTCCTCAAAATTCTTGAAGTCATCAAAAACATGGAACATTGGAGAAGCTGTCACAGCCAAAAAGAGGCTAAAGAAATAGGACAGCTAACTGTACTGTGATATATTTGATGGAATCCTGTAACAGAAAAAGGCCATTTGATTAAAAAAAAAAATCAAGGAATTATAGCCTATGAATGTGAAATACTAGCAATGTATCAATATTGTTTTATTGGTTGTTACAAATGTACCCTGCTAATGTCAGTTGTACACAGGAAACTGGGTACATGAGTATATGGAAACGTCATGCACTACCTTCTAAATTTTTCCAGTAATTTTGAAATTGTTCTTAAAAATAAATTCTATATAAAATTTTTAAGAATAATTAAATAAATGATTCTGTAGTTCATCTTTTTGGGGGGTTCGGGGGGGTTTTTTGTTTGTTGTTTTTTTTGGTGAGTGAGGTGCTGTTAAGATATCTGTATCTAAATCATTTTGGAATGTGTTCATGTTCATTTGTTCTGTTATCTTGCTGTTTGTTTATTAACATTTAGCCAGTTTTCTTCACACTATTAAGTAATTTATACTTGCCTTCCATGATCTTTTTTTTTAATCACACATTAAATTCTTACGTAATTAAATCAATCAAACAGGACTTCTAGTGATCTTTAAGCAACTTCTCTAGCTACCCATTCTGGGACCTATTCTGTTGCACTTTTAACTGTTTACTTAAAGGTAGTTTATTTTAAAAAGTTATCTTTGGTCTTCACTCACACATCTCTCCACCCAAAGGGAGCCATGACTCCAATTCCACTATCCCCAAAACTAAATCACTTTGATATTCCTCATTAGAAAACTTGAGTGTTTCCAAAACTCATTGGCTCACAGAACATTTTTATTTTAAGCCATTAGTCAGACTTTGTGTTTCATAAAACAACTACTCATACATCACTGACATAAACAAAGTTAATTAAAATTCAACAAATATATGTATCTTCTAAACTCAGCTAATAATCATTAATTCTTTTCATCTTTATCCATGTATTTACTCATGACTTCTTTGAAAGAAAAAGTACAAAAATTGTAGTTAGTATTGTACCTAAAAATCATCTTTAAATCCTCATTTCAAAACATAGACTACAGATCAAGTGAGAAGACATGTACATAAATTTTAAGATATTGTTTGCCACATATTGATATAATGGTTGTAGAAAATGTTTCAGTCTTTGGATGGTAGACTCACTAAGAAGCTCTTGCAACAGTATATTGATTCCTTAATGCTTTCATTTCCTTTAAATCTACTCGTCTTGATCTGGCTCTTTACTGTAAAAACTTAATCACAGTAGTTATTGGTTCACCACTTTGTGGTCTTTTAAAATTGTCAAGTATCTCTGATTACCATCTGAGATTAAATAAGGTAACCACTGACCTTGGCAAGTAGATGAAAGAACAGAGCAGTCATATTTCCTTACGTAAACAGTGTTCTCAGAATTTTTTTTTTTTTGTTCTGCAGTCTCAAATGTTTTCCCAAGGATGCCAAGCAACATTGACATGAAGATATTTCCCCACTAGTTTATATAAGGACTGTATTGTGCATTACATTATGAGACTCTAGAATATCTTTCCCCAACTCTCAGAGTATCCCCTTTCAAACCTGCATTCGTACCAACGTGTTTTATTCTTCCTACCTCTAATTTTAGCTGTGTATCATATAGGATGAAGACAATGAATTCATCTTTATCTGTATTTAATGTGATGATAAGCACAAGGCTGAGGTATAGAGTTAGGAATTACAGGATTACTGTAAAATAAGGGGAGTCTTTGAAATCCCACAAAATCTGCCCACACTAGCTAGTTATCCAAATTCGGCCACTCACCTGTTAGTTAGGAAACCGTGATTGATGAGGTAGCTATAGGATATCATTACCCTTACCACACGAGTATGATCATGTTTGGATTTTCTCCAATCAGGTTATAGGGATGATAGACTTTTTTCAATACTCAATGTTAAAAAAAAAAAACAAAAACAAAAAAACAGGATGACATTCTGAATTCTCGAGATATGAAGATGTTATTAGCATCCCTTCACACAAAGTTCCCAAAAAGTCTGTATATGTATGTGTTTGTGTTTATGTGTGTATAAAATGAGATTAAATTTTGTATTATTATTTTTTTTAATCTGTGGCTTAGGTTTGAAATATCAAAGGAAAATTTCTTTTACAAACTGGCCTAGGCCAGCTAATGAACTTGTTTGCCCTCAGGTAGCTTGGTTTAAGAGCTGTAGTGGAATAGAACAAGTTTGAGAACTGCTCTGTTCTGGGACTACTCAAACCTATGAATTACACTCCATGTTAGCATATGAAGGAAGATCAAACACACACATCCTCAAACGGGGACGAAGGGAACAACCACAGACAGGCGGAGACCAAGGAAGAACATTTAATGGGGAAAATGCCAAAGCAATACAAGAGTCAACGGAGAGAGCTCCTGAGGGCCAAAACTGAAGCAATCGGAGGAACTGAAATTAATACAGTAGTATTAAATTTCCACTCAAAGCATAAAATACACATGAGCCCACAATGATACAAATCATCCACACAACCACACACATAAAAATATTTTTTCTTTACTCCACACAAATCCAGACTTTTCCACAGTGCCTATAGTTTGGATTAGAACCGTATTTTAATATTTTTCCAGTTGTCATCATCTATTCAAAGGGCTTAAGGATGTGTGATGGACTCCAATTGGACTTGAAGTAAAATGTTGATGGTACCCCACTGATCCTATTTCCTATGGGGACAAAAACCCTCACCGCCCTGGGATAGACTACAAACCCTCCTTCGCTGATCTTAGAGCTACGCGATCCTGTTCCTACAGGAGTATTTCTTGCTCAAAATGACCCTTCTGATTCTGGTAACTATATGAGAACTGTCTTAGCATATTATTAGAGTGCAGCAGATACGGGAAGGCAAGGGAGATGGCACTCATTTCACTCAATTCAGTTTTGGTAAACCTGCTGCTTTCCTGTGCTTCAGTCCTCTGTGGTAGGCAAGGGACTTTGGAGCTGTGTTGGCCACAGTCTGCAGGGATTGGTAGAAAGATCATGCAGGTAATAACGGATTACCTTCAAGTTTTGCACAAAACGAGACCCAGGAACTTAGTTTTCCATTAAAAAATGGATTCACAAATGGATGCCATGTTTGTTTCCATCCACCATTTCAACAACTTCTATATCAAACTTAGTAACGACACAAGAATAGAAGATTTGTGCCTCTTGATCAAAGTCATCATAGATTTTGAAGAGCCCACAGACAAATAATTTTACATGGTCCTAGAGACACCATCGAAGCCAGTGGAAAAGTCTGTGTAAAATGAAGGCAGGGATGGGGTGCCTGGGTGGCTCAGTCAGTTAGGCGCCCGACTTTGGCTCAGGTCATGATCTCACGGTCCGTGAGTTCGAGCCCCGCGTCGGGCTCTGTGCTGACAGCTCAGAGCCTGGAGCCTGCTTCAGATTCTGTGTCTCCCTCTCTCTATGACCCTCCCCCATTCATGCTCTGTCTCTGTCTCAAAAATAAATAAATATTAAAAAAATAAAAATAAATAAAATAAAGGCAGGGGCTGGTGCCACGGCTGATTATGTCATTGAGGTGACTCTGCCCTCACTTGGTCCTGTGTTCCTGGACTGCTTGGGCCCTGAGGACCTCCATATACCTTTAGGAAAAACTACCAGCTTTTCCAGTAAGATATCCTGTACTAGGATCCAAGGCAAAATGCAGGTCATAAAAGATAGTCCACAGCTTTTAACCAAGTACAATACACATTTGTTTGATATGGGAAAGTTAGCCTCGAGATTAAAGACACACTGCGGACTTAATTTTTAAACAGGGAAAACCGAAGGAAATAGCTTTAGTCAGGTCTTTAAGGTTAGACAAGAAATTACATCATGATAGAATCAAAATTCCAGGGTGGATAGAACAAGTTTCCCTGAGGGTTGTCTGTGAATGATTTACTCTCAAAGTGGGGATTGGAGATCTTTAAGTCCCTGAACTCTGCCCACTCTCCTGCTTCCTCCTTGTCTCCCTGGGAGCCATGCAAGAAGCTTTAGAAGACTTGAAGCATAGTCCTCAGAGCAAACCTGTCTGGAACTCCCTGGAGAAAGGGTATCTGGCGATGGGCAGAAGCACCAGCCTAAGGTTCTAACGGTAACAGAAGAGAACAGTTATAGAGTGGGACATTAAAATAGCTAATAGCCGAACCAGAAAAGGAAAACTTCCCATGGCATGTTCAGAAGTTACAAGGTACCTTCAGAATATGTAAACAATGATGAATACGTGTCAATATTGCATTGCTATGGACACACACACTCTGAAAGGGAAATTTAACTCCATATTCAACACAACTCCAGAACGGACGCAGAGTCTCACATATCAAAACTCAACTTACAAAGAGTTCTTAAGGGTTTACTTCCTTAAAACAAAGAGGACACAATGTTTGTGTCTGTTCATCAATTCTGAGTATTTCACTTCTGTGAACAAAAGTTTTCTTTTTATCCAAAAAATTTTCCTGGAGAAATGCCATGATCCTTTAAAGTGCGTATCATTAGTTCCATTTTCCAAATGGCTAATTTCTAACAATAAAGTTTTATTTCTGCTTCCCTGCTGAGTGTCATGTTTTCTCATATACTCAGAGTCAAGAGAATGCTCTGCCCTGCAGACCACAAGGCAATTCTTGGAGAAGGTATTCATACGCATCCTTCCTCCAATGCAATTCTTACTGGCAAAGTAATGATTTTGAATTGTGAAACTGTAGCCCTTTTTTCCCCATAACAAAATTCATTTGATTCCACATAAATGTTGAAATGGATGTAATAGCATGTGTTTGTTTAATCCAAGAACATGCATGAATGGTATAGAGAGCAAGTTCCCTTATTTGCATGCCTGAATTGTTGGTCCTTGGTTTATAACTTGGCTCTGAAGGTTTAAGGATTTTCTGAACACTGTGCAGGGGCATAGCAAGTCTTGGTACTTGAGGTGATAAGTTTAAGAAGACGCTTATAGTGACTCCTGCACTGGGAGAGGAGCAAAACAGAGAGTCATAACTGCTACTTTCACTTGTTTCAACCATGGATGATGCTCAGTCCAGATTCTTATGATATAACCAGTTGAACTTTTGGAATTAAATGAAAAGGTCATGCCTTAGGACATTGGAAAATCCAGTGGTACATGAATCATTTGCACATAGCATTGCTCAAATATTGCATAGAGATTGGTCACAGTATATTTAGGAACTATAACTTCATGGATTCTTGCAGCCATTGAATTTTATTTAGAGTAGTTGTTTACTAAGAATCAGAGCCTCTATGTCTCTATTACTGAAATATTCTGTAATCACTACCTTTTGTAAATTTTAGTAACACTATATTTTGCCAAGACATTTTCCATTGCCTCAACCATGTTTATCTAAGTTTGTTCCTTATAATATATAAAAACATGTTTTCTTAAATCTGTAGTATCATTGTTAAAGAATTAACTGAGTATATACATGAATTCATACAAACACACATCAAACAAGCAAGCAAGCAAGCAGAAAAAGGATATAAGTGGAAGCTGGGAGGGAGTGTTCAGTTTTTGATGAGGAAGACAGAGGAAACATCTCTGAAAAATAATTTGAGTAAAGTAGGATCCAGTAAAAGGAATTGTGAAGGTGACTCACGTGAATTCCTTGAGGGGGAATGCTTCTGGCGAAGAAAAGGAAAAATAAAGATCCAGAGGGAGAAGTCCATTTGACATGGATAGAGGTCAAAGACAACGTGACTGGACTAGAACAAAAGAAGTAGAACAGGTGCTCTATTTCCAGAAGAGCCTGATTGCATGGGCTCTTACAGGCCACTCCAAGAATCTTCCCTTTTAGATTCAATAAACAGGTATTTTTACTCTAAACATATCGAGATGAAATTGAAGCTCATTCTATCTTTGACACTCCTTGTAGTTAATTCGCTAGGTGTTATTTTTCTAGTAATGAGAGTCAAGCCATCCATTACTTCTCACATAATCCTCTTTATTGGCAGTAGTCTTGAGATTAGAGACTATAGCTATGAAATAAATAAAATGAGCCAGAATCCTTACTGATTTCGTATGGAATATAAATACTCCTCATTAATTAATTCTTTGGATGAGTATCCGTAAGAATATTCTATGTGCTCAGTTCTACTCTAGAAACCCAATGGTGAACTCTAGGAGGAATGGGGCATGATTGTTTCATACTTTTTTTTCTTCACGATGTGCACAGCTTCCAGTTAGGTAGACACATATTCAGCAGTACGTGCTGAATAAATAAATTATTAACATGGGGACGCAATGAGGAAGCGTATATACTTGGAGCCTAAATTTATGAAATTTACTGTCAAGTGAAGGCGATTATTAAATCAGTGATTATATTAGTCATAAGCGTGATGGAAGAAGGGTAGTTCAGAGTGATCAGTGATTAATTGCTGTGACATTTTTTTAATTTTTAAAAAATGTTTAGTGTTTATATATATATATATATTTTAATTTTCTTTAACGTTTATTTATTTTTGAGACAGAGAGAAACAGAGCAAGAATGGGAGAGGGTCAGAGAGAGAGGGAGACACAGAATCTGAAACAGGCTCCAGGCTCTGAGCAGTCAGCACAGAGCCCGATGCGGGGCTCGAAGTCACGGACCGCGAGATCATGACCTGAGCCGAAGTCAGACGCTTAACCGACTGAGCCACCCAGGCGCCCCTAGTGTTTATACATTTTTGAGAGAGACAGAGACAGAATGCGATTGGTTAGGGGCAGAGAGAGAGGGAGACACAGAAGCAGAAGTAGGCTCCAGGCTCTGAGCTGTCAGTACAGAGCCCGACACGGGGCTGGAACTCACCAGCTGTGAGATGATGACCTGAGCCGAAGTCAGACGCCCAGCCGACTGAGCCACTCAGGCACCCCATTGCTGTGACATTTTTTAATGAGATGACTACTATCCAACAAAATAACAATAACAAGTCATTGACACACTGATTGATGTTCCTGGAGAAAATTGAAAGGCAAAGATTCAGAATACAATTTGCAGATACTCATTCCTTGTTTAAAACATGATTAGTCAAAGTGTTGAAAGGCACCTAACAATATTAAGTCAAACTTATAAATGGTGCCAGGATGTTTAGTGGATTTGTTTGGAAGTTTCTCAAAAACAAAAATAATACAAGACTTTGCCAATTTCCTGCAAAGTTAATTCTATAACTATATGCACATAAGAACAAATCTATCAACTCACCATCTTGACTAAGAACAAGAGTAGGCACAAAAACTTTTAAGAGTCATTTCAAAGCAGATGTTGATTTCCCTCCTATTCTTCTCATAGATAATTCATTAAAAGCTTGCAAATGTCAATTCACAAATCAAAGACACATTTGTATCTTCAGGTTCTTACAAGTAAAAGGAGAAACGCATTCATGTTTATGTAGGATATGCCATTTCAATTTATAATTACCTGTCAGCTTTAAGGGAAAATGAATATTCAAGGACACAGGAAGAATCACCCATGCAACAAAAACCAAAACCTCATTGATTGTTTTGGAAAGCATTAAGTTGTCTATGTACAAACCTTCGTATGAATCTAAAATTATCTCAAGTTTTTCCTATAGATCGTTTAAAAAAAGGAATAGAATCTAACCAACAGTATCTTGACTGCAAGAAGTGATGTTTATCCTCTCTGAAGCAGCATTTGGCAAACTTTTTCTGCAAAGGGTCAGACTGTAAATATTTCCAGTTGCATAGGGCAAACATTCTGTTACAGCTAGTCAAACTCTGCCCTAGCATGAAAAGAGCCTAAGCCAACAAATGAGTGTGACTGATAAAACTTTAGTTACAAAAGCTGGAGGCAGACCAGGTTTGGATCTAGGGTTTTACTTTGCAAACACTATTCTAGAAGATACTAGTATTAAAGAAGTTCAGGGCTGCTTAACACAAATTATCACAACCAGGTACATTCCAAATTCTTCAATGCTATGGTGTCTCAGGTGATATCAAACCTGGTAAATAAATCCTATTTATGTTAATGAATTCAATACTCAAATGAAAACACCTGAACTTGACTGTAGGTGATACATTCAGGCAAACACCGGAAATTTTTATTAAAAACAAAAAAAAAAAAAAAAAAAGAGAGAGAAATTAACCCATAAAATGAGGTTTGAGCAAAAGGGATGCATAAATCAAGTGCCTAAAATCATTTCCAAGGGACTCACCTGCAATTCATGAAAGCAGAAAACACATTAAACTACAAGTCAAGATGCCTGAATTCTCTTACTAGCTTTGCTACTAAATGCCCATAGATACAGTACACTTCAATTTCACTAACCCTAAAATATAACAAAAAAATTAAAAATATGTGAACCCAATTAACTGTGAAATTATCTCCAACTAGAAAAGCTGCTGTCTTATGAATGAAATGGCCTATTTGAGGGTATTTCCAATAGCAGGGAGTCACTGCAGGGACAGCCAATGACAATCCAGAGGATATATGCTCCATCAATCAGATCTTCTTCCATCAATGAAAACTGAGTTTCCAGGGACAATTACAATTAATGACAATTACAATAAGATGTTGGAATACCTTACTGCATACATCCCATGCATTACAGAAAGAGTCTGTTCAACCCTCAGATAACCAAGTAAACAAATGTATTACCAGTAAGCCAATATATTTAACTGCTTGCAAACTCGAAGTCTGGTTTACCTGAGAATATATGGATCATAGCCTCCTCTACAATGTGTGTTAGTACCCTCACATTTCTTTTTTATTTTTTATTTTATTTTTTTTTAACGTTTATTTATTTTTGAGACAGAGAGAGACAGAGCATGAATGGGGGAGGGGCAGAGAGAGAGGGAGACGCAGAATCGGAAACAGGCTCCAGGCTCTGAGCCATCAGCCCAGAGACCGACGCGGGGCTCGAACTCACAGATCGCGAGATCGTGACCTGAGCTGAAGTCGGACGCTTAACCGACTGCGCCACCCAGGCGCCCCTCACATTTATTTTTTAAAAAGTCAATTTGTACTTTGTATTTTTTTATTTAACATACTGCATTTAACTGTGAATTTTAGATAGCCTCAATCCAAGTAGTTTTCAAAAAATATAATCTCAAATTCCCAGAAGCTCAGCTTTCAAAACTCAGCAAAAGAAAAATATTGGAGATGCCTGAAGAATATACTGCCTATTGATTAGATGGGATTCCTTAAAATCTGTCTTTCCATTAGGCCAGATCAGCAGAAAAGCAAACCTCTAACATGCATTTGTTGTCCAACCCAACACTCTCACCTGCTCATCATACAACTGTTTTACAGAATTATACTTTGCTGTGATGCTATAGACATTAACTTATGATACTGGTATACAAAGAGGCTATGTACTCTGGTTTGCTTGTGACAATCCCAGCTTATTACTGTGGGCCTGGAACAATGACTAATAATGCCCTTCTAAGCATATTTTTTTCCCTAAATGGCCAAGATTTAAGCAATTAACCCCTTTTCAATAATCACAGGGAAAAGAAAACAAAAAACAAAAACAACCTTCAATGCTCTTATTTTCCCTAAGCCAAGTGAGAAGAAAGGGAAGGATCAACCAACAGAGGTCATTGTTCTAGTAAATGTATGGCAAACATTGATGTTCAAGCAGGAAGACTAGTGGCTTTCTACTTCTTGGTTACCAAGGAAGCCAGATCGTGACTTGTGCAATCACAAGAGCAGAGATCAGTAGAAGAATGCTGGCTGTATAGACCAGACAGGTGCCTATCCTCTTGCCTGAGGCTGCCTTGGGCAGATGACCACAGAGGTCTCACTTTTTAAGGACTTGCTCTCTTTGCAAGTAGTCAAACACTTGGGACCTAGAATGTCTAGGCAAAAACAAATCACAATCCTTCTAAAAATACTTTGAGGGAAATAACGCTATTTCCCTCACAGTCCCACTTGGACCTGAATTCAGATAGCTAGATGATATTCAAGTTTTATCAGTTGACTATATATTTTTTATTTTTTTAATTTAATTTAATTAGCTTTTCTCACTGTATTTTTTAAATGCACAAATTTCAACTACTATCTGGGACAGCAAATGATTACGTGGGGAGAACATTTATTTTGAAGGGCCTACTTCCCAAAATGTTATTGTCTAAATCCCCTCATTCTCTTCTGTAGTTTACATTTATTATAGCTACTTGCCTGTATTTTTATGTCATTGTAAATCTTTGCTCGAACAAGGCAACTTATAAATAAATGAGTAGAAAAAATATCAGTGAATGGGGATATGGCATGACATTTCTGTGGCTTCTGCAAAACATGCTGAGATTTTCCAAAGACGGATGATACTTGTTCGTCTAACAATTATTCAGTATTAGCAGTATGCACTAAATTAGAGATGGTAACACTGTATCACCCCCATGTAATTATATGTAATTTATTTCTTTTCCTTTCTTTCTCTAGCAATAGAGTGTAGATGGAAACAGTGAACTCCTCTCTGCTACCCATTTCTCTTTATGAAGAGCACACATTTACTCAAAGGAGCAGCCTGAAGAATGGGGGGCAATGGAGGATTTTGTCCTACCCATTGATGTATTTAAAATCCTTTGGCCTTGGGGGAGGGGGAGGAAAAAAGAAAAAAAAAAAAAAAGAGGTTAGAGTGGGAGAGAGCCAAAGCATAAGAGACTGTTAAAAACTGAGAACAAACTGAGGGTTGATGGGGGGTGGGAGGGAGGAGAAGGTGGGTGATGGGTATTGAGGAGGGCACCTTTTGGGATGAGCACTGGGTGTTTTATGGAAACCAATTTGACAATAAATTTCATATATTATAAAAAAAAAATAAAATAAAATCCTTTGGCCTCTCATGCATCCTGCATGAAGTATAATACTTCATGAAGGAAGATAACCCAAACATAACTTTTTAAAGAAACATGGCTATTAAAGGAAATGGGGTAGTAGTGTTGTGGGTTAAACTATGTTCCCCCAAAAGATGAGGTGAAGTCCTAACACTCAGCTCCTGTAAATGTGACCCTATTTGGTAACAGAGTCTTTGCAGATGTGAATAATCAGGAAGAGGCTGTATTGGATTATGGTAAGCCCCAAGCCCAATGACTTATCCTTTAAAAAAGTCCATATCAAGCACAGAAGGAAGAAGGCCATGTGGCAATGGAAGCAGGGAGTGGAGTGATCCAAAGCTGTGTACATGCTTGCAGCTGCACCTGCCCTATTTTTTTTTTTAATTATTTAAAATGTTTTTATTTTTGAGAGAGTGAGACAGAGCATGAGCTGGGCAGGGGCAGAGAGAGAGGGAGACACAGAATCTGAAGCAAGTTCCAGGCTCCGAGCTGTCAGCACAGAGCCCTACGTGGGGCTCAAACTCACAAACCATGAGATCATGACCTGAGCTGAAGTCGGATGCTCAACTGACTGAGCCACACAGGTGCCCCTGGACACTGTCCTATTAATTTTATCATCATATCCTCCAGGTAAAAAACCTTTCATACACCGTACATTCCCCTTCAACCTTGCATCTGCTGAAATCATACTTCTGGTTCATTCGAACCAGAATTCTAAATGAATTCTAAATGAAGAACTAGCGGATACCTAATCAGTATAATGGTTCCCATTAAATGAACATATTCTATATGTCAGATACAATGCCAAGTGTTTACAGACTATCATTAACCCAACCTGTTGACACATAGAAAGCATTCAATGATGTCTGTTCAATAAATAAACGGGTAAACACGAGTAACACATCAGTGACCCACAAACTTAATACAGGCATCAAATTGTAGAGAAAGTATTTGAAATTTTCTATTGACAACAAAGGAAAGGAGCCATTTTGTGGATTAATGTTACCATTGAGAAAGTATGTTTTAAAATTAGGCTTCTGTAACAGTATCTTTTACTTCAGTTTTACTAAAATCTATTTTTAACCAGAGTATCAGAAATCACATTCCTACTGTTTATGTTGTTGTGTTGTTCTAGTTTCCATCTTCTGGCTCAGAGCTGGTCCTCCATGATCTCACACCTCAAGGGAAGGTACTGCTCCAACAGCCAGAGACCAACATTCTTCTTTGGAGTAGGTCTTGCTGTTCACATGGGGACTTTGGGCACTTGTCAGATCCTCTCCTCCGAGTTTTGCTTGTTTGTTTGCTCATAAATAGCACAAGTAATAAACCCTTTTTCTGTAGATCAATGATTATGAGCTTAACCCCTGGAGTCAGACAGCCTGGATTTACCATTCACACCACTTAAAATCTGTTTGAACTTGGCAACTCATTTCCACTCCCTGAGCCTATTTCTGCCTCTATAGAATACACTTAAAATAGTGCCTAACTCAAAGTTTTATTCTAATGGTAACATTGGGAAGTGGAAACTCACAGCACAGTGCCCGGTACATCGTGAGCATTTAACAACTAAAAGATTAAAGCACAGTGATCATCAAAATGTACACTGCCTTTCCCTTTCTCCTTCCCTACTACAGACCACACTCCCACAACTCTCCTCCATTACCTTTCACAAACATACTCTGAAAACGTGCTGGTGTTTGAGAATCCTGCATGCTTATGAAGGGTGTGGACATGAAGGATGCCCATAGCACCGGAACCTGTGTGCAGATACAGCAGCCTAACATCGGTCTCTTATTTGGTTTCCATTTTTTTTGTTTAGCATTTATTTATTTTTGAGAGAGAAACAGAGCACGAAGAAGAGAGGAAGATGCAGAATCTGAAGCAGGCTTCAGGCTCTGAGCTGTCAGCATAGAGCCCGATGCAGGGTTTGAACCCACCAATTGAGAGATCATGACCTGAGCTGAAGTCGGTCACTCAACCAACTGAGCCACCCGGGCACCCCTCTTATTAGGGTTCTGTATCTTATGCCCAGTGGATTCACTGCAGTTATAGGATTTCTCTAGGTCTGTGGTGGAGATGGTGTGAGGCGGGGGGGAATCATGGGCAGAGAGAGTCCCAGAATTCAAGAACAGAACATTAAAACTGGAAGAGATATTCTAGATCAAGATACCTATTAAATAAAGACATGAATCCAGAGAAGTGGCATGTCTGAAATCTGGATTCACTGAAATCCTTGGCTTCTGCCTCTCTCTGTGATCCATATTCCTGTCCCACTCTATCTCCCCAGAAATTTTAGTAATGCCAACAACAAAGTAGCAGAGAAGAGATTCACTACCATGGGGCCCAATTTGCAAGAAAAGGATGATTCTATATCATTAATTGATTAAATGAAGCAGATTCCAATGTATCATTTCCTTTCTCTCTGCCACTCCTTGGAGGATAATTTTAGGAAGAACGAACAAAACTACTCATCAATTAAGTGTTAAGTATTCCAATAATCTATCTGTAACAGATGATTTTAGTATTTTAAGTTAGAAAGAGCATGTCTTAAAATGAGAATCTAGATTCACTTTGTTATTTTAACTTTTGCTTAGCTACACTTTAACAATATTGCACTTATATAAATTTAAATCATTTAGTTTGGAGAGATGTTCCAAGAGCTTTCCAGAGTATGGGAAGGAATGACTCATGAGGAGAGGGATTTTACATGCCTAAGGATCCTCCAAGGCATCTGATGATAATCATCAAGTGAGGGCAGGGTGATGATGTATCAGGTCTTCATTTAACACATGTATATGGATTGGTACCATGCCAGGTATCACATCAGCTACCAAGTATATGAAGATAAGATTTGGACCTTGTTCTCAAGAAGCATATAGTCTAATAGCAGATCCTAACATGTTAATTATTAGAATAAGTGGCAGTAAATATAAAGCTATATATAGGTAAGCCCTATATACTACATTAATCTTAAAAGTGGTGCCTCAATCATACTGGAGCTAAAAAGAAAGACCTATCATTGCAGAATGGGCTCTTGATGGCCAAATTGATTGGGAAAGAGAAACTCTTTTGAATGAAGGAATAATGGAGGTTTAGAAGCTTTGGTTTTAAGTTACCAGGTATCTGGTAAAATCTGATCCAGCATCATCTCACTCTCCATTTAATAGCTATTAAAATCATACAAATAATTTTAGACCGGGAATACTAATTGAAAGCTTGTAAGATTCTGTGGGGAATTGTCATTAATTAAAGCCCAGATGTAGTCTTATGGCCAAATATGTAGAGAACACTGAGAGAAGGTGTTTGTTTTTTCTTTTGTTTTGTTTTTTTACATCAATTGCCTGCTCCTATCCCAGTGACAAGATCTCTGGTCATAAAAGAAAGTCAGGAACACTGGATACGCTTGGGGCCCTGAGTAGATCTTTCCAATAGTGCTGGACTTCCTCCTATCTTCTTCCCAGGTCACGGTCTTCGTAATTAGCAAATTAAGCTATCTATGTATGTGAGTTCACCTTTCCCTTTCATGGATTTGGGAAAATAGTAATCTACTTCACAATTCAACAATGGGATATTATTTTTATTGTAAAGGACACTTGTTTCATTACAAATACCATAAATCTTGGCAAAGAAAGTTTGAGATGTAGTGCATTTTTACAAAGTCATGGTCTCACAGAGCACCCTCTACCCTTGCCATTGTCCTACACTTACAGATGTCAAATTTAATCTCCAGGATTCCATCATGAAAGGGGATTCAGGGGCTAGGGCTCTGGCTTGAAATTAGGATTTGGAATTTTAGCCTGATTCCAGAGCCCACAACCAATTTCTTGTTTAAGATCAGTTTAATAGTTTAATGCAGTCATTCAACAGTTATTTACTGAACATTCACTCCATGCCAGGCAGTATTTTATGTGCTAGAATATACCAGTAAATAAGACAACTAGAACTGCCTACACACTGTGATTGTTTTTGTGGAACTGGAAAACTGTCCGTCAAAATGGAATAAAAGCACTTACTTATCAGTCCAATTACTTGTCAGTTCTATTGCTCCTCAACAACATTAGTGGATTCAACTGCTGTTTCATATTCATGAAATAGGAGAAGTTTGAAATTGGTCATTTCCATTACAACAATGACTGGTGTAACAAATGGACAAGAGAGGGAGGAAGTTAAGATCATCAGGAGATATAATGTTTAAGTACAGAACATTCTTACTCATTAACATTCACTGTGCTGCCTATTTAAAACCTTATTTTAAAATATGAATTACAATATGTGCACAGATCATAAGTGTACATCCCCTGATGATTTGCATAGTATTTTAATTTCTTATTGCAGGGGCACCTGAGTGGCCCAGTCGGTTAAGCATCCAACTTCTGCTCAGGTCATGATCTCGTGGTTTGTGAGTTCAAGCCCTGCATCAGGCCCTGTGCTGACATCTTGGAGCCTGGAGCCTGCTTTGGATCTCTATCTCCCTCTCTCTCTGCCCCTCCCCTGGCACGCTCTGTCTTTCCCTCTTTCAAAAATAAACATTAAAAAATAATAATTTATTACAAATATAACCTCTGATATTCATGAGACTCAGTTGATGCATAACCCCCAATATCATACATAGAAATTGATAAATACCCATTGAAATATAATTAATTCCATATTTAAAATATAAAAGGTGAATTGAAGGAAAATCCTAGGACTAGAAACAAAGAACAATCTGAAAAAGAGCAATAATCCTTTAAGCTGGCACCATGGCAATCTAGTTTAATATGGTGATAATGATCAGTTCTGCATATAAACCCCTATTGCTGTAGTTGTGAAATCTTGACTTAACATGGCAAGAGAACTAAAAAGCAATGCCCCCACAAACACACATTCATGCACACACACATACACACACAGAGCCTTGAATTTAAAATTAAACAAAATACGAGGACTTTGAATTAGAATTGGGATCCAAATTTCTACCACACACACTGTGAATTGTGTGATGACAATTATTGCTGAAATAGGCCCAGGTTTATTAAGCTTTACATGCTTTTGTCAAAAATATAACTCCAGGTTTCACTCATTATACAGAAACCACTATGACCATGACCAGTATAAACAAAACTCCTATTTTATTTCAATGGTAATCTGCCATCAAAAGTTAGCAAACAAATGAGGAAGTGATCCTACCTAATAGACAGTCAATTGGCACAACATCAAAAAATTAGTATCCAAGAACTTGATGTAATGGGGTAATCCGAAAGAAATTTTAAAATAAGTATGTTAAAATGAGATAAGGGAAGTTTGAAAATAAAGAAAATAAACCATAATGGAAGAATGAGAGTCTATGATTAATCAGCTAAGAGTTTAATAAAAAATAGAATTTTTATAAAGACTAGTCCTTGAAATTTAAACTACAGAAAATGAGCTAAATAACAAATTAGACACTGCTGAAGAGAGACTTGTAAACAGAAAGACAATCTGAGGAAATCATTTGAAGTTCAGAAAAGAGATAAAAGAACTAGAGAAGCAGATCTCAAAGTATCATCTCTGGATCAAAAGCATCAAGGGGTGATGGGGTGGCTCAGTTGGCTAAGCATCCAACTTCGGCTCAGGTCATTATCTCTTGATTCATGAATTCAAGCCCTGTGTCAGGCTCTGTGCTGACAGTTGGAGCCTGCATCGTATTCTGTGTCTACCTCTCTCTCTACTCCTCCCCCATTCACACTCTGCGTCTCTCTCTCAAAAACAAACTTAAAAAAAAAAAAAGTATTGGCATCACCTAAAATTTTGTTAGAAATAAAATTTTTGAGGCCTGCCCTGGATTTATGGAATCAGAAATTCTGGGAGGATAGACCAGCAATCTATCTTTTAATAAATTCTCCAGGTAATTCAGATACTTACTATATTTGAGGATATCTTAACTAGAAAAGATGAAAAATAGATTTGGAGATATGGAGATGTAGAAGTTCTCCAACATATCTGAAATAGTCGGGGGTGGGGAGAGGAATAGGATAAATTAAAAAAAAAGATTCACTGTTATAAACCATGGTTGCTGTACTACCAAATTGAAGATTAAAAGAAGAAGAAGGAGAGATTTAAGGTTTACAAAGAAAATTATCCACTAGAGTAATAAATGCAAACAAATCAAATTTATACATCATGGTGAAACGGCAGAATATCAAAGATAAGCTATTATCTTAAAAGGGGCGCCTGGGTGGCTCAGTCGGTTGGGCG
Source organism: Leopardus geoffroyi (assembly GCF_018350155.1). NCBI lineage: Eukaryota > Metazoa > Chordata > Mammalia > Carnivora > Felidae > Leopardus > Leopardus geoffroyi. The sequence continues at coordinate 64,707,489 of NC_059334.1, forward strand.
TCCGACTTCAGCTCAGGTCATGATCTCGTGGTCTGTGGGTTCGAGCCCCGTGTCGGGTTCTGTGCTGACAGCTCAGAGCCTGGAGCCTGTTTCAGATTCTGTGTCTCCTTCTCTCTCTGACCCTCCCCCATTCATGCTGTCTCTCCCTGTCTCAAAATTAAATAAACGTTAAAAAAAAAAAAAAAGTAACCAGTGAGATTGACTTTCAAAATGTCAGTGTAAGGACTCTTTTCCAGTCAGACAAAGACTTTAAGTCTTTAGAAATTGTCTTAAGTGTATATAGCACACGGATAACCATCTAGTCAAGACCATCTACTACATCTAGATAAAAACAGCAAGAATCTGTGGCATTAAACCATGATTCACTATAATTCCCTACCCTGTTCCCCTCCACTTCCAGCTCAATGTGATGTGAGTTCTACTTCAGGCATTTGAGGTCAAGCAGATAGGTCTTCCCATCTACTAGCTCTCAGTCTAGGGCTACAGTAGGACCTAGGAGGGCGCTCTACTCCCACCTCAACTCTGAATTTAATAAACCCTACTCTGGGAACTGCTTCCAAGAAGACTGATCTCTTCTTCACCCTGTCCCCACTCATATGGCTAAAGCTCTATTTCAAGTACAACGGGCCATGGAAGCCTGAACCCAAATAGCCCTGCTCAGGTAAGGTGTAGGGCAGAGGTTCCATCCCAAAAAGGTCAGGTTCAGAAGTCCAGGAGCTACTTATCTGCACAGAGTCCCACTTGCTGAATAGAGTGTCACTCTAGAAGAAGTAGGTGAGTGTTTTCTACCCTCAGTGGCACAGAGGTTCTGTCCAGTAGGAGAGGTAAACAGTAAGCATAGAGTTCACTCCTTTGCCTAATCTTCACTGAATTTGGAAGAGATAGTGAGCATTTTCAAACATAGAGATTACCAAATGAGAAATTTAGAGCAGATTGATAACTCTCTAAATCTAATTGCAAAAGTCAAAATGGTAAACAGTAAAGAATTTTAACTGAGAAAACCAGGGAAAGAGACAATTAAGGAGAGCCTTCAGGGAGTTTGAACAACCACAAAGACTGTTAAGACTCTGTACCTATAGAGGGGCCTTACTTTAGTTGCATCAGATTGTGGGACAATTTATGCCTCAGGATAGTATTGCAAAAAACACAGCAATCAGTTAGTACTTAGTGAAAGCTAATAAACGGGTCTGAGTAGAGGCTGACCATCTCAGGTGCTCAGGTGGATCGAACAAGTCCAAGCCGCACACTCCCAAAAGAAATATCAGAGACTTCACATTACCGGAGAAATCAAATTCATTAAACTAGTCAAATAATCGAACAACTAAATGTACAAACAGTAAGAAGTCCCAAAAGGTGGAGGCAATAAGGATCCAGAGTTGCTGGAATCTATTGCCTAAAACACCAGTTTCCCGGAAAAAAAAAATATGAATCGTGCAAGGAAATAATAAAGTACAACTCATACACAGGAATAAAAGCAAGTCAGAATATGTCTGTGGGAAGGCCAAAAATATCAGAGACAATAATAACAAAAAAGTTCAAAGCATCAATTAGAGAAACTCTACTTTCAAATTAATAAAAACCAATATACTTATGTTGTAATTAAGAAATTCTGAGAACCCTGGTGAAATTTCTCTTGCTTTCAGGTCCCCCATATCCAACATGTTTCTCAAATGCTTCAAAAAGTTCTTCATTTCCAAAATCCCAAAGAAATAAAAATATTTTCAAGAGATGAGGGATCAGTTTTTTCTTCTAGAACATTTGAAGGTTTATCTGTTTATTTAGTTTAACTCTGAGCTTAACCCTCAACAGCTTCTTGGGAGAGGGGGTCTCTGACCATATTCATAGATCACAATCTGATGAGACCTTCCACTCTTGGACTGTTCTCAATTATAGGATGTTTTTCTCTATATTGTGCTGAAATCAACTACATTATCACTTTTCCACCTAGTTCTGAAAGTGTCCTCCAGAACAATGTAGAATAAAGTGATACAGCCTTCATCTTTGGATATTTACGGTACTTGCCCTTAATCTTCATTTTGCACATGACATGTCTTATGTTGTGGCATTTTGAACATCTCCCTGCAATGTTACTCCCATACCACTGATCCAGATTTGATTATGCTGCTGTATCCTAACTGTAGTAACTTGGGACATCTCATAAAATCAAGTGGTTCTTTAAGGGTTTTCACACAGAATCATCAAGGAATAATAGGCATTGCCAATATCTTTATTTTTTTTAACTTTTAAAAATGTTTGTTTATTTATTTATTTATTTATTCATTCATTCATTCATTCATTTGAGAGACAGACATATGGAGTGTGAGCAGAGGAGGGCAGAGAGAGGGAGACATAGAATCAGAAGCAGGCTCCAGACTCTGAGCTGTCAGCACAGAGCCCGACATGGGACTTGAACTCACATGCCATAAGATCATGACCTGAGCGCAGTTGGATGCTTAACAGACTGAGTCACCCAGGTGCCCCAACATTGCCAGTATCTAATTCAAGGTATTTTCTTACTTTTCACTTTTCATCCCTTGTGTACTTGATTAACTACCATACCCTGATATATTCAGGACTTCTGACTCCTGGAGCCATCACATGTGATTTCCTGCAACAGCAGGCAGGATCAGAGAAGCTTGTTGTCCAAAGTTTGCCGAGTAAAGACCATTTTGTCAGCCATTTCGCAACATCCTGACTTATTGCTGTGGTTCACTAATCCTCACTCTGTGCTTCAGTATGAGTTACTATGGGTCTGGGTTTCTGCAAGGTAGCGATATGTTTTCAATTGCTAGTTATTTTCCAGGAATGTCGTTTCTTGTCATGTATTCAATTAGTCATTAAAAAAAAACACATTTATCGCTATAAAGCAAGGCTAGGATTAATGCTGACCTATTTCTTTCCCCTGAATTAGTGCATTTTTTTCTCCTATTTGTGCCTTAGTACATGAACCCTATGTTCTCTTATTAAGGAAAAAAAAATGTTTATAAAAATGTTTATTGGCCAACTTCACGGCATTTTGCTCAATGCCATTTATTCCAAAGATTCAATGTGTGTTCTAACCAACACTGTTAATATCTGAAATGGCCATCATATTATTTAATAAGTGACTTATTTAATAAGTCATTTTCTACTCCATTTGTGATCTCCTTGGTCTAGACACTATAACATATTTAAAATTTTGTTTTAATTATTAATTTGTATAGTGTTGGACCTGAGATTTAGAAGTGGTATTCTTAGACAACAGTATTTTCTTTTTGTTTTTTTTCTTTTTTTTTTTTTTTTTTTTGTTTGACATTTATTTATTCTTGAGAGACAGAGCACAAGCAGGGGAGGGGCAGAGAGAGAGGGAGACACAGAATCAGAAGCAGGCTCCAGGCTCTGAGCTGTCAGCACAGAGCCCAATGCAGGGCCCAAACTCACGAACTACAAGATCATGACTTGAACCTAAGTTGGACACTCAACTGACTGAGCCACCAGGCGCCCCTTAGTTTACTTTTAAATATAATTTATTGTCAATCAGCTAACATACAGTGTATACAGTGTGCTCTTGGCTTTGGGGGTAGATTCCCATGATTCATCACTTACATACAACACCCACTGCTCATCCCAACAAGTGCCCTCCTCAATGCCCAGCACCCATTTTCCCCTTCTCCCACCCCAATCAACCCTCGGTGTGTTCTCTGTATTCAAGAGTCTGATGGTTTGCCTCCCTCCCTCTTCCAAACTATTTTTTCCCCTTCCCTTCCCTCATGGTCTTCTGTTAAGTTTCTCAAATTCCACCTATGAACTAAAAGGCAACTGATGCAATGGGAGGAGATATTTGCAAGTGACATATTGGATCAAGGGCTACTATCCAAAATCTACGAAGAACTTACAAACTCAACACCTAAAAAAAACAAATTATCCAGTGAAGAAAAGGGCAGAAGACGTGAATAGACACTTTTCCAAAGAAGACATCCAGATGGTCAACAGACATGTGACAAGATGGCCAATGGTGTTTTCAAACAAATTATAGCTTATGGTAAAAAAGACAAAGTTACTTCCCAAGCTGGTACTTCAAGATGGCTTTACGATGCGAAGAAGAAGATGCATATTGTGTTTAGGGTAGACTACACTATTTCCTGCGGAATCAGTTTGTTTTTTTTTACCTCTCATGAGGAACGAAATTGAACAGTCTCATAGCTGGCAGATTGGCCCATGTGTGGTATGGGGCTGTTGCTAAAATAAAAACTGCTTGAGCCCACACTAGCTATATGCTATTCCCTTTAACCTATGTACAGCAGCTGAGAGATAACAGCTGCTTCAGTGAACATCAAAACATGCCCAGAGGAACATATGCATTACTCCTTCTGTATATATAGAAATTTCTCTTGATTCCCTACCCATGCACATCTGCTGGAGTATCACAACTTACAATGATGACAACTCTTACTGAACACCATGGGAGTGATTTTGAGATGTTTTTGCATTCAGAATCCTTGCTCTGGATTAAAAACAAAGGAATAGAACCTCATGAGATACCCCTGCCAAGGAAAATCAGATGCTAATAACAACCTCTTACATTTGTAAAGCACCTTACAGCCGTATGAATGGGGATTCACAGATGTCATCACTTTTTAATTCCAACTCCATCACATGAGGTAAAATACTAGACTTTTTTAGTAACCTCCTCAGAATCCACCTCAATATTAACCTTTTGCAAAAGTTCCACTTTCTGTTAGATAAATTATATATATCTTAAGAAGCCACTTCCTTTCATAGATCTAGGGTAAAACCCCTGAATCACCCTAAGCCAGCCAGCAACTCCCCTGGTCATACCGATTGGCACCAGTGTGGACATAAAACCCATGCTGACATTTTCTAAGCATGCTGCGATGAAAATATTACCTCTTTCATACTACATGTAAATGACAAAATATCTGACTCTGGAAGCCACTCAAACCCATCTTGAGGCTATGAAGAAAATCAACCAGAGGATGAGCAGATACATTGGAGGACAAGAATAGTAATGGAGAAAAAGCAAATCTTTGGAATATGGTAAAAAATAATGCGGGGATCAAGATGCACATGAAACTATTCCTTCTTTTGGAAGTTTTGCTTGTCTAAAGCAGTAAAACCTCTTGTCCCATCAGTTTTTATTTGGTAACTGAAAGCAATGGATAAAGAGAGTGGCCTTCAGTGAACTCCCCTGGAAACAGAGCTTGAAGGACTTGGGTACAGGTTGTCTATTTAAGATAAAATTCTAAGTAAGACGATGAGAGGAAGAGATAGTGGAGACAAAAAGGCAAGGAAGGATACAAGTCAATAGGGGAATGTTATCAAGTTGGTCACTGCTGGGGCAATTGGGGTGCAAATTCTGGGGATCCTGAGGTATCAATGTAAAATGTGCCTTGGGGTTGTTTCTCTGAAGGACAGGAAGCTGCAAGTTTATTCGCCAGCCCCCACATCCCATTGATTGAGAGCAAGTGCTAACGCTCCTGTACCTCCAGGTTGCACGTCAGGTTGAATGGCTTCCAGCTGCAGGAAAGCCTTAAGGCAGAAAATTGACTTTGCAGTGGCCTCAGGCTGTGTATCAGCCAGTGCACTGACCTGTCTACAACAGCAGTACGGATATCAGAAGTGGTTAAAGGGATGGATGTTAAGCAAAAAAAGTAGAGAAGGGAGGGAGGGAGGGAAGGAAGAAAGAAAGAAAGGGCACGTGCTATAGTAGGCCGATCAGGAATCGCCACCATTTTTTGTATATATCTCTTTTAGAGGATTACAGTATATCTTCACAGTCTAGAATTAATAAGCAGGAATTGTGACACAACAGTCCAGAAAACTGGTATTTGTTGAAATTTTACTATCAACAAGACACCGTGTTATGTTCTTTTCATGTGGTATCACATTTAAACTTTCAAATCGTCTCTTGAGAAAAGGGAACCCTTGTGCGCTGTTGGTAAGGATATAAACTGGTACAACTACTGTGGAAAACAGTCGAGAGGTTCCTCAAAAAATTAAAAGTAGGACTACCAAATGATCCAGCAATTCCACTAGTATTTACACAAAGAAAACAAAAACACTAATTCAAAAAAATGTATGGTTCCCTATTTTTATTGCAGCTTTATAGTAGCCAGGATATGGAAACAACTTCAGCATTCATCAATATATAAATGGATAAAGAACATGTGATATGCACACACAGAATATTATGCAACCATAAAAAGAATGAAATGTTGCCATTTGTGACAACATGGATGGACCTAGAGAGTATTATGCTACAAGAATTAAGCGAGATAAAGACAAGTACCATATGATTTCCCTTATATGTGGAATCTAAAGCCACACACGGCCATCAATAGAGAACAAACTGGAGGTTGGTTACGAAAGAGGAAATAGATAGAAGGATGGGTGAAACAGATGAAGGGGATTAAGAGGTACAAACTTCCAATTATAAAATAAATAAGTTGTGGAGAATGAAAAGTATAGCGTAAGGAAGGCAATCATATTGTATTAAGGTACGGTGACAGACGGTGGCTGCACTTATCATAGTGAGCGTTGAATCATATATAAAATTATGGAATCAATAGCAGTTGTACACCTGAAACTAATATAACAATGTATGTCAATTATACTTCAATTAAAATCTAAAAAATTAAACATCCCTAAAATGAATTGATGAATTAATGAGCCTCGAGATAATGTTAACATCCAATTTATAGAAAAAGAACTCGGGTTTAGAAAATTGTGCAACAGACCCCATGCCCCATGTGGAACATGCCTGAATTAGATCTCAGGTTCAGATCTTCCTGACTTCACTACCCACACGACACTGCCTTATCCTCAGCCACAATACGTAAGCAAAGGAGGGAATGAACAACATAGATACTCTCATTACTCAAAGAAATGTTTATGTGGATTGTCTGGATTTCCTTGGCAAATTAAAAATTTTTTTAATGTTTATTTTTGAGACAATGCAAGAGACAGAGTGCAAGCAGCGGAGGGGCAGACAGAGGGAGACACGGAATCCAAAGCGGGCCCCAGGCTCTGAGCTGTCAGCCCAGAGCCCAACACAGGGCTCCAACTCACGAAGGGCGAGATCATGATCTGAACCAAAGTCGGACACTTAACCGACTGAGCCCCTGAGGCGCCCCAAAATATTATTTAATTTTAAAGTAAGGATGTCCTCATTTCTCAAACATTCACTTTATCCTTGAAACATGCAAGAGTCAGGCAATGTTATCTCTAAGGACCCTAGTAAATCCTAGATTATATAATTGTCTGGCATAAGCATTTACAGAAATTCACTACAAGTAAGCTTTACACTATTGTCAGATGTAAGTACATCTGAGAATATGTTTTTTAAAAGTTCAATGTGCTTTTGGGTTTTGGGGGGGCCTGAGGGAAAACAAGTGTTATTTATGGAACCATCAGATATTAATACAGATTAATAATATTTAGCCATTCAAGGATATTGGAGTACCTGATTTGGGGAGATGTTATTTAGTGGTTAAAAGTAAAGGGGGATGAAAAGATACCAAAGAGTTGATGGCAACAAATTGCAGGCCACCAGAGTTTTCTTTTTTCTGGAGTGGGATGAGGATAGTATCGACTGATATCAGAAAAGAACAGGGGCACCTGTTCTGAGCACCTCGGTGGCTCAGTCGGTTAAGCGTCCGACTTCAGCTCAGGTCATGATTTCACAGTTCCTGAGTCGGAGCCCCTTGTCGGGCTCTGGGCTGACAGCTCAGAGCCTGGAGCCTGCTTCACATGCTGTGTCTCCCTCTCTCTCTCTGCCACTCCCTCAAGTTTGTTCTCTTCTGTTTCTGTCTCAAATGTAAACATTAAGAAAAATAAAAAGAATAATAAATAATCTAATCTGCATCTCATTTTCTTCCCATATATTGAAGCTGGTTAGGGACTTGTCTAAGAGATAAAAATTTATATAAACCTATATATGTCTGTGCAAGCAAACACCCACACGCACACCTATAATGTGATTGTTTCCCACTATGGTTCTCCATAAGGAGGCAACATAACCTGGAAGAAAGAGCACCGATTTGGAAATTAGGTTGATTTTAGAGTGAACCTCAGCTGAGCCATTTTCTAACTGATAAGTCACTGCCTCTCTGAGCTAGAATGTTCCCATCTTTTGAGTGATTTGTTGAAACTGCCAATCTGTTGGTTGATGCATATGCAGTGCCTGATACAGGTACTCAAACAGAGGAATAATAACAGCAGCCACTGTTCATTGAGTAGCATTTTAGCAATCATTTAACATATGGGTTTTGAGGGGCACCTGGGTGGCTCAGTCGGTTTAGCGGTCAACTCGGTTTCAGCTCAGGTCATGGTGTGTGGGTTCAAGTCCCTCTCGTTGGGCTCCATGCTAACAGTTCAGAGCCTGCTTGGGATTCTCTCTCCCTCTCTCTCTGCCCCTCCTCTGCTCATGCTCTCTCTCAAAAAAAAAAAACAAATAAACTTTAAAAATATATATATGTGTTTTGAGATACAATTTCCTTGAAAATATAACTTCTTCAGCCTAAAATCACAAAGTGAATTATGTTTTTTAAAACATTTTAAATGTCATGAATGATTGTACATAATTAACAACCATTGACAATTAAAAAAAAATCTAATATGGGATTCTCCCTGGGAATCCAAAAGTTAATTTAAAAAATACTGATAGTGAAATTAAATTCTTTTAAGTGTAGGGATTGTTTTTCTATTTTAGCAGACTTCTCCTTTGTTTTCATCACATAAAGATTTAAAAGCAAAGGACTTTGAAAGCTTATTCTTCTGAGCTAATCATCCCTGATATCAAAGACTGAAGCGTGAATTTTGGAAAATCATAGATACCGAAGCAAAGTCATCCATAGGTTTGTATCACTTTACCTTACATGGTGTTAATTTAATTCAACATTTTAATTAGCTGTTCCATATAGCAAGAAAATGTTTTTAAATATAAGCAGTCCCCATCAACCACATTAATAGTTAATAATTCTCATTATCAGAATTCAAGTAGTTGTACCGGATAAAAATTTGTCCAAGAAATGGATTTGAATGATCAAGTTGGTCCCTTTAATGTTGGTGAAGATCTTCAGATACAGTCATGTGATTTATCTATAATTCTTCATATATTATATTTTGCCATTTTTGTCATTTGTTAATATTTGTGTTAAAATCTAAGCTAATCTTAGGTGCTGACATCTTTCCTCCCCAGTAAGATTGTAAGATTATTGGTAAAAAGTGACCAGCCTTAAGCAGTTCCTCTTGTAGCCCCTGAGGTCATGTACCACATATTCTTTATGCATAGCAAGAGCCAGTGTATAATTTGGTGTTTGGCTGATTAGTTCACTCATCTCTGCACACATCTCCAGCTCTTCATGCTGATTTGTTTCTGCTCTGCAACCCCTGTTCTCCAATTTGACCTCTGCATCATCATCCCCGTTTTATCAAATTTCCTCATTTTAAATCAAATCAAGTCTTTCTGTTTACTTTCCACTGACATTGCTACCTGCAAACGTCTATCAGGTACACTTACGCCTAGCTTATTGATGCTGGGGCTGTAATGCATTTCACGGCACCTTATGCATCAACGAGGCTTCCCAGAACAAAAACCCTTTCCCCTTTTATCACATCCACCCAATTTCGCACAACTATGACTCCTTCCAGTTGTCATTTCCATAATAGGGCCAGAGAGGGCACTGAAGTATGAAGATCTTATAAGATGCCTCCCTGTCTAGGCCATTTTTTAGTTAATCAGTTTATTTTTTTTTCCTCCCAGTCCCTGATAATTACCACCCACTCTGTATTCTTCCGTATTTGAGAATTTCTACAGGCTACTCCTCGTTTAATTCACATTCAGTTCATTTCAGACATGAGCTTCTCATGGACATTTCAATCAGCTTCTCTATGTACCAAAAAAGATGTGTTGAAACATAAGCAGGCTTCATCACCCACATTAACAAAATGTAGGATCTGTCACTGGTTTTATTTGCACCTAAATAACTGACAAAGAATACAGAGGTAGATTGTAACTAACCTGTTACGTTACATTGTTTGTTCTCTTACACCAGCCTGTTTCAGTGAAAACAATTACAGTGTAACTTTGCTAATCTCTGATCCTCACTAGATCTGTTTCCTTTCCTATACAGAAGGCAGAGGGGGAAGGGCTAGAAGACCCCTGACATCCTCATTTGAAAACACTATCCACTGTCTGCCTTGTTAGTTGCGTGACGTAGAAAATATATTGTTTTCTCTATTGTAAATCTGTTTATTTCATAATTGTTCAATGGTAAGGGGAGACACAATAAAATTCTGAATAGAAGGATCAGACCACAGAGCAATGACATTTTTTTTTTTTGGCGGGGGGGGGGGGGGCTCTAATTTCTGAGAGTCTAATATCAGAGTATCTCAAGCCAGGGGTTAAGGTGTATCTCTTTGCCAAGGCAGGTATACGAGAGGTAGCAAAACCTGACAGGGAGGACTTGTTCCTTACGTCTCGCTGCTAGAGCCCCATCTTTACACCATATTCTAGCCCATGAACAAGACGTCTCCCAGGGTAAATAGCAAACTTAAATTAGGACTGAGCGTCTGTTGTCACACTCTTGACAGAAGCCAGGTACCCATGGTTGAAAGGTAAATCAAGACTGCCTTTAAAAATAATCTATTTTCAAGTCTGAAATGTGGAACATAAACTATAGAAATATAAATAACCATATAGAATAATCAAGATCAACATTTTAAAGTCATTTTTGTCTTGACAAATTTGGGATATATGGTCACTGCAGTCAAAGTGGACAAGTCCCTTCTCTTTCCATAAACTCCACCCTGTGAAATGTACATGTGGATTTCCTAAGAAGCAACCAGAAACAGAGAGACTTCAGAACTAATCAGATTTCGTAGGGACAATCTGCTTTCCTGTTCATACCTGGGGGAGCGGGGGTGGGGGGTGGGGGAGCTGCAGTTCAGACCTAAATGGACTGATCCAGAATAAAAGACTTTACCCATTAACAATATAAACAAAGACACCTTGTTACTGATATATGTGACACATTTAACCATGTTTTTTTCCAAACTGCATTAGTAGATTTACTCGGCTTTTGGGGAAGGCTTTTAACAATGGAGGCTGGTTGGGTAAGATTTCGGTTTTGATGCATCTTTATTAAAAAGGCTTGAATTTAGACGTATCTAGAGAGTGCCACCTTGTGGACAAAAGGCAGTAGAGGTAGGTGGAGGAAAACTCACACATATGACATGTAAACCTTACTATTTGTACCTGATTGTTATTTTATGCGAACTTTGATAATCCCAATGTTTCTTCAATTATACACAGGTATTATTATCTAAGAGAATGGTACAGATTGACCTCAAGATTATAGCTAAACCATTCCCTCCACACTGTTTATTCCATGTTGTTATGTAAAGAAAAATATAGTGCATTACATAAAAAAAAGAATCACAGATGTACATGCATTTATACAAAATGTCACTTTGGTGGAGTTCATAAAAACACACAGAAAAAAAGTCAGCAAATCTTACTTAATATGTAAATATTAAATTTACCAACTACCTTCACATTTTGGTTAGTCAGCTCATCCTCAATCCCATGTAATTATTAATTTCAAGTATTTAGATTCTAACACTCAGCATAAACATTGCATTATTTTTTTATTGAAGAAGAATGTGGTTATAAAGAGGAAAAATACAGTAGTGCAGTGGATTTCTAATGGTGGCAACCTCTCATTCGATATATCATGTTAACATTATGCAAATTTAATGCTAAAAACAAACCCATTTCAATTCTGGGGGTAACTAATTTCATCCAGATTTTTATAATCTGAAAACACTATACTCTCTTTGATTATAGAAAGATAAACTGGAAAGACATAAAATAAAATAAAATCCTTCCAAAGAAACCTTAATATTATTGTATATATCTATAGCTGTTTATGTTTTTTATTATCTCAAATTCACCTCTAAATACAGAACTCCTTTGAGCTCTTCAAAGGAAAGAACTTGGATATGAGGACTTTTTAGTACTTATTATAAAGAAATCAATTTCTTTCTGATTTACCAAGTATTTTATGGATCCTGAATAAAAAAAAAAAAACAAAAAAAAAACAGTACATAATAGCTGAACTCTATTCTAATCTCAGACAAAAACAAAAACAAACAAACAAAAAACCTGGAGATGTAGTAGGTTGACTTGTCTCCTAAAAAAAAAACATCTTATTTTTCTTTGAAACGTGCATACTTGCTGTCCTCTCTTCCCAAATATCCAAACTCTGAGCCATTGTACATCCATGTCTCCACCTGTCCTGGCCAAGTCCCAGAAGTGCATGTTGCAAGGCAAAGAGTCAGAGAGGGGGGGTTTAGTTAGGAATCACTTTCCAATGGGCTCGCCATTTCCCCTTTCTTTCCATCTCCTCCATGAAGCCACCCTTGACTTCTTCATCAGCAATTTCCATTCCTTCCAGTCTCTATATGTCTTCACCACACCATTAAACTCTTAATTATATAACGTCATGTTCTGCCCTCTAATTGTTTTACAAAGGCTGATCTTGATTCACTGCTACCTGGTACGCAACTTGGGAAGAGAGATCATATATATATATATATATATTTTTTTTTTTTTCTAAATCCTGCACAGCATCCATCATAGGACTGAGCACAGCGAGTGCTCCATAAATATTTTAAGTAGAATGAATTTGGACTATGGCAAGGCCTTGGCCTTGTCCTGTTGAATATTTGGGGAAATGACTTTGAAGACCTAGAAGAAAAGCCTTTCAAGTTTGTGGATGTCTTCAGGTTGCGAAGGAGAACTCAGTCTCACAGGGAAGACAGATATGCATGCAATTAACATATCATCCATAGGCCAATATTACAGATATGAAAAAATACTGTGGGGAAATTTAGGATGGAGAAACTAAGTGCGTGAGTCCATAAATACAGAGAGAGGACATCTGAGCTGGGAGAGAAGGGCATTCTGAACACAAGTGGCAATGTACAAAGCAAAAGAACAGAGAGTGATCCAGAATTATTTACAGAATTGTGTTATTTGAATTACAGCAATGTTTGTGGATAAGTGGGCCTTGAAATAGGCTACTCTGGGAGAGATCAATTAAATCCGGGTTGTAAAAAACCTTATTTACCTCACAAAATGCTAGAATTGAACCCGTGGATTCTGTCCATCTCAGTCTTCCTATTTCCAACACCACCCCTCTGCAGTTCCTCTTTGTCTCTTGAAATATTAGAATAACCACTTAATTGTTCTCCCCATCCCCAGGTTTTTGCTTTTGTTTTGTTTTTTTGATATATAAATGAAACTTCCAACCAGTCTTATAGTATCAAGCCACTTGTGGTTTGGTTCCTACCAAATTGAGAATTACCTCTCCTGCAGTAAATGCTCTCTGATGTAGGACCATGACCTAAATATCCTGCACCATCTACACCAATACTCAGGAGACCGTCAAATCCAATTTGCCCCGGCACCCAAACATATTTCAGTATTTGGAAATGATTCATGCTTTCCAATTACTCATGTCTTTCATTTTGCTTTAAGCGCCCCATCTGCTTATTAAATTCTACCTCCTTCAAGTCCCACCTTGAGTGATAAATTCTACATAAATTATCCCCAGCAACTCACTAAACCATCCTTTGAATATTTCAATCCTTTGTTTTTAAGTCTGACAACTTAACACATATTTTCTGTCCTAAGAGCTATCTGTGTTCTTGCCACCACATGATCACCTTATCAATCCCACCTTGTTCTCTCCTAGAAGGAAAATATGAAGATCATGGTCATAGATGCAGACCCCAAAGCAGTAGGTACATTTGATAAAAGTATAAATTGGGTTTGTTTTTGTTTTGCTCTTGGTCATGGTGTGATGTCCTAACACAAAGGATGTGTTGCCATATCATACACAGAGTTGTATTTTCTAAATTGGATTAAATGGAAAGCAATTGTTGGGGACAAACCACCACAATCAAGACTACATAGTCTCATCTCAAATTTACCTCAAGATGATTTCTGTTGTGCAGAATACTTCTACCTAATGTTTCTCCTCTTGTTATTCTGGAAACATCACCAAAGTAGGCATATAATGGAAACATCCATTGATGGGGTGTGTATGCTCTTCTGTGGTGAAATAACTTTGTTCATCCAATTACCTTCAAAGACAACCAACTCAAAGCAGAGACCTCCCTGAAGAGACAGTGCACCTCATTCCCACATTAAGCATCAGCTGCTTTTCCAAGATGGGCCATAGACAGGCAGGCAAAGGAGCAATTGCTGAAGAAACCAATGGAGAAGTGAAAATTTGTTCTTCTTGACACAAGCTTTGTCTCCAGAAAGCAGCACACCCAAGAGGCATAGGGTGGGCTTTGATTCGGCCATCCCTCGGGTCTAGTCCAGGAGCTGGTTCCTTACCTACATCTGTGTCTCATTCATTAAAGTTGTTAATATCCACTTGGAATAATCAGTGTGGAGTTCGCAAATTAATAACAACAATAAATTTACCCTTAAAATTGATAATGGTAACATAATAATGAATACGCTGGCTCAGAGTCTGCCAACAGATGATTTTTTTTTTTTTTTGGTAAAATGAAATTTCAGTTCTATCTGCACATGGATGCTCAAGAAGCAAATTTATAGACGGAAGGGGGTCAAAAAAAGGTTAAAGAAAGACACAACCTCAAACTTATCTTAGTAATGGATTTTATGATTCCCTTAGAGCCCTAATATATAATCCTGTATAAGTCAGATAAAGATATATAAATGTAGATGTATAGATATGAAGCTATGTATAAATATAAAATCGAGTAGTTAGCCACAAGCCAAAAATATGTAGTAAGTGTTTTATTGTGTCATTTCATTTAGCAACCAAAGGAAACTATTGTACCCTTCACTCTCTGATGAAGAAAATGAATTCTGCATTTGCCATTGACCTTACAGCTAGCCTATCTAAAAACTAAAGACCATGCTCTTATAGTCCTGCTGCTGTTGATGCTACTGTTACCAGTAATAGTGCTGATGCTGTATTTACTATTAACAATATCATTATCATTTATTTCATACTTAGCATCTATTCATTGAGTGTTTGCATTATGTGTTAAGCTAAGCAACTGCTAGGTTAGATACATGTAGTTTTTAACTTTGTGGTACTTCCATGACTCAGGTCTACTGGACATCTCTTGCTTGGTGTTGTTTTTCTTTTCTTTGGCAAAGTTCCCCTTCCCTAGTCCATGAGGTTTTTTTTTAACATTTATTTACTTTTGAGAGACTGACAGAGACAGAGCACGAGCAGGGGAGGGGCAGACAAAGGGAGACAGAATCTGAAGCAGGCTCCAGGCTCCGAGCTGTCAGCACAGAGCCAGACACAGAGCTCGAACCCATGAACTGTGAGATCATGACCTGAGCTGAAGTCAGATGCTCAACCAACTGAGCCACTCATGTGCCCCTTACCTAGTCCATGAGATTGTTGTAGGGCTGAAAGGGACTTGCTCCCCCTGCTACAAAGACATGTGGTGAGACCCAAACTAACACCACCGGTTTCTCTCCTCCAGAAATTGGAACAATGTACACATAGAGAGGAAACAGACTTGGAGCCCAGGCATTTGTTCAGAAACACCCAGCTCTGCTTTAAGGTCATGCTCTTTCTAACAACACTCAATTGCTCAGTCCTTCCTGTGATTTGGGGGCTCTACACTCAAGTTATTTTTATTGTATCCTTTCAATGAAGTGATTTGACAAACACAAAGTGAGTCACTTTGACTCCTGTTTCTTGCATTCACATTCAAATTACCACCTCATTCACAAATGAGGCCACTGAAATTCAGCTATAAAACTGTGATGGCAAGACGTGGAAAGGGCCACCAGAGATGTTCCCCCAACCAGCAAGTAGGATTTGAACACAGCTCAGGCTGACCCCCAAGTCTGCACCCAGTTGTGCAGCTTTGCCCAACAGGGTCCCCATTCCTTTAGCAGAGACCTTCTAAGGAATCTGAAAGATTTCCAAAGTTAGGGGAGACTCAAAGGCACTGGACGATGTTCTCCCTTTTGGTTAAGCAGGACCATCATTCATAATATTTAGCCTTTTGTCAGCACAGGCACTGAGCAGACACAACTGTTGTTGCCCACCTGCTCAGACAGAGATCTGCAGGCTACCTCCCAGGTTCAACGCCAACTTGCATCATGAAAAGTCTGTGAGTTCCAAGAAGAAACCAGAGTGGTCAGGGCAGCTGAGGAAACGAGGGGGCTTAGGGAAAAGCTCTTTTACCAAACCGTATGGAAATATTTCATTTTTTGTTTCGTTTTGTTTTTTTTTTAATTTTTTTTATGTTTTTATTTTTGAGAGAGAGACACAGTGAGAGCAGGGGAGAGGCTGAGAGAGATGGAGACAGAATCTGAAGCAAGCTCCAGGCTCTGAGCTGTTAGCTCAGAGCCCGACACGGGGCTTGAACTCAGACTGCGAGATTATGACCTGAGCCGAAATCGGACATCCAACCGAGCCACCAGATGCCCCTGTTTTTTTTTTTTTTTTTTTTTTTTTTAAATCACACATATGTTTATTCCAGCATGCATGGGCTGAATTTCAGACCTGGATAAAAGATCATCTTTGAAGATACCCAAAGAGCCTATCTTGAGACTTTGTTCTCTCGAGCTGAACTTGAAGTAACGAAGAGGCTGTTAAGGATGTACGGAAGCTCAAGCTATCCCTTCCAGAGGCAAATTTCCATGGGTGCCCGACCCCCCACAAGGGTGTGTCTAGTAGAGAAACAGCATTTTACTTCCTGCTTGAAACTATTTCCACAGGCTACACATACCCTTTTGGGCTACACTAACCCCTGTGAAATGGAGTAGGTCTCCATGTGTTTGCCTTTAACGTAGATATAGTTCTAACACGACAAGGTGTTTCCATTGTCCACCTAGAAGTTCTGCTGCTTTGCAGAGTGGCTGTACCAGTTTGCATTCCCACCAGCACATGTACCCTAATGTTTATAGCAGCACTTTCAACAATAGCCAAATTATGGAAAGGGCCTAAATGTCCATCAACTGATGAATGGATAAAGAAGATATGGTTTATGTATATAATGCAATAATACTTGGCAATGAGAAAGAATGAAATCTGGCCATTTGCAGCAACATGGATGGAAATGGAGAGTATTAAGTGAAATAAACCAGGCAGAGAAAGACAGATACCATACATTTTCACTCATATGTGGATCTTGAGAAACTTAGAAGACCATGGGGGAGGCAAAGGAGGAAAAAAAGAAAAGTTACTGAGAGAGAGGGAGGCAAACCATAAGAGACTCTTAAGGACTGAGAACAAACTAAGGGTAGGTGGGGGTTGGGGGAGAGGGGAAAGTGGGTGATGGGTAGGGAGGTGGGCACTTGTTGGAATGAGCACTGGGTGTTGTATGGAAACCAATTTGAAAATAAATTATATTAAAAAAAAGAAACTAGAAGAAACCTAAAAAAAATGAAAAATGACAAAATACTGATTTTTCTCCAGAGAAAAAAAGTTCTGCTGCTGGCTGAAGCTCATTAAGAGGTCTATGTAAAATACACAGCTCTTGGGGCGCCTGGGTGGCTCAGTGGGTTAAGCATCCAACTTCTGCTCAGGTCAAGATCTCACAGTTCGTGAATTTGGACCCCGCGTCAGGCTCTGTGCTGACAGCTCAGAGCCTGGAGCCTGCTTCCTATTCTGTGTCTCCCTCTCTCTCTTCCCCTCTCCCGTTCATGCTGTCTCGCTCAAAAATAAACATTAAAAAAATTTTAAATAAATGAAATAAAATAAAATAACACAGCTCTTGCTTGAAACAGGGAAGGCAGGCTCACACCTTCACTCTTCTCCTCACTCATTTCTCTCTTGAAAATAGCAAGTAACTTGTTCCTCCCTGAGGCTCTGCATGAGTTCTCACTTTCCTATGTGGTTTTCCTCCATAAAACCGTGAACTGGAGTCAGAAACTAAAGCAGATCAATAGCGCCTGAGGGGATGGCATACAATGTGTTGTGCTCCCAGACATCTTCATTACTTTAATTACCTAAAAAACATATTAATAGTTTGGCAGGGCAGCAATCGTATTCCTCAGCCTCAATGAGTACAGTGGCTGGGAGAGATGGTTCCAAAGCCTTTCACTTCGAGATTTCAAAAATAAATAGATAAGCAAACAAATAAATAAATTCACACACACATACCCCACACATATGTGCATGTTTAGGTGCGTGTTTAGGTATTTCTGGGAGCAGACCCTATGACTTTGATTTGTGTATGATATGGGTCCTTGAAAGTGGCTTAGGGGCTAGGCTTTGGACCACCTGAGAAATTGGGAAAGTTAACAGCAAATGGTATTTACTACAGGTCTACCACATGTTGTCCTTTCCTTCTTTAAATAGTTAATGTAGCTATTCTGTGGCAGGCAGTATTCTAGGCACCGGGAATCCAACAGTGGAAGGACAGTCCCATTTCTTGCTCTCCTGAAGTTTACATTCCTGCTGGGGTAGGAGGAACAGGAGAAAGTGATCAAAAACAGAGACATGGACTATTTCTAGACGATGAAAAATAGAGAAATGTGACAATCTGGGGGCAGCCCATTTCAGGAAGATAAAAGAATGTAAAAGGTCCTAAGGTCAGGGAGCCAGCGTGGCACAGCCAAGAATGGCAGATAAGATGGGCTGAGCAGATTGGGTTCGGATCTTATTTTTGACAGCCTAGCTCTGCCACTTACTAGCCATGTGAATGTAAAAGAATCACTTCACATCGATCACTTTCAGTCCCTCCATCATTATATGTGGTTAATAATGCTTCTCTTACAAGGTTTTATGAAGTTAAGTTACAGGATGGAAATTGACCACTTAGTGCTTGGTAAATATAAAGATCACAATAAATGGCATTGCCTCTGACGTTGTTATTAATTTGTAACATCACTCCTTCTCTTCTATAGTATCCTAAACTCCAAAGTGAATCATTATTCTCTAAACGTGCTATTTTTCCTGATGTGTCAACCCTCATCCTGAATGCCATACACAAAACACTCCCCATTGCCACCTTGCCATCAGCCTGCTGTAAAGCTCTTTCTTGATGGCTTTTGAGAGGTTCTCTCTTCACATCTGGCAATTAGTTAATGAGATACATATACAGATCTCAGCTCAAATGCTTATTGTCTTACCAATGTTTAGACACATCAGGGTACATCTCAAGGTTTTGCAGGGTCAGAGCGCCCAAGATCTTTTTGCATGGGACTAGGGTAGGAAAGCAATGCCCATTCCAGGTAAATAGTAGAATCTTAATACAAAGGGCTAGTTACAAAGGTGTAGGAAGTCAACATATCAAACAGTAGACAACTCAGAAATGGGCCCAACCAGAAAGACATATCACCCTCGGGCTGTAGGGATAAGGGGAGGAAATGGAATTGCTAGAGGCCAGAAACTGGTTACCCTCAAGGGGCAGAAACAGTAGGAAGTGGGGCCACAGAGAGAGGAGGCATCCAGCAAGAGCAGAATGTGGTCCTGACGAGGAACGGTGCCAACCAGCGTAAAACATAGCAGAGATTCTCCTTTTCTCCTCAAGTTCAAGCTCTGGTCAGTGTTTGCCACTGGCCAAAGCTAGCTGCAGGCCAGATGAAAGAAAGGTAGTCTGGGAAATACAGTTTGTAGAGGTCCGTCTCCTGTGATATGGAGTGGAGCCACCGATGGGTAAGTCCAGCCCTTTGCATACAAACAAACCAATGGATGGCATAGACACAGACCCCAGGGTGGTCCCGCCATACACCACATGTTACAGCCCGAGTATTCAGCTACGGCATTTATGCAGCACACGTAGGCACCTTGGAAGGAGAACAGATACCTAGGAAACCATTCATCCGCAAACAAGAGTCAGATACCCTTATCTGCTGAAGGGGAGAAGCAATCTATGAGGACTGCACGTGGCAGGACATTCCATTTCTCCCAGCCTGTGCTTAACCCCAGGATATAAGCCTGAGCCTTAGGAAGGCTAGTCTACAAACCAAACCTGAAAGAGCTCATTCATTAAATCTGTGAAGTATAAAGACTCTGAAGTGGTGCTGGCGTTAAGTTGTGAGTAACAACATGGTACAAGGTGCATCAGCGAGATTGGCTCCGTGTTAGCAGAAAGTCGTTTTTAGCATAATGAGCACTAATCCCTCTTACAGTAAAGGAAATTAGTGCTCTCCATAGATACCTCAACGCCCCAGACCTTGACTGCTGAACTGCCCAAGTTCCAGCAACAGCAGTGGCGGCACAAGTCGTTTTATTAGATTCCAGCTGTAGTCCTCATATAATTACACAAACCAGACCTAAATGTCAAATCATCACACTGAGCTGGAGCAAGAAGAAAAAACAGGGGTGCCTGTGTGGCTCAGTTGGTTAAGTGTCTGACACTGGTTTTCAGCTCAGGTCATGATCTCACAGTTTGTGAGTTTGAGCTGCACATAGGGCTCTGGGCTGACAGCACAGAGTCGGCTTGGGATTCTCTCTCTGTCTCTCTCTCTCTCTCTCGCTCTCTCACTCTCTCGCTCACTCTCACTCTGTGTGTCCCTGGCCTGCTCATTCTTTCTCTCTCTCAAAATAAGTAAAGATTATCAAAACTAGAAAGAAAAAACAGATAATATGCGGGTAGCTGATCAAGGCTGCTCATGAACCTATGATAATACATATTATCATAAATGTTACCTGAATACTTTATAAATGCATATACACATATTACATAAATATGCATTTTATAGAATTCTCCTTCATTGAATTTGAGACATTGTATGTTTGATTCATATTCCAGCTCAGAGATGTTTAGAAATATCCATCTCAGAGTCAATGAAACATGTAATATTACATACAAAGATTTATAATAAATGACGATTGAGGTTTCTATCAGGCACTATACACCGAGTGTTTTTACCTTAGTTGATCTTTATAGAAAATCTGGCAGGGAGAGTAAATAATTCACCCCCACTTTTCCGATGATGAAAATAAGGTTAAAGAACTTGTCCCAGGTTACCACGCTATCAAATAATAGGGATAAAATTCAAATTCCAAACTTGTGCTTACATCCATTTGCTTACACTGCTTCTATGGGAGACACTTCTTGAGAGCTTCCAAAACTTTGGGGTCTGAGAAAGAATTTGAGAGGAGGATCTAAATCTGAAAATATTAAGACACTGAGCTACTTGGGCTGTTTTGTTATTGTGAATTTGTAGCTACGTCCCTGGGACCTGTGCATGCATATACACACAGACACCACACACATGTTGACACAGTAATGTAGTCTAGGGAAAGTTGGATTTCATGCATGTGTTTAATCATTATGAGGTCTATACTTTGTTGGTGGCCCTGGAGTATGTATCTCTCATCACCATATACCTCACGACACCTATTCCTCCATCAACAACTCAAGAAATGCTTTCTCAGTGAGTGAAAAGTAAGTTAAACTGTTGTGTGCATGTGGTGGTTAGGGGTACGGCGATGCTGGGCACAGAGGTTCAGAGAGACCGTTCCTATCTCATTCAGAACCTCATCAATGATGCCAATTGGAGGGTTAGATCTCTTTTAATTATACTGGGACACTGGCAAAAAGGGGCTGGCTCATACATTTTTCACTTGCTCAAACAATAAAATATTGATTCAGGACTCACAATTAATCCTTACAAACCAACCGGGCTTTTAATAATTCAGTCCCATCTCTCAGTGGTCTTGTTTGTTCCCTCCCCATAGTTGAGGAGAAATTGCTTTCTGAAAAGATGGGGACCATTTTTACCCAAGAGCATCAGTTCAGATTCCTGTAATTACACATCATGGTAAATATTAACTCACTCTAAGTGCTTTGCCTCATTCCCAAAACATTTTTTTTTAAAGCAGAAACTCAGGCTATTCTTTTCCTTCTATACCCACTTGAAATCCATTTTCTTTTGTATGTTCATTGGATGCCTTCTTGTTAGGACTTCTAATTAGCTTTGAAGCCTTCTGAGTTACAAGATACACTATAACTTTGAGGATGTAGATATAAAATTACATGTGGATGGTCTCTCAAAGAGCTGTGGATAGCGTTAACTAGAAATGTAAAGCCCTGACTCTGTCATCAACCTGCTTTGAGAATGTAAGTCTTCTTTGAAGGCCTCAGTTTCTTCATGTGTAAAATTTAAGACCCAAGGCTCCTTTTGATTTAAACAACTTGCTTGAATCTAAGTCCTATAATGTTATGAATTCAGGTACTTATAGTTGAGGCAAATTCTGTAGAGTTCACAAAGTAGAGACAGCATCTTACTCAACAAAAATAATTAATCTCAGTAGAAAAGATGCCAGATGTGGGGTCTTTCAATTCCTAAAGACTTTTCTTTCTGTGATATGGGGTTTACTCTGCTTCCAAAGTAAACAAATTCCCATTTTAGACATATGCTCAGTATGTTCTGTTGATATAATGATCATTTCAAATATATACATGTTAAGTTTTTCTTCTGTTTTTATATTCTACAGGTCTTAGTTGGCAGACTTATCTTTGATTCAAAAGGTAAAAATACAGATTGTCATGTAATTTTTGATGCTTTTTAATCCCTATACAAGTGTGTCCATTGCATAGATACAGTCTTAGAGGGAAGAAAAGATAGAAATTTCAGATGAGGTCTCCAGATACAAGAGTTAAAATATTTTAAATTAAGCAGATAGGATACTCTGTCTCTGTCTCCCTAATCTTCTCTAAACTTCTACGGTTTCTTTTCTTCTTTCCCTAATTACATTATTTTCTCCTATTTGTTGCTTCCATTTTCCTGCTCTGACAACTGCAATATCCAGTGATGAGGCAAGGTGGCTAGAATGGAAACTTAAACTTGGACCTTCCTTAGGTAAAAGGAAGAACCAAGTTGAGGTTAAGCTTGAGTAATGATAGACTCTTCCAGGCTGACAATCTACATTATTACTTTCTCTTTTGCCTTGATCCATTAAATTCACCAACTAGCCTGATTTGTTTTGGCTTTCTTTTCTTATATATATGCAAATATCTATCTTGCTGTAAGTCACCTCAGATCCTTTGTGGAATAAAAAAAAAAAAAGCAAGTATAGTAAATGTTGTGAGCCATTTCCTTAGGTAAACTATAGTTTCAAGTAATGTACTTACAAAAAAGGCAACTGGGAAAAAACTGGGAAAAGTTTCAGATATAGTAATTATGTGCATCAGTTTCCTCGATTAAATACCAATGCATTTAAATAATTATATTGTATACATCAGATTTAAACTACTAAGAAAATCTTCCTCCATCTCTGACATCAGCATTATGATTGTCCTATTGTTAAGGCTAAAAATGAAGAAAAATGATATTAACTTGTCCTATTGTGGGGAATGGGTTATATGTGGGGTGGGTGGGGGAGGTGTTTCTTTGATGCTCCAAGCAGGATGGAATGCTAGATTTCTATCTTTGTCTTGTATTCTTTCCCTAGTTCAGTGCTTCTCAAACTGTATTCCACTAGAGATAATATTCTGTAATATACTGATCATGTTTTATGTTAGATATCCCTCTTGGAGAAGTACTACAAGAAATAAATTTGCTTAAGATTATGTACCCCAGATTTGTCATGAATCCTACCCTACCTCCTACTCACACAGAACCAGCCCCCAACCCAACACCTAGGAACATCTTGTAGAAACATTCAGATCTTGTGAGTATAAATGCAGGACACCACATGAGATGATCATCAGAGCACTATAGGATGGTAGTCGTGGTTGTGACAGTTTTCCAGGGTACCAAATTGCTCACAAGGCCTGACATACACAGGCTTGGCCAACTTATTCTGGTATATTAAATTCCCAAAGTTTGCTTCTTCATTAGTAAATTGAGGATAATGAAAATCTTATGTATTTGTTTTGCAAATCAAAAGAGTATGTGAAGCTCGACTGAGTAATAACACAGCTGGTAATTATGATTGTTACTGCTACTAAGATCATTACTTCTATCTGGGCCTGGCCCAGTGTTGCCAGTATTGCCGCCCTCTACTGGAATTGGAGACTATTTTGCCTCTTCCAACAAATGCAGTTCATTGATCTTTTCATGAAACCTCTCAAATTCATGACAGCCTTTCACCCAATACTGGTTTTCTCAGCAGTGGATACAGTGACCTTGCAGGTGCTAAGAAAGGGATAATTAGCTGTGCTCTTAAGTCATCCAAATCATCTTACCAGTCACTTTAATGTAAGGTGATAAAATCTGTAATTTTTATAACGCTTACCCTGCAGATGCTAACTATAAAATGTGCCACGGAAAGATAGGGGATAATGGGAGGAACCACTACCTCAAGTTTAAAATACACCCCGAACGAACACTGCTCACCTCCACCAGCCATGCTTCAGAATCACAGAGAATGGGTACCGGAGACAACAAAAACGTCGATAGAAAGAGGTCTCCTTTACCCCTGCTTTCTTCTTGCCCTTATTTATAATTTAAGACTCTCTTAAAGTAGCCTCACACAAATACAATCAAAGTCTAGCCGTTTTCAATGGGTAAGACAGAGTGTTTATCCCAACAGTTTTCTCTTGATAACCATTTTCTTGAAAAGCCATTTTCTCTTAATGGAGAGAACCCATCAACAGCTCCTATCCATTTTTATGAGTGTGGGCTACAGCACAGACCTAAGACATCCATACCCCTACTTGTATTTTCCTCGTATTTTCACCCTTGATATCACAGACCTTCCTCTCCCCCCGCAAAGTAGATCTTTTCACTTGTCTGCTCACAATTTAATCATCAACCATCACCAGACAAATTTGTGCTATTTCCTCTCTCTGCATCACCAAGGAATTCAAATTTGCCTCATTGATTCTCTATCATCAAATCTGTACTACAAACTATTCTATTCGTTCAAAACAGAGCAGCAGTCATTAGTAAGCAAAACACATTGGCAAAGGTAAAGTAAATACTGAAGATAAGTTATGGGAAAAAAGTAACCAATGTGCTAATCCAAATTCTGTCACATTGGTGAAAAAAAAAAAAATTATTCCCTTACCTTTTCTTCTGATAACAGCTGTGTGGCTGTCCGTGGGTCTCAAGGGTTAAAATGCTGGTGACTTCCTTTTAGAACAAACATACTGTGACCGGAGCCTGGTAATAGAAGATTTTCACGAGTTCAGATTCTTTTTGAATTGACAAAACCTAACAAATATTTCTACCTGAGGTGATTTCTCAGCTGTGAAGGGCCCCTGAAGCTGAGTTCTTTTTCTGTGTAAACTGATACAAAGGATCTCAAGAAAATTCCCTAGAAACTAAAAGTTACAAGATATCTCAAGACCAACACAACCAATCCAGTTACCTACCTTCTTGCAAACAGAGTGCCTTTCCAGAAGAAACCCACTCCTCCTCGTGTCGGGGTCAGCTTTTTCCTCCTGAGTCCTGATTGCTTATGACCATGATTCACAACTAAGTATGCACAGTAGAAACACCTTTTCCCCCAGATGCATTCAATCAAGATCTAGTCTCGATGTCTGTTGTTCCAAATGAGGTCCATGAATCAGTAGCATCAGCATCACCTGAAAGCTCACCAGAAATGCAGAATCTCAAACCCCAGCCCAGACAAAATCAGAATCTGCATTTTAACAGTATTTCAGCTGATTTGTATTCATGTTAAAAAATACACATCAGAGATTCTCATTTGTTTTGAAATGGGGCTTGAACAGCAGTTCTCAAAGTGCAAACCCTGCCTGGATCAGCATTATCATCATCACCTGGGAAGGTGTTAAATACAAAAAGGTTAAAATACAAATTATTGGGTCCCAGACCTACCCATTTAGAAACTCTAGTAGAGATACCCAGTAATCTGTTTTAACAAGTAATGTAGATGATTCTAATGCATGCTAAAAATGGAAAACTCTTGCTCAGGGGGATATGCCAAATTTATAGTATATTCATAGTCTATTTTCCAGATTATGGGTCAGAGATGGGTTTATAACACAGATTTACATGGTCAGCACATTCAGGAAAGGTTTGAAACTGAAAGTGTGCACTTTAATGAAGCTGAGATTTTTTTTGTCCAAATATAAATCAAGATTTATGCAACTTGAAGTCAATGTGAGTGAAGCCAGGTTGAAAAACAGAACCATATCCTGGTGACAGGGGTACATGAACTTTGAGGTCTTAACTATTTCTGAAGCATGCCCTATTTTCTGACTTCCATTCATATAAACTAATGAGTTCCCTTATATGTTGAGTTCATTTGTGTTGGATTACCTCTTCTTTCAAACATGGAAAATCCTGGTGTTAAGGGATCTCCCACATCCAAGAGGAAAATCAGAAAAGGACAATATCTTTGACAAGAAGTGCTCAACCTGTATTTTCAAATGTCTCGTGATCAGAAATTTACCTACTTCAGTGACAATCCACCCCAACTTAAAAGTCAATTATTAAAAATGCCCTTCTTGGAGAACCTGTGTGGTTCAGTTGGTTAAGCATCCAACTCTTTGTATCAGCTCAGGTCATAATCTCACTGTTCGTGGGATTGAGCCCTGTGTTGGGCTCTGCAATGACAATGTGGACCCTGCTTAGGATCCTCTCTCTCCCGCTCTCTCTGCCCTCTCCTGTTCATGTTCTGTCTCTCTCAAGAAAAAAAAAATGCCCTTATATTAAGATGAACTTGGAAAAAAGTTATATTTACAACAACCCCAAACATTTTCTCCAAGTAATCCAAATCCGATTTTCTCCAAGTAATAAGTCTTTAAACATTTGAAGGGCACATCTCATGCTCCCCTCTCTTCTTTAAATAAGAATCCAGATTTCTTTTCCATCGTAAAATGATTGTGAATGCCCTCACCATACTAATTGCTTGACCCTGAGTACTTGACACTTTATCAATTTCTCTTAATTAGTGCCTTGCAAATAGACGCTGTATTATAAGTATTATCTAACCCATGGAGAAAAGACACCAAATATTCTCTTTCTTGGAATAGTGGTTTGAAGCATCATTATGGAAGTTCACTCTTCATGTTGCTGCCAACTCATATTTGTGAGGCAGAGATCCTCAATTAGGTATGGGAGAGAGACAGAGACAGAGAGAGAAAGAGAGAGACAGACAGAGACAGAACCAAAATCCCTTGGGGAAATTTTTAATTTTTTTTTTTTTAGTGTTTATTCGTTTTGGAGAAACAGAGAGCGCGAGTGGGGGAGAGGGCAGAGAGAGAGGGAGACACAGAATCCGAAGCAGGCTCCAGGCTCTGAGCTGTCAGCACAGAGCCCAATGCAGGGCTTGAACTCACGAACCCTGAGATCATGACGTGAGCTGAAGCCGGATGCTCAACCGAGTGAGCCACCCAGGCACCCCCCCACTTAGGGAAATTTTGTACACCTCTGTCACTCCTCACAATTACTATTCTTTGATTAAAAACCAAAGAAATTTCCATCTATTTTATAATCTAGATCTGACACTATCATTCTTCTGTTCCAATTGTTTCATTGATTCAGTCTCTTTGTGGTTATTTGCAGCTTCTTAGCAAGTTAATTCAAACTTCCCTTCTCTACTTATTCTTAGCTATTTGTACTTTTTTAAGGCTTAGTTTCTACATTTATAATATGTGAATAGCAATCCTTTTTATTTTATGATATTGCAAAGATTAAATGAGATATATTATACATAAACTGATTCGTTACAAAGTCCGGCATACATACAGTGCTCAAACAATCTTGACTTAAAAATAATATCATACAGGGCTTTCATGAACTGATTTATATCTATCTTCCAACCTCACGAACTTTTAGTTCTGTCGTGCTAAATTCCAACCATTATCAATGATGTATAATTTCTATGACATGCATATTTTCTCTTACTGCTTTAGTTTGCAGTCAAATGCAATACCTTCCTTTCTCACATATTCATATATTTTCTATTTTCACATATATTTTTATTCTACAACATAATTCTATTATGCACTTGGGCTTCAGTTTCTGCAGACTAAAACGTAGCACTTTTTGATAATCAAAATTCAATTTCACCTCATCAGATGAGACACATTCCTCCAATATTAATATTTTGATCCTAGCTCTGTCATGTAACTTATTAATTATATCTTTTCTGCCATCACTCTTTAAGCCCTAAGTAAATAGGACCCTGACGGAATAAATTTCCTCCTATTTAGAAGCTTATCCTTCAGAAATACACAACATAGTCAAAGAATGATAGAAAAATAACACTCTAACAAGGTAAAGCATATATACATGATAGAATAAATATATTAAAATGGCTAGATAGGCACCACATGGAAATCTGGATAAAAGAATTATCAGAGTAGGAAAATCTTGGAAGGGAACTTGGAGAAAACTAGTTTTGAGATAGAACTTAAAAAGTAACCCCTCAACTTGGACTAACGTATTGGAGAGGAGAGGAGGGAATTATCTCAGGAAGATGTGTGGAAATGGTTGGAGGCAGGGATGAACAAGTTTTATATTATGGAATTAAAGTTGAGAGAAGTCTTTATTTTCCTAAAGCAAATAAACATTTTCATTTTGATTCTCTGCCTGTGTTTGCCTAAACAGGGGTTGTGAAAACATAACACAAATTCATAGGTGAACCTTTAGCGTATGCTAACCACTTAGAGATGTCTGGCCTGGAATGATATGTGATTGGTCCACACTAGGAATTTGCATTCCAAAGAAAAATACTGCCAAGGCAGGGAAATATTTTATCCAAATCTTTGAGGTGAAGAAAGGAGAGAATTAAAATTATGATTAAAAAAGACATTTACATGTTTTTCTCTTTTGATTAATCTTCTCTGTATTGTATGAGTACCCACAATATGCAATGTACCATCTGGAAAACCAAACACAGGAAAGCTGCAGGACGAATGTTTTATAAATCTCTGGATTCCAACATTCTCTGGTCTCCAAAGTATTATAAAATAGACATAGAATCAGCAGACTATCTTCTCTTTTCCAACTTTCTGACTCATATAAACTAGTTTCTGTTATGAAACTTGGACCATATCTGCAATTCCCCAAAACACCCAGATTGAAATATTTTTAAGCAATTACTTAAACATGGTACAAAATGATAGGAAATCTTTTCATATTCAACATGTTTCTTATTAAAAAAATCATAGAGGGTAACTAATTTGCACAAAGCTCTACTAATTGTCAGTGCAAATTTATAATGCATCAAGGGTGCTAAAACATGTATACTATTATCAAAAATGCATGTCAGTACTGGATAAGAGATAAGAAATTCAATTTCCAATCACTGTCGTTAAGGAAATCGTTGAGAAAGAGGTGAAATTTGAATTGTGACTAGGTAGAAGAA
Source organism: Leopardus geoffroyi (assembly GCF_018350155.1). Taxonomy (NCBI): domain Eukaryota; kingdom Metazoa; phylum Chordata; class Mammalia; order Carnivora; family Felidae; genus Leopardus; species Leopardus geoffroyi. The sequence continues at coordinate 64,736,747 of NC_059334.1, forward strand.
ATAGTATGACTGAAGTTGAGGAGGACTTGCCAGGCAATGAAAATGGCAAGATGCTATCTTGTTAACTGTGAAACATTTTTGTGCATTCCTAGCAGAGTGAATTCAGATAAGCTAGGTAGGTCCTCAAATATCAGATAGTCAGACCTGGCAATAGACCATTTACCTTCTGGCTTTGCATTTAGAGTGTGCGTTCTGTTTGGCAAGGGACTTTATCTATCTTTTGAATGACATCTATTTCAGAAGAGCAGGGTTATGTCATTGTTTTCTTGACCCCATAAAGTATCTATGCCAATTATGCTGTAAAATTAGATTAGGTACATAAATATCTAAAAAAACAAATTTAAGGGGCGCCTGGGTGGCTCAGTCGGTTAAGAGTCTGACTTCAGCTCAGGTCACGATCTCACGGTCCGTGAGTTCGAGCCCCGCGTCGGGCTCTGGGCCGATGGCTCAGAGCCTGGAGCCTGCTTCCGATTCTGTGTCTCCCTCTCTCTCTGCCTCTCCCCCGTTCATGCTCTGTCTCTCTCTGTCTCAAAAATAAATAAACATTAAAAAAAATTTTTAAAAAACAAATTTAAAAATGTATTCTTATAATAAAATAGTAAAAGCTTCACTTAACAGAAAAGATAAGGATTATTACAGATTAAAAATTCTAATAACTTGCAACAAAAGTTCACTCAACTTTCTCTGTTGCTACATAACCATTTTAGATGGAGACATAAACTAAGTGTACTCAGCACTCCTAATTTAGAAAGCAATTTCTTGAGATAGAACTCATGGAAGCACAATTCCCAATTCAGGTTTTTTTGCGTGTGTTTTGTTTTTCTGAATTAAACTTTGACCGAACTACTGCCAAAACCATCGATTAAGTTGTTAAAATAATTATATCAGTTAATTAAGGCATAAGTACACAATGATCAGAGGGCTCTAAATTGGTAACTGATCTTAATACACAGTAGAAAGTGTGGTAACAGGGCAGTCATACAAGAAGCTGGTTCTATGTAAGTAGGAACACTCTCTTTTCGCAAGTTTCAAATATTTAGACAATACCCAGGATTTGACTCAGGGATGTTAACAATGAGCAATTGTGTGTGTGTGTGTGTGTGTGTGTGTGTGTGTGTAAAGAGAATATTAAAATATCTGTAAATGTTAAATGATATTTTGTGTAGCTTTCTATTTTTGTTCTTTATTCTTATTTCAAAGTGTTTTCTTTTTAAATGAATCATTTGTGATAGTTTTTATCTGCATAACTCTTTATTATCTCCAAATTCCCTTCTTCATTCCCAACATACTGATAGAGTTAATATTATTTAGTACATATCCTTCCATAGTTGTTTTTATGTCCCTATACATTCATAAGTGTGTTTTTCCCTTTCTTGTTTGTTCTTTTTGTTTGTTTGTTTGTTTTTTGAGAGAGAGAGAGAAAGAGAGAGAGAGAGAGCAAGCGGGGGAGAGGGGAAGAGCAAGAGAGAGAGAGAGAATCCTCAGGAGGCCCCATGCTCAGCACAGAACCCAAAGTAGGCCTTGATCCCATGACGCTGGGATCATGACCTGAGCCAAAACCAAGAGTTAGAGGCTCAACCGACTGAGCTACCCTAGCACCCCTCTTTCTTGTTTTTTGATCAAATAAAATTATGCAATATATACTCTTTTGTATATTTTCTCCTTGTTAACAGATCAATACATGCAGATATAACCTGTTTTTATTTGTTTCATACTGTTTCATAAAATAAATGCTTACAACCTTTTCAAACTTTTCTGCTATGATGCACTTTTTTTACTCAAGTATTTGGTGTCACAGTACAGTAATAAGAATCTTTGTAAACATTTTCTTTGATACTGATATTTCTATCTCTCTATAGTAGATGACTATTTAGGGGATTGCAGAAGCAAAGCAAGGCATGTTTGAGTTTAAGATCATAGATAAGGCCATTTTACCATCCAAGAATATGGTCATAGAAATTTACACTCACAGCAGTAATCTATGATGGTGCTTTCATTACTGTACTTTTTCATCACTGAATGAAATCAATATTCTCCATTTTGCCAATGGGGGAAAAATGACACGTTATTATTTTAATTTGTGATTGACCAGCTACTAGTGAAATGGAACACCTTTTCATAAGCTTATTTCACATGAGACTTTAATTTCTTGTGAGTTTTTCATTCAAATTTATTGTCCATTTTTCTACCAGAGTCTCTTGAGAAATCGGCAGATCTTTGTATGTTAAAGATATTGATATTAATATTTTGTCTGTTATATGCATGTTTTTTCTATATTTAAAAAAGTTTTTTTTATTTTTTAAAAATTTAGCCACATAAAGATCCTAATTATAATGTCATCTAACCTTTCAGAGTTGTTTTGTTTACTTGTGTTTTTGTTTTTGTTTTTTAAGAGAGAGAGTGCCAGCAGGGTAGAGGGGCAGAGGGAGAGAGAGAATGAGAAAGAGAGAACCCTCGGCAGGCTCCATGCCTACTGCAGAACCCAATGGGGAGCTCAGGCCCATGAAAGGTGAAATCATGACCTGAGCCAAAATCAAGAATCAGACGCTTGACTGAGCCACCCAGGTGCTGCTGCTTGTTTTGCTTTATGGTTTCTGAGTTTTATGCTTCCTCCCACAAAATTATTCAAATATTTTCTTCAAATGTTTTATAGTATATACATTCTATTTAAAGCTGTAATATATTAGGAGGATGGGCAGTGTGTGTGTGTGTTGCCTGTGATATGAGATGAGGTATACTTTTACATCCTTCAAACTGAATAACTCTATCAATTAGGATCCTGGCTGGCATGAAAACGATGGCACATTCAAACAGGGTAAATTAGAAGACTTAATAAAGAAACTATTTATAAAGGTGAGGCAAGATTGGGGAAACCAATAGTGAAGCACCTTTCCTTTCTTCTACTTGGAGCAGGAAGGGCAGAAAAAGCAGGAGGACAGAGTGGTTACCAGAACTCAGCAGGAGAGGGATGAAACCAACTCAGCCCAGCAGGGAGGTACATGGAGGAATAAATGCACCAATTAATACTCCTTTCACTCTAAGTTTCTCTCCTTGGTGTTTTCTTTGGCTGAACTCTACAAGAATTCATAGAACAAAGGGGTCTGATGAGTGCAGTTCACAGCATTGATCTCATAATTGGAGAAGCTGGAGAGAGAGACAGGATCCAATATGGCAGACAGTAGTTACATGCTGCTCCTGAGTAGTTAAAATATGCTAGTCTAAATAGATGTGCTGTCTGTGTAAAATGGATACTGGTGTCAAAGAATTAGTAGGAAAAACAAACAGAAAAGAATATATATTTAATAATTGCTTGTAATCACTGTGTATTGAAATGGTAATAGATTGGATTAAATAAAATATATTAAAATGAATTTGGTCTATTTCTTTTTACTTCTTAAATATGGCTCCTGTTTAAAATTTCATATATGACTTGCCACAATGATACAGATGAATAAATGGAAAGAATCCAATTATTCTTATAAAAAATCTCTTTTCCACAAAATTCAAGTGCTATTCCTCACATATATTAAGTTTCTCTACAAAATAAAATTTGTTCTTGAACTCTATATTCTGTTTAGCTTATCCTTATCCATTTGCCTATCTCTATTCTAATAACATATGGTTAAGATTAAAGAAATGTTATGGAAAATACTAATGTGAAGGAGGTACAAATGCTTCCTCACTATCAGCTTTGTTTTTTTTTTCTTCTTCCTCTTTTCTTACCAATTTCCATATATATATTAGTTTATGTAAAACTGAAATTGGCCTAGTATTTCCTTCTCCCAAAAATATCAGTTGGTAATCTGAATCAAAGTATACTTTAAAAAACTCATATCAAAGTTTATATCTACATTTGGAAGGAAATGGCATTTTTAAGCTGCCAATTTATACCATCTAGTGAAATGGTCTGTTACTTCATTTCTCAAGATCTTGTTTAATGTTCTTCTGTAACATTTTATAGATTTCTTCATGTTTTATATTACATATTTCTTATTAAAATCACATCTAAGTATTTCATACTTTTTGGTCACTATAATTTTTTTCCAGTTTTCATTCTCAACAATAACTATTGGGATTAATAAATTTATTTTGTAATCAAATGACTTACTAATTCTTATGTATTAGATTTACTTGACTATTTTTAAAGCACAGGCATGTTATCTATATTTCAAGTTTATTTTCTTTTACTCATGTTTTTATCTATTTTAAATTATATCAATTAGATAAAACATCAACTACAATATTGATTAGTAGTAGTGGCAGAAGTCATCCCTGTTCTGATCAACATTTCAATGAGAATTATCATTTCACTTTTAAGATGATGTTTGCTTTTAGTTTTGAGTAAAGAAATAGGATTCTGTACAGGCAGTTTCCTACTATTTCTGTTTAATTCACATTAGATATTTTTTACAATGAATTTTTGTTCGTCTTTAACTTATTGATATATTTAATATGTGATAGATGTTATTTTTAACTTTAATTTAAATATAATATTCATATTTTGAGAGTCTACCTAACATTGAACAACGTTGGAATTCCTAGAAAAATCCCAACTTTCTCATGGCATGCTGTTCTTTTAATAAATAATTTATTAATATTTATGCAGAACATTCACACCTATATTTAAAAATTAAGTTTGTCTATAGTTCTCGTACTGTATTTTTCTTGTTTGACTGAGACAATTTGTGATTACTTATAAAATTATCTGAGGAAATCTCCAGATTTTTCTTTGGTATAGGATTATGAGAATTATAAATTAATTTTAAATTCAATTCTTATGTCAACCCTTGAGGAACCTATAACTCCTAAGCCCATCTGAATTTGGCACCTTTCAAGTTGTAATTTCTTAAAAAAAAAACTTTTCAGATTTTCTAATGATTATCTGTTGTTATGTCATAAGTCTTCTTAATCAAAATGATATTTATTTTTTATCACAAAATCATTCATTTTTCCCAAAGTTTTAATATATTTTCCAAGAGTTATTCACAACATTACCCTGTAACTTTCTGTAGTTTTACATAATTCAGGTTAGATTTTATACTTATTGTTGTATGTGTTTGTTTTCCTTCTTTCTTTACCCAAACCAACCAGCATCTCAAAGAGTAGCTATTCATTGTATATACTATTACCAGTTTCTTATTTCACTAATTTCTATTTCGGTCTTTATTAAAAAGTTTCTTTCAATTTTGGGGATTAGTTTTAGTTTCATTTTACTTGTTATTAATAATAATTCACTCACAACTTTCTTTTTTAATTAAAAAATACTTTAAGCTACAAATAATATTCTGAGTCTAGCTTTAAGTTAAGCTCATGTTTTACTATGACTTGTTACTTTCATAATTTCTAGATAGTTTTTTTTTATGTTTTATTTTATTTTTGAGACAGAGAGAGATGGAGCATGAACGGGGGAGGGGCAGAGAGAGAGGGAGACACAGAATCTGAAACAGGCTCCAGGCTCTGAGCTGTCAGCACAGAGCCCGACGCGGGGCTCTAACGCACAGACCGTGAGATCATGACCTGACCAAAGTCCGAAGCTCAACCGACTGAGCCACCCACGTGCCCCTAGATAGTTTTTAATGCTGGGTTTATCACCACTATGGTTAGAAAATACTTACAAAAACTGTTTCTTAATTTTTAAGGAGTAAAATTTGTTCTCTTTTTTTAATGTTTTGAATTTGTGTGTTTATTTCTTTGTTATTGTTGTACAGTCTTAATGGACTATGATAAAAGAATTTGGCCTGTGATGTACCTAGAATTTAGAAATTTAGGTTTTCTTTGTTGTTAGCTATATTAGGGAATTTTTCTGTAAATATTCTATTGATTTAAGAAAAGAATATGTATGTATGTGATCTCTTTGGTAATGCTTGATTCTATTATTCAAATTTCTGTTTGATTTTTGGCTACTGGAATTATCAATTTCTGTAAAAGACAAATAAATACCTCCCTGTGTGTATTTTTCTGCCATAAGATTTGGTACAAGACAGTAATGACTAATGCTATTACTGTAGATTGTTTCCTTTAAGACAGAAAGGTGTATCTTTTCCTTTAGCTTGATGTAGTTAGTATTAAATGGACCATCGATATTAATAAAGCCAATTTCTTTTTTTGCATTTACATTATGTAGATAAAGTAAATACAAAATACATACTAGAAATGTATGCTTGTCTGTGGGCATGTTTTTACGATTGACTGACTGGTTTTAAACATGATGGCATTTTTTTTTTTTTTAAGTTTATTTATCTATTCAGAGAGAGAGGGAGAGAGAGAATCCCAAGCAGGCTCCATCCTGGCAGCACAAAACCTAACATGAGTGAGGCCTGAACTCACAGACTGTGACATCATGACCCGAGCCAAAACCAAGAGTCATACACCTAACCAACTGAGCCACCCAGGCCCCCCAGACATGTTTTTATTTAAAGTAAACTTTTTCAACAGCTTTATAGAGATCTAATGCTTAACAACTGCACGTATTTAATTGTATACAATTTGATGAGTTAGTCCATATGAAAACACTTGTTATAACATCACCACAATGAAGATAATAAATGTATTCAACACTTTCCAGAGTACCCTTGTTTTTCTTTCTTTTCTGTTTTTTTGTGGAAAGAACACAACCGGAGATCTATTCTCTTAGAAATTTTGAAGTGCACAATACTGTGTTGTTACTATAGCCTTCATGCTGTACGGCAGACCTCTACAATTTATTCATCTAGTATAACTGAAACTTTACACTGTTTAAGAACCACTCCCAAATCCCCCCGTCCCCAGCTCCTGGTAGTAGATCCCTCATACAAGTGGCAGAGGACTTGACAGATGTTCGCCAAAGGAAACATACAAATGGCTAACAGGTTTATGAAAATATTTTCAGCATTATGATTTTAAGTAAACTTTTAATCAAAACATAACTTTCTTTTTTTTTTTTTTTCAACGTTTATTTATTTTTGGGACAGAGAGAGACAGAGCATGAACGGGGGAGGGGCAGAGAGAGAGGGAGACACAGAATCGGAAACAGGCTCCAGGCTCTGAGCCATCAGCCCAGAGCCCGACGCGGGGCTTGAACTCACGGACCGCGAGATCATGACCTGGCTGAAGTCGGACGCTTAACCGACTGCGCCACCCAGGTGCCCCTCAAAACATAACTTTCATAAAGGGCCCAAATCATAAGTGCACAGCTTGCTAAGTCATGATGGAGTGATTATACTTTTATAGCCACCAATGAAATGAAGAAATATAGTATTACCAGTATCTCAAAAAACACCCTCGTTTCTGGTTCCAGTTATTTCCCTTTAAATAAACATCTTTATGTATGTACTTGGCAGGCAGATTTGAAGGTACCTTTGCCACCCCCCTCCATTCCCTTAACCAATGATCTTGACTTGCTTCTAACCAAAAGAAGGAGTAAAGGTGATGAAATGTCACTATGTGCTTATTATCTGTGCCTTCATCTTGCCGGTGAATTGGCTCTGTGGACTCCTTCCTGAACTGACAGAGCAAGTGACTATGTTGGGAAAACCCACATGGCAAGGAGTTAAGGGCAGCCTCTAGGAACTGCGGGAAGTCTCTGTCAGCTGACAGCCAGACAGAAGCCATGTCTCTTATTCTTACAAGGAAATCAATTCTACAAGAAAACTGAATCACTTTGGAAACAGATTCTTCCCCAGACACACTTTCAAAAGACAATGAACTGAGCAGATGTCTTGACTGCTTCTTTGTGATAACTGAGGCAGAGGATCCAGCTGAGCCATGCTCGACCTCGGAACCCAAGAACGCTTGAAATAATAAACACGTGTTGTTTTAATTCTCTAAATTTGTGAGAATTTGTTACGCAGTGGTAAGTGACTAATATACCCCTATTCTGGATTCTATCACCATACTTTTCCCTGGTTAGAATTTTACATCAATAATTTAGTGCGTGGTCACTTGTAGCTGGCTTCATTTGCTCAGTGTTATGTTGCTTTGGCAGCTCTTTGATGCCTTAATGTATATAACTTTGGATTGTATTCACATTTTCTTTTTGTTTTTATGGGAACATTGGCCTATATATGTGGCTCTCCACTAGGTATCTATAGGCAGTCATCATTGCTTTACTAGTCATAGTACAAGCAAGTGACCCAAAGTACACATGAGGAACACCTATTTAATTGGCCATCTTTCCTGATTTCCCTCCATTTTAGTTTATTACTAAATTATAGTACAGGCCTTTTATCTCTGAATTTTTGAAAGTATGCACACAAATTTATCTGTAATTCAATTCACAATTTTAATATTTTCCCAAGTTATTTTGAGTGAATGCCACTTAGAAAATGCTGGTTATAAAAAGAGTTTTATTTTGCCACTAGCTAATATGGAGTGTTCTCATAGAGCTGTAAATGAGCTCAATATTCATTATGCAAATGAATAGAACCAGACAAAATTAAATGGGTTCGGCTTTGTGGCATCATTTCAGGGATCTAATTCAGGGGTTTCAGGCCTCTGGGCTAAGAGAGTCATGTTAAGTTGCTCTTGAGAAATAATAAAACATTTCAAAGAGAAATTTCATTGAGAGGGGTCTGACCTAAAGAGAGGTGGGGTTGCAGGGAGGTGACACCAGGACTGGATGATAAATCCATCATATCCTGATCCATGCCTGAGGGCAACTTTCCTGGTCCATTCTGCTGTATTTGCTTTGGTGATCAACTTTTAGCCCTCAGTTTTAAAGGACCAGTTACCTATTTTTTTACCAGCTTCTTCCTGATGAACTGGGAGATACATATTCTCATCTATTTAACTTTTTGAGAGTTGGATCAAACAGAAGAATATTCCTAATATACCTAGCACCAAACTAAATCTAGGTACTGTTTCTGGCTCTGCCACCAAAAAGCTGTATATCTTTGAGTAAATAAACTTCATCTTCCTGGCTCTTCATTTCTTCCTTGATTAAAATACTATTATCATACTACTATTAGTAATAATAATGAAAGAGGAGAGGTGGATGGACCAGATAATCTTACAGGCAACTAAAACCTCAGATGCTAAGATCTAAAGAGTGTTGAGCACAATCTGATTCGCTGACTTGATGCGTGCAAGGATGGAACCTGTCCTAGGTAAGGTAAAGTAACATCTCATGGGACTAGCTACTGACTCCATTCCAGGTTCCTTGATTCAATTCCTGATTTTTTTTTTTTTTTTAGTACGATACTCTAATTTCTAAGTGCATTTAGGTTTCAAAATATATACATGGCTCAACATTCTTTTCTAGACAACATAAAATATGCAAAACGATCTGCAAGATAACTGAAAGCTATATTGGAAAAAAAAACATCTGGGATTCTTTGGCTGAATAAAACAAGTTAATCAAAAAATAAACATTTCTGGGGGGGCGCCTGGGTGGCGCAGTCGGTTAAGCGTCCGACTTCAGCCAGGTCACGATCTCGCGGTCCATGAGTTCGAGCCCCGCGTCAGGCTCTGGGCTGATGGCTCAGAGCCTGGAGCCTGTTTCCGATTCTGTGTCTCCCTCTCTCTCTGCCCCTCCCCCGTTCATGCTCTGTCTCTCTCTGTCCCAAAAATAAAAAAAAAAAAAAAAACGTTGAAAAAAAAAATTAAAAAAAAAATAAAAAAAATAAATAAATAAACATTTCTGGATTATGGACAATATGTGGAGAATTCTATATACTCTGTTCTGTTTTTAAGTTTTTTATTTATTGTCAGACAGAGAGAGAGAGAGAGAGAGCAGGTACATGTGCTTGGGGAGAGGCAGAGAGCGAGGGAGAGAGAGAATCCCAGGTAGGCTCTGTGCCCTGTCAGTGCAGAGGCCCACACAGAACTTGAGCTCACAAACTGTGAGATCATGACCTGAGGCAAATACAAGTCCAATGCTTAACCAACTGAGCCACTCAGGTGTCCCTATAAATTCTATTTTCTTATTCAACAATGTCGTACCATTAAGAGAGACATTTACTTCAGCACCCCAAGGAAATATGTAAGGATAAGTTATGACATAATAATCCTAAATATGGCTTAACACGTAAAAAATATTATGATGAGGATTGCCTCTTTACCAAATTCAAAGAAACTAATAATTTTTACCAACTATTTTTCTTACTTAAGAAACAAGTGAATGAGTAAAAATATAATAAAATTAGACTTTATTTTATGCTTATGGACCTGTTTTAATATGCAATATCACTTGATTTATTTATCATTTTATTATTATTGCCAGATATAAAATTCATCTGCATTTCTCAGATGGAATTTTGCCTCTATTTTTGTAGTATCACCAAGAAAAACAGGGTGCCCCCTATAATTGTTTCAGAACATCCAAATAAAGCCAACTCTTTAGGGAGAGCTGTAATTAATTTGATGAGGTTGTCTAAACAACCAGCCATAATGTCTTTGCAGGGCTAGATGCAAAAGAAGCAGTCATTTCTCTAATGCCTTCTGCTAATCTCAAGGAATTGTTTTCAAATGGGAGGAGAAAGTTAGTCATTTTTCTTGCAAGCTGTTTTATAAGTATTATTATCAAAATAATTGCAATTTCAAACTAATCAAGGACATATTTTAGTAGAACTAGCAAATGCTGAAGCCTAGCATTTCATCGGGTGCTCTAAGAATTTTGTATGAGCTCACACCTTCCATCAGTAGCCCTTCATGCCTCATTCCTCCCAAACTCATTCAGAAAAATCTCTCTTTTGCTGCTGCATGTTGAGACCCCAAGATAAATCCAAACAACGTAAACTGCTGGTATGAGCTAATGGCAGGACCCCGGGGAAGCCTGCCAGGTCCCACCACAGGTAGTTTCCTAATAAATAGCCATGTTCACTATGTCATTCCTTATATGACATCTTCAGCAATGTTGGTGTGTGTTGAACCGTTCCACCCATAAGACAACAGTATTGTTTTGAGAGTTTTTCCCCAGCTTCAGTGACAGTTTTCAAGTGTCTTTTACAAGGATCCTGGGCAGTTGCTTTGAAGACAAATTGGAGAAAATGAAGTGACTATAAATCAGAGTAGAGTTTGGTAGAACATTACGAAGAACATCTTATTTGTCTGAGATGAAAACAGAAACAAGTGACTGATGAAGGCTGAAAATCTTCCAGAAAACAAAACAAAACAAAACAAAACCAAAAACAACAAGCAACAAGCTCCATTTCCGAGTAAGCCTGAAGGCAGGGCTTCTATCAAATGTTCTCTTCAACTTTTAATCTGAGAAGATATAGTTCATCTCAGAGCACAGGTAAGGAACACACACTCAGAAAAGAGCCTAATGGGTGGATTGTTTATTCAATACACTGGAAAGTCAACTTCACTGCTTTCATGGAATTTCTAATCTTGTTTTCAAGTGCACCCCCAAAATTTAGCCTACCCCAGGTATTCAAAAGATATTAGTTGAATAAAAGTGTAAGGGAATTAACCACTGTCCCTTATTTCATGGTAGAAATATCTCAGTTCTAAAAAGGTAAAATGATTCATCCAAGGCCACACAGTAAGCCTAGAAGCTCACTCCAATTAAAAAAAAAAAAATCATGATATGAATGATTGATCAGAATACTGTATGGAGGACAAAGGAGAAAGTCTTCTTGGAAGTCTCCACATCAGACCCCCTGTAATTCAAGTCTGGGGTGTAAAGATCAACTCTACTTCTTTTGTTTGGGGAATTTCTAACATGGCAATGCAGCAAAACCTGACATTGGCAATAATTCCTTCCTGAATCCTCTTTAATTGAGGCCCAACATCTCATTAACTTATCAACTTGGTCACTCACCTTCACTAATTAAGGTGTTTTTTCCTTTTACCCTAAAGAAATAAACCAGCTCCTTATTTTCACTTCTTATGAAAAATCTTTTGCTTAAACACCAACTTCCTGTATGTGAAGTGCTTAGATTTTCGAACCTGAGAGGTAATCATCACCCAATTCTCATCTTAGGTGTTACTTGAGAACTTTGTTTTTCTTGTTTTCTATACACCTGATTGATCATGAAGAGAAAGTTTGTATAAGGGGACTGAGTATGCTATTGTCATGTATTTATCAAGATAATAATAGTATCCTGACGGACTAAAGGGAGGGATACAAAACAGGCAGATAGTCAATAGATTAAGAAAATAAATAAATATTTGGACCTCTTGAGGCATTGAGTCCCAGATGAAAAAGACTCTAAAGGTCATCTCATCCCTCTGTAACAACACCAGTCACTTGGTCACTCTATGTACGCATGAAAACACCAACTTCCAGTCTCTGCCATCCATTCAATTCAAGACTCTGCCACAGTCTTGGCCAACACGTCAACTTACCACAATAGTTTGCCTGATGGGATGACCCAGGCCCTTATTCCCGATATATTTTTGCTCTTAATTTATTCTTGTAACGTCAAGGTTTTGCAAGTGCTCATTCACTCCTATTGCTGGGCATAGAAGCACAAATGCCACAATGAACGCCCTAGTTCAGGATATCCCCTCCATCATCTACTACTATGTAGAACCAACTCCACCTCATTCTGATAATCTAGATCTGCTACTCCCATCAGTATATCGACTCTTTCTTATGCCTGTTCCTCTGGCATAAGAAAAGCCAAACAACAAGAAAGCAGTTATGGATTAAAATTCAACAGAACTCTTGAGGGTGCCTGGGTGGCTCAGTTGGTTGAGCATCCAACTTTGGCTCAGGTTATGATCTCACAGTTTGTGACTTTGAGCACCACGTCAGGCTCTGTGCTGACACCTCGGAGCCTGGAGCCTGCTTTGGATTCTGTGTCTCCCTCTCTCTCTTTCTGCCCCTCCCCCACCTCTCAAAAATGAATAAACATTAAATTTCTTTTTTTTCTTAATTCAAC